>NC_045429.1:458482848-458822063 GCF_902635505.1 Sarcophilus harrisii
GTTCCCTATTTGCATGTTCTGGATCAAATGTCTTGAATTATGAGATTCTGATATCTATATTTGTTTAACTGGAGATCCTTGAAATACTGGAATATGTAAATATCATAAAAGACAGACAGAAAGACTCTAAACTTGGCAGAATCTTCCTGTTAACTGGAGTTCCATAGAATTTTAGAGATGGAAGGAGTTGGTACATTACCACATACTCAAAGGAGAGAAAGTCAATATTTCATTCTTATGAGCAGTTCTAAAACTACCCTAATGCTAAGGTATACTTAGCAAATGAGACCCCCCCTCTTCTGTCCCTTCCCCAATTCCTATTTCTACTACTTCCGTAATTCTTTGATTGTATTTACAACTACTTCATCATCAAGAACCGTATCATTATTGAACCTGCAGTCAGGAAGACTCAAATTAAAATTTAACCTCAAATAGTTACTAGTTGTGTGATTCATGGCAAGTCTCTGCTTGCTTTAGTTTCCTTGTCTGTAAAAATGGGGAGGATAATGGCACCTACCTCTCAGAGCAGTTGTGAGGATCAAATGAGATAATTGTAAAGCTTTTAGAACAGTGTAGGTGCTAGATAAATATTATTTGTAGCAATTATTATTATTAATTTATTATTATGCAAGATTGAATCAAGCTTGGCAGTCAGAGCTCAACAATACCCTCTTCCTTTGTGATTAGAAGGTGAAGGGAGGATCTCCTTTATTTAAGGAGGATGTCTGAGGCCAATAATCTCTTCATTTCTCATCAGGTTATACTTCTTTGGATTTTAACAAAATGACATTGTCACTTCTCCCCTCTCTACCCCCAACACCACTTTTCAGCCTCTTTTGTGTGTTGCCTTTCCCCATGATATCATATTTGAGGCTGGTTTTAAACTCAGGAAGACTCATCTTCCCGACTTCAGGCCTAGCACTCTATCCACTGTCCTATCAAATGTCTCTCTTTGAGGATAGGGACCGTATTTCTTTTTTGTATTAACATACTCAAAGCTTAGCACAGTACTTGGCACATAATAGGCAATTGAGTGACTTATTAATTTTTTATTTCTTTTTGTTTAGGTATATATTTATTATGCTCTTTTTTATTTTTGCTGCTCAGTTAAGGGGTTAGTTCGAAAATTTCTTCCATCTTCATCTTATTTTTATTAATTTTATTTTCCTGCACCTTTTTCTAAGAAGCATTTCTTTATTCTATCCTTTTTCTTATTAACCTTTCCTTTCAATTTATCTTGAATTTATTGATTTGTAGACTGATTTTATTCCTTTTTTATTCTTTTTGTGTCCCTCATTCGGTTAAAATTATTAAGTATAAAGTCTGTGGTCATTCCTCTAACCAATTTTTCCATATCTTTATATATTTTGCTCTAGCTTGCTTTCTTCTGCTGTGTTTTACTCTCAGAAATAAAAGGAAGAGAGGCAATTTTTAAAAATTTTTTAATCACTTAAGAGTATTTTATTTTGTCCAGTTACATATATAGTTTCTAACATTCACTTTTGTAAAAAAAATTTAGTTCCAATTTTTTCTCCCTCTCTTCTTTCCTTCCTTCTTCCCTAATTCAACAAGCAATCTGATATAAGTTATCATTTTAAATATATTTACATATTAGTCATGTTTCGAAAGAAAAATCAAAACAAAAGGAAAAACCACAAGGAAGGGAAAAAAAGGTGAAAATAGTATTCTTTGATCCATGTTCAGTTTCCATAGTTCTTTCTCTGAATGTGGATAGTATTTCCCATCCCAAGTCTTGGATCATGGTATTGCTTAGGAGAACTAAGTCTATCATAATTGATCATCACACAGTCTTGCTATTACTGTTTACAATGTTCTTCTGGTTCTGCTCATTTCATTCAGCATCATTTCATGTAAGTCTTTCCAGGTTCTTGTGAAAGAATACTATAAGAAGTATTATCTTCTGCTCATCATTTCTTATAGAACTATAGTATTTCATTACATTCATACCACAAGTGATTCAACCATTCTCCAATTGATGATCCTCCACTTAATTTCCAATTCCTTGCTACCACAAAATGAGCACTACAAACATTTTTGCACATGTGGGTCTTTTCTCCTCTTTTATGATCTCTTTGGGCTACAGATCCAGTAGTAGCACTGTTGGATCAAAGGGTATGCACAGTTTTGTAGCCTTTGGAACATAATTGAGGAAAGCATTTGGGACAAAAGCAGTGTTGTATGGGAGAAATGATTCCACATCTCATATTTTATAGCCTAATCGCTCCATTTGTCCACATCCTGATCAGTTTTCTTTCCAAGTTCAGTTCCATCTCATCTCTGGCTCTATATGCCTCCTGGCCCGGCATGACAATTCTGAATTTCACTAGCTTCCAGGAACTTAAATATTTTTCTTCCTTTGATAGAATATTGCTCTTGGAGGCACAGTGCTCTCTCAGAGAAATTGACTTGTCAGTGTACCGACTCCTCTCATCCCAGACTCAGCCTATCATGAGGGTTTTGTTTTGTTTTTCTGAGGTAATTGGGGTTAAGTGACTTGCTTAGGGTTCCACATCTAGGAAATGTTAAATGTCTGAAACTAGACTTGAACTCAGGTCCTCCTGACTTCAGGGCCCCTATCATGAGTTTTCAATCTCTCATCAAAGATTTATACCTTTTGAATCATTTGAGAGTTTCCAGGAGGATTTTATTCAGCAACTGCTTCCCCTAGGATGAGATCAGTGATATTCTGGTAGATACTTAGCAACCAGTTAAACATATACATACATAAATAGATTATGTACACAAAATGGTTTTTAAGTTTAATTTGCCTTAACATTTTTCCCATTACTTTAAAAGTTTAGACAATAAATAAAACAATAAACCAAGCCCTTATTTGTAAAGTTGGACAGTTTCCAAAGTGTAAAGGTTAATCTTGAAAATTTAATAATTAGCTCTCTAAAGCTGGTAAAATCTGACTCCAACACATTGCTTGATGAGATTTCTCTTAAGAGATTTTTTTAAAGTTACATTCATATACTATAATTTGTTTAACCACTTTCCAAATAATGAGCATCCTATTCTTTATTTCTTATTCTTTGCTATCACTAAAGGTGCTGCTGTAAGTATTTTGGTATAGATAAGGATTTTTTCTTCTTAACCATCTCCTTGGGCAGTATAGGTTAAGTAGTGGAATCTCTAGGTCAAGGTTATAGATATTTAAATTGCTTTATTTGCAAAATTCTAAATTGCTTTCCAAAATGGCTTCTTTGATTCACAGTTCACCAACAATGCACCAGCATTTCTATCTTCACAAACCCCTCCAACATCAGCTGTTCTTATCTTTTGCCATTTTTTGCCAATTTTCTAGGTATGAAGGGAAACTTCAGAGTTGTTTTTATTTGCATGTCTTATTACTGATCTAAAACATTCTTTCTTATAGTTATTTGTTATTTGTACTTCTTTGAGAATTTTTTGTTCCAATTCTTTGACTATTTATCTATTAGTGAATGATGAAGGAAAAAAAACCTTTATATTAAATATCTCAGATAAGGGACTGATATCCAAGATAATACAGCAATTAGCTAAGTTATATTACTAAAACTAAAAAAAAAAATCCCAATAGGAAAGCAGTCAAAAGATAGGAACAAATAGATCTCAAAAGAATTTTAACCTGTTAAAATCATATGAAAGAATGCTACAAATCATTATTAGTAAAATAAAGGTATATCAAACTAGCTGGAGTTTTTTTTTCAGACCAGAAAATTTGTAAAGATAAAAATAGGTAGTAATAGTGCATATTTTTATTGGAGCGGTGGAAGACTGTTATACACATGCATTGTTGGTGGAGTTATGAATCCACAAATTCTAAAAAGTAGTTTAGAATTATATAAAGTGACTAAACTGCCCATACCCCCCACTTTTCACACAAATTAAGTCTGATCTAACCAACTGGAAAAATATTACATGTTCTTGGATAGGGCGAGCAAATATAATAAAGATGACAATATTACCTAAACTAATCTATTTATTTAGCGCTATACCAATCAGAGTCCCAAAAAACTATTTTAATGACCTAGAAAAAATAACAACAAAGTTCATATGGAAAAACAAAAGGTCAAGAATTTCAAGGGAATTAATGAAAAAAAAATCAAATGATGGTGGCTTAGCTGTACCAGATCTAAAATTATATTATAGAGCAGCAGTTACCAAAACTATTTGGTATTGGCTAAGGAATAGATTAGTTGATCAGTGGAATAGATTAGGTTCAAGGGATAAAACAGTCAACAAATATAGCAACCTAGTCTTTGACAAACCCAAAGATCCCAGCTTTTGGGATAAGAACTTACTGTTTGATAAAAATTGCTGGGAAAATTGGAAACTATTATGGCAGAAACTAGGCATTGATCCACACTTAACACCGTACACCAAGATAAGGTCAAAATGGGTTCATGACCTAGGCATAAAGAATGAAATTATTAATAAATTAGAGGGACACAGTATAGTTCACCTGTTCGACCTGTGGAAGGGGAAGGTCTTTATGACCAAAGCAGAACTAGAGATCATTACTGATCACAAAATAGAAAATTTGGATTATACCAAACTGAAAAGTTTTTGTACAAACAAAACTAATGCAGACAAGATTAGAAGGGAAGCAATAAACTGGGAAAATATTTTTACAGTCAAAGGTTCTGATAAAGGCCTCATTTCCAAAATATATAGAGAATTAACTCTAATTTATAAAAAATCAAGCCATTCTCCAATTGAAAAATGGTCAAAGGATATGAACAGACAATTCTCAGATGAAGAAATTGAAACTATTTCTAGTCATATGAAAAGATGCTCCAAGTCATTATTAATCAGAGAAATGCAAATTAAGACAACTCTAAGATACCACTACACACCTGTCAGATTGGCTAAGATGACAGGAAAAAATAATGATGATTGTTGGAGGGGATGCGGGAAAACTGGGACATTGATGCATTGTTGGTGGAGTTGTGAACGAATCCAACCATTTTGGAGAGTAGTTTGGAACTATGCTCAAAAAGTTATCAAACTGTGCATACCCTTTGATCCAGCAGTGTTACTACTGGGATTATATCCCAAAGAGATTATAAAGAAGGGAAAGGGACCTGTATGTGCACGAATGTTTGTGGCAGCCCTTTTTGTAGTGGCTAGAAACTGGAAACTGAATGGATGTCCATCAGTTGGAGAATGGCTGAATAAATTGTGGTATATGAAAATTATGGAATATTACTGTTCTGTAAGAAATGACCAACAGGATGATTTCAGAAAGGCCTGGAGAGACTTACACGAACTGATGCTGAGTGAAATGAGCAGGACCAGGAGATCATTATATACTTCAACAACAATACTATATGATGACCAGTTCTGATGGACCAGGCCATCCTCAGCAACGAGATCAACCAAATCATTTCTAATGGAGCAGTAATGAACTGAACTAGCTATGCCCAGAAAAAGAACTCTGGGAGATGACTAAAAACCATTACATTGAATTCCCAATCCCTATATTTATGCACACCTGCATTTTTGATTTCCTTCACAAGCTAATTGTACAATATTTCAGAGTCTGATTCTTTTTGTACAGCAAAATAACGTTTTGGTCATGTATACTTATTGTGTATCTAATTTATATTTTAATATATTTAATATCTACTGGTCATCCTGCCATCTAGGGGAGGGGGTGGGGGGTAAGAGGTGAAAAATTGGAACAAGAGGTTTGGCAATTGTTAATGCTGTAAAGTTACCCATGCATATATCCTGTAAATAAAAGGCTATTAAAAATAAAATAAAATAAAATAAAATAAACTGCCCATACCCTTTCACTAGTTTTTCTACTTTTAGGTATATATACCAAAGGGGTAAATGATAAAAATAAAGGTACCATAAACATTGAAATATTTATAACAGTAATTCTTATATTAGCTAAAAAATGGAAACAAAGTAGGGGTCTATCAATTGGGAAGTGGCTAATAAAATTGTGGCAACTACATATAATGAAATTTTATTGTCCTATAAAAAATGATGACTATAATTAATGCAGAGAACCATGAGAAAATTAATATGAATCAATGCAAAGTGAACAGAATCAAGCATTTTATATGTATGTACATACATATAATAAAGATGATATAATATGAAAATAAGAATAAAACTTAGACATCTAAAGACTAAACTAGTCTCTTTGCTGCTTCTATCTATTGCTCTTGACTTTATCATCTGGAGACAAATGAAAACAATCCAATCCTTTTTCCATAAGACTATCCTTTAATTTTTTGAAGAAAGTTATTGTGTTCCCTCTTTAGTTCTTACTTCTCTGGAGTAAATGTCTACACCATTTCCTTTAAGCAGTCCTCAAAAGGCATGAACTTGAGTCCTTTCATTTGGGGGGTTGTCTCTGGCTTAACAATAATTTTCTCAAAAGGTAGAACAGAATTGAACATATTCTGGCAAATGCAGTCTCCTCAAGATCAGGCTCACTGGATTTACGTTTTCCCTGTTCTCTTTGAGATGTTTCATTTGCTTAAAACCCTTATCAATCAACAAATCTGGGTGGAGAGGAATTGCTTATTTAAAAGAAAACTATAGTTGGGAAAACTGCATCTTGGCATAATTGGAGGATGGCACATGAATGTAGCAATTAGAAGGATTCAAGCTTTATTTGTTGAAGCTAAGGTTTTCTTCCTCTGAGGCAGAACAGTGCTTGTTGCTGCATCCAGAGATATGCATGCCTCAGTTTCCTGTTTCCCAGAATCAAGATTAAAGAGTGTCCTGAGGGATAGAAGCCTGATATGGCAATTCCCAGCAAATCCATCTGCCTTTTCCCTGCCATAGAAGAGATCAAGGTGGTGATGGAAATACCTAAGTAGTAGAGAATGATGAAGAAGAGGAAGGAGAACATCCATCCCATGACTCTTATATGGGCCTCTGTATTGGCATCCTTGGAGCCTGTGGCATTGAGATGCATCTGGCAGATATGTCTCCATAGAGACAAGATCAGAAGGAAACAGGAGATCAGAGACATAATCAAGAGAATGAATGGTCCAAGGTAAGGAAGAATGTATACATTTATAAATTGGGACGTCTTCATTTGGAAGATCCCTGTGTGGTTTTTTTCTTCTTTTCTTTCCATGCTCCTGATAAAGTCATTTTTGAATTCCTCCCTCAGGGGAAGGGTCAGGAACAAGAAAATTACCAAAGACCCCAGCAAGATCATGAGGATTACCCTCTTAATTCTCCACCTGAGCCAGAGGAAGAGGGGGTGGGAGAAGTGGGCAATCTTCAGGAAGTAGAAGATATTGAGACAAGTGACAAAGGAGATACTGGAATAGCTGGCCGTCATCCACAATTGACCAAGGATATGTATGGCTTTAATGGTATCAAGGATGCTTGACATCCCGTTAATTAGCATGATCCACAACAGACAGATTCTTGATAAGCCCAGATTCATGAGGAGGAAATTCACCAAAGATAGCTTCCTGCTCTTTATCCAATCTATGCAGTTCACCAAGGCAATGAATCCACTGATCCAAGTCCCCAATACAGTTTCTCCAGCTATCATGATCAAACATATACTCTCTAGTATACTTGGCATTTCTGCAGAATTGTCTGGGCACAGTAAACAAGCCAACAGGTTGTAGAATTGAAGAAACTGGGTTGAAATCCCACCTCTGATACTTATAACTCTGGGATCTTGAGTAATTCACTTGTATCTCTTAATTTCAGTAATTTTTTAATTGATAAAATGAGAGTCTTGGCATGTATGGCCTCTGGCCCTTCCAACTCCAGATCTATGATGAATAGAGGCCCATTTAAAAATAGCCTGTGGGGCTACCATTTGTTATTTGACTTTGGTCCTAACTGGTCTCCCCTGCCCCCAGACTCAAATATTCTGGTCCTAATGTGGAATGGGTTTCTGCATGCAACTCACCCTAATTTCTGCCAAACTTCATGGCTTCTAGTAATCAGACTCAACCACTCTCAACTTTAATCTGAGACCTTTACCAATATGATTTCCCTATTGCAATGATGAGTGAGAGACTGAGCTTTTATTTGCTAAAATGCAAATTGGGCAGATTATCTTTCAGTAATTGATAGTGTTTTCCTCAGGCTAACATGATCCTGTTCTAGTTTGGTGTGAGATTTTGGGAATGGATAATCCCTCTAGGAGATTTAGTTTCCTTATCTAAAAAAATACTCAATATATCCTACTTATGAGGTAGTTACAAAGGATTGGACCTTTCATTTATGTGCAATGCTTTGAAAACTAATAAATGCTAATTGCTAATGCTGTTCCAACATATAGCATTTCCTTTTTTTTTTTTTTTAGCAGATTTCTGTCATTTGCAAGAAGACAAGACTTGTCCATCCTCTAAGTCAAGGACAAAAATACTCCTCTCCAGTTCTCTACAGACCAGTGATACAGGTCTCCTAGTTGTTCCTTGTGATGGGGGGAATGATGGGGGGAATCCTGAAACTGTCGTCTGACTTTGGGGGGAAAGCCGTGGGATGAATTCTTAAGAAATTTTCCTCTGGGAGAGACCCATCTCAGGGAATCAAGATAAGTAGTTTCATTCTGTTATCTTGGTGAGACTAGCTACACCCTCTATTGAACTGAAAATTAGTTCAGGACTACTCCTTCTTAGCTTAAACTTAAGTGGTCTCATTCAACTGGAGATCTAGGCCTGGGGACAGTAATCTCATTCAATTGAAACTTCAGTTTCCTATAAATTTCCTATAAAAAATGTAATTTTAAACTCATAAGTTGTAGAGGCCCGAAGCAGGACTGTGCTTTAACAAGGAACTCCTCCTTGGCATAGCTGCCTGCCAGGACTCCTGCCTCCTGTGAAGACATTCCTTCTCAGTGATAACCCCTCTTTATTTCTCTGCCAGGATTGTTCTGCTAGAACCTTTACTTTTCTGCCAGGACCTTGCCACTGAGGAAGTCAGTCTCCTAGCAAAGCTGACTTCTGCAGTGCCAACAATAAAACTTCCTTTTTGCCATTAATATTTCGGGTTTGGGAATTCTTTCGTGTTGAACCTGTGCTGACCAGAAGGTGTGAGGTTCTCACACCTCAACTCTCTGCACTGCCACTAACCTCATCACTTGCACAAAGTCCTGTGACTTTTCACTGATGTCTGGGATGCTTTCCCTCCACTCCTCTAGCTCTTGGTTTTTCAGGCTGCCTTCAAGACTCAGATCCAATCCCACTTTATGCAGTAGTCCATTTCTGTATCTCCCTCTCCCTTCCTCATGCTTCTCATTCGTCCTCACACATTGCTACTTCCTTCCCTCTAAGATTATTTTCAATTGTTTGGTGAATATCTCACATATACATTGTTGATTACAATCTGTCTTTTCCATTAGAATGTAAACCCCTTGAAAACAGACACTATTTTTTTAACTTTCTTTATATTTCCAGTACTCAGTACAGTACCCAGAATTCAGTAGGTGTTTAATAAATTCTATTTGAGTATCATGACAGCCATTTCTACCTTTGTCAATTACCTTATAGAAATCAATTAATATTATTTCTGGTATTTTACCAATTTTATGGAAAAAAAAAGATAATCTGGAATTAATTTTTTCACTTGACCCTAATGATATAATATAGCTTCTAGAGGAGACAACAATGATTGGGGGGGTGCTTTTATTCTAACAGTGTCAGTAATCCTAAATCTTTTGGCTTTGGAGTCTGCCTCAGGGACTTCCCATACTCCCAATCTAAGAATGACATTCTCTGATTCTGAATAAACTACTCCTCAATTCATTGCTGAATGATAATCTGGTCAGTGAGAACCAAATTCCAGAGGATATTCCCTGACCCTATGTATGGACCATAGAATTAGCATGTTAATGATAGGAAGCTGGATAAATGTGTCTTCTTGCTCCTGTTTCTTTGCTAATTTCCTTTAGAGCTTAGATCACTTGTAATGGCATTACAATTACAATAAAATTTTGCCCCTTGATTAAGAAATGGGTTTAAGCCTGCAAATTCTTTTGAGACACCTCGTGACACTGGTCTGTGACCCCAAACTTTTGGAGTTTCTTTCCCAACCTCAATACTAGCTCCCAACAATCACAAGTTGCCTAGGAAGAATTGTATTGAGATGGATTAAGGGGTTCTGATATATACATTTCATCGTTGAAAAAATCCTGGTTAAATGTCTTTCTTATTAAAAGTTTTTCTCCTATTTTCTATAATGTCCCTAAGGTTCCCCAAATGACTCCAAAATATTTACAAAATTTCCTCTCTAGTGAAGTTTCATAGTTCAAACAATGAATTCTATGAAATGGTGGCAGAATTCATATTTTGTATTTCTATTGAATTGTAAAAAATTCCCATATTTTATATAATCATAACTTTGAAGAGTACATATTCAAATAGATACTGATTCCTTCAAAGAAGTCAGTTATTTTAAATTTTAATCAGAACCTTGTTGTACCTGAGATAAAATTTATCTGGACCTAAAAGCCTCTTATTGAGGGTAAAAGAGGAAAGTATAAAAACTGGTTTTAAGTTTATCATTAAAGAAAAAAACAAAGCAACTAAGATCTTGGCAACTGATCCTATTACTTACTGCAAACAGAGGGAGAAAAAATGGAAGCAGTGTCACATTTTATATCATTGAACTCAAAGTTCACTGCAGATGGTGATTACAGCCATGAAATTAAAAGATACTTTCTCTTTGGAAGAAAAGTTATGTCTAATCTGGACAGCATACTAAAAAGCAGAGATAATGGCTTGCCAATAAAGGTCTATAGTCAAAGCTATGCTTTTCCAAGTAGTAATGTATGTGTGTAATATATAACTGGGAGCACTGAAGCTTAAATACTATGGCCACATTCTAAGAAGACAGAACTCATTGGAAAAGAACCTAGTGCTGGGAAAGACTGAAGGGAAAAAAGGAAGGGGATGATAAATGATGAGATGGATATAGACTGTCATGTAAATAATGAGGATGAACATGTAAAGAATTTGGGAGATAGTAAAGGAAAGAAGGGCCTGGCATATTATGGGTCCACAAGGTCATGAAGAGTTGAGCACGACTGTCTAAATGAACAACAAAAAATGGATAAGGAAAGTGAGACCCAGGTCACAAATGGCCCAGCATAAACTCAAAACACAAGTGCTCTGATCTCAAGTCTATCAAAATGATTTCTAATACATTTTAAAAGAGAACTCTTTCTTCACTGCTGTCTCATGTTTCACTCCATTATAGAAATGCTGGTTCTACATTGACATTAAAAACCAGGCCCAAGACATTAAGCAAAACTATCCTACCAAAGATGGGATCCCAAACAATAAAACAAATCAGAAATTAATATTCCACTGCTATAGCATCTAACAAACAAACTCAGAGGTGATTGGGCATTTCACAAATAGGAAAAAGTACAGGGGATACTTGTGCAACAAGATGAAGTCCAAGAGGCAAAAAAGCAGTTCCTAGAGACCTAGAGATGTCTCTCTTAATTACCAGTGAGTAATGAAGGCACAAAAAGGCTGTGGAAAGCACACAACACTGGTCACTAACCAGGGACTGGTTGTTTTATTTAAATTCAACTTTATCAAGGACTTCCTACAAGGCTTATAAAGCAGAGATTAGGTATCCCAGGAAGGAGTATACTGTAAAGAGACTTGACCTTATTGCCAACTCTAGACATAGCCCCACCTATGGATACCATAGTATCCCTATGGACCACACTATAGTATACCAGCTAAGACTATTGAACCATTTTATCTGTTATTGTAGAGGCAATATCTATCTCATTCAGGTGAGGTTGGGTTTTCCTTAAAAGTTATTGAAATTGTCTTTGAGACTTGATTGGTTCAGGTAAGTGAAGGAAATGTCATGTTGTACAACAGGTCTGATTCAGACAGGTATTCTGAGTCAAGATTGGGATTGGAATAGAATGAGATACACCTTGATCATCTGATAGTTAATAGAAGGTCAATTATTTGATAGTAGTATAGAAAGAATATTCAGCAAGGTCCCAGCAATGGTTCCCTCAAGAACTTTCTTATCTTCCCATTTCCCATCGTTCCAGGTCAGAAACATTTTCCCCACTGAGTTTGTTAATGTAATCATTTAGTTTGGTTTTCTTGATCTATGTGAAATCTGTACCCATTGCTCACTTGCTTTGGCATTGGTTGGCAAACAAACCAGCAGATTATTAGCATTTTAAAGACACTCCTGTTAATTATCTACTTCAAGTAGAGAAACATGAGGTAATATAAATTGGCAATCTTCAGAAAATAAAAGATACTGAGGCACACAGCCAACCATGTCCTGGAAAGATTGGTCAGGTTCCAGATATCTTCTATGTATATCATTTTTTTTCCTGAAATGCATATGTCCAAACATATTGACAGAATCCAGAATACAATTTTTAAAAAGTTCTTTTAGGTGATTATCCATAAGAGACCAATGCAGTTAGGATGAAGTCCATTGAAGACATTCGTCTGTACAATTTACCAATCCAACAAAAATACTTACATCCCTCTCCCTCTTGCCCCAGGAACTCTGTTTTGACCAAAGCCTTACAAATGTTCTGCGATGGGCTTGGCATGTCTACAGAAAAAAAAAATCACCTTTAATATGGCTATTAGTGAATAACTCTATAGCTAAAGTCAGTAGACCTGGTTCTCTGTTTCTTGATATAATTGATTCAATTGATGTTCCTGTTTTTAATATAGCCCTTTAGCCCAAAAGTGTCATTCCCCATTATGAGAAAGGATTGCTCCAGAAATCACAGTTGTTCCTAAGAAAGAGCTCAATTGGGGGTTTTATGTGTGTATAGTTTATGTACATATTATATGTATACTTATTTACATGTATACCCAGATTGTGCATAAAACCATCCACAATTTCCAGTCATAATTGTACATGTGTTCTTGACTAAGAAACTAAGCTGCTGTTTTTTTTAAATAAAAATGAGTAACATTCTATTTCACTTTTCCTCCTGTCTTCATTGTGGATATTTGTATATTAAGAAAAAAAAAGCAATAGTGTACAGAATCCAAAATGAAGAAAAAGATTAATATCAATGATGGAGGACTACATTCCTTAAGATCATTATCTTCACTGAGAAGTGTAATATTCTCTTCTCTAAAATGTAATGTTCTCTGGGAGCAGGTTTCTTGGGAGGTTTCTGGAGGCAGCCTTCCTTTCTGTTCAGTATAATAATCACCTCAAATGCAGCCAGAAGTTAAAGTCAAAATCCTTTATTGTCTCCTTCAAAATAGCCAGGTTAACTTTCTTAGAGGCCTATCTCTCTCCTTGATTCTGAGAGCTCTTGACGCTAGTCCTTTGGCTCTGCCAGCTTCATCCTCTTCTCCTCCGAATGTCTCCAGCCAGCACAAAGGTGGAAGTTGGAATGAACCTGACTTCGCCTCCAAGAGTGGGCTTGTGGGCTTCTGTGTCTGGCCCTGAGAGCTTCTTGCTTATATTCTGTGCACTGAGTATACTCCAATCATTACATCACTAGGAAAACATTATTTGTTGTAGGATTAAATCAATGCTAAACTAGATTTAACTATTGTCTCCTCAATTCCACTCAGTTTCAAGTTCTGGCTCATAACATCTCCTTATAGGATCAGATCAATCATACTGAACCATCCTAAATTAATTATTGTCTCTATCAATTCCACTGTCTTAGTACCTTGTAAGAATCATAACAGAGAAGCAACAGGACATAGCCAAGAGAAAGCTGGATTTGGAGAGGGGAAACTTGCATTTGAGTCCAATCTCTGAAAGACACTGTTCTAACAAAGGTCTGTGTCTATACACAAATCATTTTTCTTTTCTGTGTCTTGATCAACTTGTGTATAAAATGAGGCAGAGAAGCAACTTGCCATAGTGGATAGAGAGCTGGATTGGAATCAAGGAACTTGGGGGTAAGTCTCATCTCTGACATAAATTGATGCTGAGACTGGGAATAAATAATTTAAATTCTCACTGATCCAGGTGATCTTTTAATATTAGATCTTTAGAGAGTATTCTAATTTTCATTTGTTAAAAAAATTCCTTCCAAATAATTTCCTCTACCAGTAATATTCCAAATTCTATCCAAAACAACAACAATCCAAACCTGCAGAAGACATATATGATATAATGTTTATTCAACTACCAGGTGGCACTCCTGACCAATGCCTGACTTTATTCAATAATTAGGGTCAAGTTCTTTTAGTCAAGTGCACAGCACCCCTTCTTCCACTCCCCCAGCTATTGTCAGCTCTACTCAATGCTAAAAAATGATTTGGAGATTAATGTCAATTCTCCCTTGCTCTCAAAGAGTTGGCCATCTCTCTTCCTTATCTCTGATGAATTTTTGTGCCGTGCTTATCTGGTTAATCTGAAAGTTTCCTGGGGATTTATGTAATTTCACTTTTGAGTCAATTCCTCACTCAGTAAAATTCCATTCCCCATGCTGCTTTTTCAATTGTGTTTATTCGTTATTTTTAAAAAATTATTTATTTTTAATACACATTTTTATGAATCATGTGGGGCAGAAAAATCAGAATGAAAGGGAAAACCATGGGAGAGGAAAAAAAGAAGTGAACATAGCATGTGTTGATTTTCATTCAATCTCCATAGTTCTTTTTCTGGATGCAAATGGCATTTTCTGTTCAAAGTCTATTGGGATTGCTTTGGATCACTGAACCACTGAGAAGAGTCAAGTCTTTCATGATCATCGGTGATCATTCATTAAAGCAAGGCATAGCTTGATGAAGTTATTTGATCATACTATTAGAAAAGAAGAAAATAAATAGCTTAGGGCACTCAAGGGAGTCTAGAAAATCCTACTAGATGAGGCATACACAACATTGCCAGCTCCAAACCCCAAGAGCTCAGTATTCTTGGTCCAGTCATTCCCATGGGAAGCCATGAGGTATCTATCTACTCACAAGAAGTTGTTCTGAAGGATTGCTATCTAGGTACTAGAGGGGACACAAATTTTGAAGAGCTTTAAACTTAGACTCACTCTATCACAGTGGAATAGGATCTAAACTCCATCAAAAATCTGGATCACCAACTCTTCTTAGTTTTTCTTAGTTATGTATTTTGCAGCTTTCACTCTGGTGTATTTAAGTGGAGGAGATGTTTTTTCAACATTATATAAATAACCTATGCCTGTCAGTCATGTACAATTAACAAGAAGGTGAAAAAATAAAACCTCATAGGTCTCTATCTAGATTTTCTTGACCTCACTTTAGGTTCCAACCCTTTTAATTGGTTTTGGAGTAACAGAAGCCAGAAATATTTGGATTGTAACAAATTTCCAGCAGATGATTTGGAGGCATGTCAGAAAAGTTCTATTTCAATCAGGATGAGAGGGAATAGGGGCAAAGTGCAAGTAGTACAGAGACCCAGAGTGAACCACTAAGGAAATTAACAGGAGGAATATACAGCAATGTTGACTACTCTGTCCTGGTTGCAAGCCAGGAGATCAGCAGATTAACTGTAAGACATCCAATACAAATACAAAAGGCAAATGGTGAGCTCCCAAACCTCAGAATATCAAGGGACCTGGCCATGCCCACCCAGCACCATAAGTTAGTCAGCACCAGCTAAGTGCAGCCATTGTCACTTGTGGAGAATGCTTGGACAGACTCCCCTTTGCCCTAAAACATTTTAAAAGTTTTAAGACTCAACCTTTAAAAAAAACTGAGCAAAAAAGGAAAAGGAACTTTGACCATAGATAGTTTTTATGGAGAAAGAGAAGAACAGATTTTAAACCCTAAGGACATTAAAAGCAAATCATCTCCTGATGAACCTCCAAAGGGTGATATGAATTGTGCCCATCTCACAAGGTTCTCTTTCAAAAAAGATCCTACAAGAGAGTTAGAAGAAAAATGAGGAAAGAAAATGAGATCTTTACAAGAGGTATGGAAAAGAAAAAAAGAAATTATCTGGAGAAAACTCCTTACAAAATAGAAATGGAAATGAAATGGATGAAATGGATGGAAATGGAATGGAAAAAGCATATAACTCCTTACAAAATAGATTTAATGAAATAGAAAAAGCATATAACTCCCTACAAAATAGAAATAATTAAATGGGGAAAAGCATATAACTCCTTACAAAATAGATATGAAAAAGAAACTAATTCTTTGAAAAACAGAATTTGTGAAATGGGAAAAAAATACAACGAACAAAACAACTCATTTAAAAATTCAATCAGTGGGGGCACAGCCAAGATGGTGGAGATACACCTCCACAGATACAACTTTCTGTGACCTTCTCTGACCTTTCTCTCAAACCAATAGCAGATTAAGCTTCTAAAATGGCTTTGAAGTAACACAAATATTTGGAGTACAACACATTTTTAGAAGATTAATTTAATAGCTTTCACTCTTTCTAAATTGACCAAGATTTTCCCCCATCTATTTTAATGGCCTTGATTGATTATTCAATGGATTTGTCTAGACTTTGTTCACATCTAGCTCATGCTATTCATGGTTGAGTTGAGAATTTAAAACCCTGTGCAATTACTGAAATAGGAATATGGAACATCTTCTTAACAAGAGAAATACATAATGAGCTTCCACTTTTCCCTGGATTCTATGTATACATTTCTCCTCAAGTAACTTTTGAAATAGTTCTCATAAGAAATAAACCCAGGCTCACTTTCTCTCTCATAGAGATTCTTCATAGATCCTCATGGATTATACATAAGCCCAGGTCTCCTCCTTGATTCCATAATGAGAGAGACCTCAAATATCTCAGCTTTGAGCTGCCACCCTGATTGTTGCTGTCCAAAAATTCTATTTCATTTTAAAAGTTGTTGTTCATCCTCCCTTTGTGAAGAGAATCAATGAAATCATGTCTTGACTCTTGTATAAATTTGATTGAAAAGAGGTAGAATTGTACAAAGTCATGACCCTGACTTTCTATTCCAGAGTTATTGAAGTGCAGTGGCCCAACAAAAGTCAATATTCTTGGATGACAGTGAATGTCCTTGGCATCTTTGATGTCTGATCAAGCTCTAAGTGCTCCACAATATTTCTTCAACAACCCTTTTAGCTGTTGGAACAAATTGTTCTTGCCTACCCATTCCATTGTGAGAAAGTCTTACACAGAATTACTGAGTCACAAGAAATAATGACTGTCTCCATTAGAGGTGCATTGGAAAAAGAGCTTACCTAAATGTTTATATAGAAAGTTTTTCCTAACTGGGACATTGATGCATTGTTGGTGGAGTTGTGAACGAATCCAACCATTTCGGAGAATAGTTTGGAACTATGCTCAAAAAGTTATCAAGCTGTGCATACCCTTTGATCCAGCAGTGTTACTACTGGGATTATATCCCAAAGAGATTATAAAGAAGGGAAAAGGACCTGTATGTGCACGAATGTTTGTGGCAGCCCTTTTTGTAGTGGCTAAAAACTGGAACCTGAATGGATGTCCATCAGTTGGAGAATGGCTGAATAAATTGTGGTATATGAAAATTATGGAATATTACTGTTCTGTAAGAAATGACCAACAGGATGATTTCAGAAAGGCCTGGAGAGACTTACACGAACTGATGCTGAGTGAAATGAGCAGGACCAGGAGATCATTATATACTTCAACAACAATACTAGATGATGACCAGTTCTGATGGATCAGGCCATCCTCAGCAACGAGATCAACCAAATCATTTCTAATGGAGCAGTAATGAACTGAACTAGCTATGCCCAGAAAAAGAACTCTGGGAGATGACTAAAAACCATTACATTGAATTCCCAATCCCTATATTTATGCACACCTGCATTTTTGATTTCCTTCACAAGCTAATTGTACAATATTTCAGAGTCTGATTCTTTTTCTACAGCAAAATAACGTTTTGGTCAGGTATACTTATTGTGTATCTAATTTATATTTTAATATATTTAACATCTACTGGTCATCCTGCCATCTAGCGGAGGGGCTGGGGGGGGGGTAAGAGGTGAAAAATTGGAACAAGAGGTTTGGCAATTGTTAATGCTGTAAAGTTACCCATGTATATATCCTGTAAATAAAAGGCTATTAAATTAAAAAAAATATATTCAACTGAAAAAAAAAGAAAGTTTTTCCTAATCTCTCTTACTTCCCATGTTTTCCTTCTTTTAAAGAATTTTCTGATGCTTTATTCTTTCTTTCTTTTTTAGTTTCTTTCTTTCTTCTTTTTTTCTACTTTTCCTTCTTATTCTTCTTTTTTTCTTCTGCTTCTCTTTCTGCTGCTTCTTCTTATTGTCTTTGTTCTCATTCTTCTTGTTTTTTTCTTCTTTTTCCTTTTTTCTTCTCCTCCTCCTTTTACTCCTTTCTTTTCTTACTCCTCCTTCTCTTTGTTTTCCTCCGCTTCCTTTTATCTCTTCCTTCTCCTTTTACTTTTTTATCTCCTCTTCCTTTTCCTTCTCAGTATGTTTTATGCTCAATGCAAACCCTTATATATGTATGTTTCTAAACAGCCATGATAAGCTTTAGCTTGAAAAGTTGAAACTAGATTTATTATTAATTAGTCCAAGAGAGAGGTAATACTTTATTCAAGGAATGGTGCTTGAGCTACAGAGTGAAGGAAAAACAGGGGTCTAAGAGGTGAAAAAGAGGAAAAAGTGCATCTCAGGCATAAAAAACTGTCAGTGCAAAAGTACAGGATGGGAAATTGAATGTTGTCATTGCTGTGAGTACAAAATAAACCACTGTGACTACATCACAGAGCATGTTAGTGGGAATAATTTTGGAGTTTTAAATTTTAGAAAGGGGAGTTTATGTTTGATGTTAGATGTACTGGGGGGAACAATAGCAACTTATTGGTGGGGGGTAGAAGTCACATAATCATACTGTACTTTAGGAAATAATTTTAGCAAAATGGCTAAGAAGAGAACATTATTTGAGAACATAGTCTATTTTTTTTTGCTCTTTCTTAAAGTTTACTACTCCACTAACATTTAAAACAATTACAACTTTTATCATATCCCATTTTTGTTTCAATTGTCCTATCCCACCTTTGAGGATATAAATTATTTTTAAATAATCTAGAAAGAATGAGGTAATTTAAGGACTTAATATCACACATGAATTCATAATAATAATATTAAAAACAGTAAATGTTTCATATTTCGATCCTATTATAGTAACTGTAAAATATTGAGTATCGCAACAAGATTCATCATACATATAATTTTTTACAATTTAACTGTCCTTGTTATAGAAATTTGCTAGAAGTAATATCAAGACAGTCTCTTCAAGGGCACAGACTTACCTGATATGAAGATAAAGCTTTCTATACTCTGTTTGATTCAAGGTAAGGATCATAGTTAGCTTTTATTTGGAACAGCCTGGCCAGAAGCAAAATGTCACATTATTCACAAGATACTATGACCAGACTTAGAATTAACCAAGTGGGAAAATTTCCTTTAGGAGGAAATAAAACAATATTCAGTCAAAAGGAAATTACCCTTACTTTCACATGATCATCTCTTCCACCTTCCTAAGCCTAAACATCTACCTATAGCAATTTTCAGACCATACTCATTGTGAGTAGCACTTGACATTTCCCTCAAATGATGGATTTTTGGCTGAAGGACAATTCAGACAATGATACTTGAAATCAAAACTCAGAACAACATCAAATTACAGTCTTAAGAAATTTTACTTCAAATCACCAATCATGGGTTAAGTATAATTTTTATTTTTCTATGTTGTTGCAACAAATATGAACAATAAACACATGTAAATCTGATACATACTCTCTAGTTTAAATCTATCCTGGAGAAGGCATAAATTATTATAAATTAAGAAAATAATCAAATTGTATGACTATGTCCATTCAGTGAATACTTGGAGAATTTACTTAAAACACAGAAAAACACTAATCACTGTAGGACTTGAAATTGACAAATATGCATATCAGAACATAGTAAATATTAACTTCTAAAGCTGGAATAAAATCTTGAAATTTGTGATCTGTCAATACTAAATTGACTCAAAGGTATAACTTTAATTGCTAGTATCCCAGGTATACTTTCTTAATGTTTATGAGCTAGAACCAAACAATTTATCAGATAAAATAAATTATTCTTTATAAAGGAAATTTGTATCCTCTTTACTTCAGATATGAGAGTTCCTAGTTGCTCATTAAATTATTACGTTATTTTAGAATTTCACAATATTCTTTCAGAAATTTCTCTCATGGAGTTAAAAAGTTATGATATTGGTAAGGATGAAAATCCAGGGAAACAGAAATCTGGCAAGTTTCCAAGCAAAATGTACCCAACCAAATACTCAACAGTTTCTCTTAAACCATAAGGATAATAGTCTCTGTTAAAAGAAAAGTTAATTTTTCTGTGAAACAATTGTATAACCCCATGAGTATCAGTTTTCAAATTAACAGAATTTTAAATATGATATTTTAAAAATCACAACACAAGAAAAATTTAAAACCTAACAATATCCTAAACAATATTATAAAATTTAAAAACACATCAAAAACGTTTTGCCAGTCAAATACTATCAATTCAGTTAAATTCATATCAGAATTATCTAAGTAAATCATTTAATTCATCTGTCACTTTATTTTAACTAATTGCTTCCAAAAGACCAGTATATGGTACTTACTTTTAGTTTTTATTCATACAGTTTCTAAATACCTCAGCTTAATATCAAATATCAATTAAAGCTGGTAAAACATCCCACTTATCTTAATAGGAAAACATATCTATCTTTAATTGAAACCAAATTACATTTTAGCTTTAGGATAAATTCAATCAAATCTGGATTTACAATCAAAAGTAGTATTCTTCAAAATCTCAATTTTCCCAAGTGTTATTAGCTACCTGCATTTTAAATTATGGTTAGCTCCATTCCAAAGATTCATGGTAACTATCTCACATTTTCCTTAAAATATTTTAGCATTGAAAACCCTACAAACTATACTTTGAAAATTTATTTAGCAAAGATGTTACATTTCAGGTATAAAGGTAATATTTAATTAGTTTATAATGCCACAAATTTCTACAAACCAGGAAAAAGTTTTCCTTTTTTTGAATATCTGATGTTATCTCTGCAGCTCCAACTTGACTAGGGCTGAAATGACAAAGAGAAAATATTTTACAGAGTTTTTTTTTCCTTACTAAAATCTTATCTCCCACTGAAAATCTGAAGTGGGAGTCAGACCCTGCTTACAGGGATAGAGACTGTAGCAATGGATTATAGAAAATTGGGATAACCGTTTCAAATATGAAACTTCATTAATCTCTAGAATTCAAAACTCTTTGGCTACAATTTTTATAGCGATTTTAATGGCCGATTGTATTTCACTTTTAGAAATCTTTTAAGGTAGCAGAATCTATAAACAACACTAGACACTCCAGAAGACAAAATTTTTTTAGCAGTTCATAGGGAGAGATAGATAAAAAGTGAAGTTCCCTACTGTTGAGATGTGACCATTTAGCTCATGAATCTCAATCCTGGACAACAATACTTTGTTTTGACTAGCACAAGTACAAGTTTCTTTACTAAGTGAATTAATATAGGACTATCAACTAAATGGGTAAAACATTCCTTCCAAGCTGGGCAGCCCCTGTATTTGATGCTAATAGTATATATTCACAGATATATTCACCAAGTATCGAGTTTATTTTCTAAGAGTCAAAGAAGTTAAGAGAAATATAGAAAGAGAAAAAAAGAAGAGGGAAAGAAAAAAAGAAAGATCTGCTGGAGAACTGGCCAAATTAATAATTAATGGATCTGGCCCCCCAAAACTTGTTTTATCAGTACAAGACAACTGCTCGTTTGCCTAAAAGGCTAGTTCTAACCTCTCTCTGAGTAATTTTCCAGGTCAAGATGGTACATAGTCCCCTAGATTTGACTGTGTTCTACCTGAATCCCAGTGTCTATTTATCCAGTTCTCACTCTGCAGAATAATCTTATGTAGGTCAGTTCCTACATTTTGGATCAACCATCACAGACCACACTTTTGATGCCAAGTTATTAGCTGAGAACAAAAGATTTCTGAACTGAAATAATTTAAAAAGCTTATTAAGTTTTCTAGCAGAGGGGAGGGTTAAGAAAGGAGTGGCCTACTTCCTCTAAGTGTCTGTGAATTACACAAATATAAGATTCAAACAAAGGAACAACCAAACAGTACCTAATTGATCAGCATGGAAGCATTTTCTAGATAAGACATGTGGGTTGCTTAAGATAGATAATGGGAGATCTGAGTTTCTGAACATAACCTATGTTCTGAGTTAAGCATTAAACAAGTCTGGTTTCCAAGCAACAGGTCTAGTTTCCTATACATATAAAGCTAGGTCCCAACAATGCAATAAATTTTTCCCTAGTCTTGATATTGTGGTGTATGGTTGGCTGGGACATTGACAGTGAACTAATCTTGAGTCAATATAAGTGAATTAAAATTTTTTTCTTCCTACTAACATATATATACAAACATAAACACACAACCATGCCGCTTCTTTGTGAAATGAGCAGTTAATGAAAAAAATAAATTCAAAGGAATAACAAAGAATTTGATAAAAAATAAATGGACAGAACTGTATTCTCCTTTTTTCTCAGTCAGACTCAACCTGTCAAAATTCCAGTTGTGTATCTATATCTCTATTCTTGGTCTCTCTAGATGTCTGTTGGTGCAAGTATTCTAGGGTTCTAATGAAAAGTCAAGGGAAACAAAGTAGAGGGTTCCCCCTGTATCCCACAATCCCATTCTGAAAAGACAGCCCAGAGTCAAGAAGAAATGACTGTTTTTACTTCATAAGGAAAGATCCCATTTGACAAGTAGTGCATGCAGTTGGAAAATAGCAAAGAATGAGATGAGTCCTTTTTTTCTTACACTGTCCTGTCATCTTTGACAAGTCATGATAACCTCATTGAGTTAACTTACAAAACAAAAATTATAATATTACTTGGTTTGTTGTAAAATTAAGAAATAAATGTAATACTTCTTAGTTACATGACATTTGTTTTTCTCAGGCTTAGATTTCAATAAACCTCCGTAATGGGCAATGAAAATGAACAAAAGAAACTTAGAAAAGTTATGCAATTCAATTTAAGACTGTGTCAATATTAAATGGCAATTAAGGGTTGTCACTATAATAGATGTGGAATTAAAAAGCCAGAAAAATAATCTTCAAGGGGTTTCTGAAAACTTCCAGAACGCTATGTCCTGTGAAGATGTAGAATTGGACAGAAATCTGTCTCCATAGATCACAATTTCCCAGAGTTTTTGACACAGCCATTGAGTTTCTATAGCACCCTCAGGCAGATCTGCCTCATTTTGCTGTGACCCAGGATCAGGAAGATGGAGTAGACCCAGGAATAGATATCCATGATCAATGAAGAAATAACCGTCAGATTCTATTCCAAAACAAAGCAGCCTGAGAGCATGGTAATCAGGTCCAAATGGAACAATATGAAGGGGAAGAGGAAGGAGGTAATGGTTTTCATATTGTTCATATGGGCCTCAGTGCTGAGATACTTAGAACATGATCCTGGGTTGCACTTGCCAGGATATAACTACACAAGGAGACAACTAACAGGAAATACCAGATGAAAGGAACCCTTACCTTCTCTCTCTCTCTCTCTCTCTCTCTCTCACACACACACACACACACACACACACACACACACACACAATGAGAGCTGAATGTAGAAATCTCTCTTACTATACAGGAAACTTGGAGAGGAAGGGGATTAGAAAAGAGGGGCAGATAAAAGAGAGGACATATTGAGAAATCAGAGGCAAAATACTTTTTAATGGACAGAGTGAACGGAGAAAGAGACAGAGACAGAAAAAGACAGAAAGAGGAGAGAGAAGAGAGAGACAAAAGCAAAGAGACAGATACAATAGGATAACTAGTGGGAAATTGAATAAAAATTACATAGTAATCATTTACTATGAAAAAACATTTACAGCAATTTTGTCTAGTTTACAGCAATTCTCTAAAGACATCATCTCTCAAATATAAAGATTAATTAATTTTTTTAGGAATAAGAGTCATTCCTCAATTGATAAATGGTCAAATGATAGAAAGGAAGTTTTCAAACAAAGTCATCAAAACTATCTATAGTTATATGAAAAATGCTCTAAGTCACTATTGATTAAAGAATGCTGATTAAAACAACTTTTAACCACTTCCCCACACCTATTAAATTGACCAATATGAAAAAAAAAAACTGACAAATGCTGGAAGGGATATGAGAAAATCAAAACCACTAACACATTATTGGTGAATTTGTATACTGATTTGACCATTCTGGGGAGCAATTTGGAATTATGCCAAAGGCATATCCTTTGACTATACAATATCACTATTAGTTCTTTATCTTAAAGAGATTAAAAACAAAATGGAAAATACTTCTTGTATAAAAATATTTAGAGTAGCTTTTATATTGATAGCAAAGAGTTGGAAATTGAGTTGAGTCCATAATTTGAGGAATGGTTGAAGAAGTTGTTGTGCATGAAATACAATTTTGCAATAAGACATGGTAAGTAGGATGCTGTTAGAAAAACCTCAGAAAAACATTAACTGATGCAAAATAAAATTAACAGAACCAGGAGAACATTGTAGACAGGAACAGCAGTGTTGTAACAATGACCAATTGTGACTTGACTGTTCTTAGTAATACAATGCTCAAAGACGTTTTTGAAGGACTTAGGATGAAAATGCCACCCATTTCCAGAGAAAGAACTGATCAAATGCAGATCAAATATACCTTTTCTTTTTTTTTCTTGTTTTTTTGTCTGTGTTTTCTTTACTGCATTATTAACACTGAAATGTGTTTTACATGATAATGCACATATTATTTATATAAAATTACTGGCCTTCTCTATGAAAATGGAGGAGGGGAGGAAGAGAGAATTTTGAGCTCAAATTTAAAATAAAAAATGTTTAAATTGTTTTTACATGTAATTGAAGGAAAATAAAGTATTATTTTAAAAAAAATGTTGGTCAAGGTCCAGACAACTTCTAGGTACACGGTTTTTGCCAGAAATAAAATGTAAAGAAAACACATCATATGAGTTATCCAATACAATTATCCCAAACATCAATTCTGGAGATGACTAAAACAGTAAAAGTGACTTCTACTGGATACTCTTCTGGTCTAGACATAATCTGAGCATTTAACCAATCCAATAAGGTCACTGGTCAAAATTTCCACTAGGAACTCTCCACTAGCCACAGTGATAGATATTTTCTTCATTGCATTGGCTGGTCTATGGAGGGTAAAGTCAATGATTTTTAGCACTGTTGATGAATGTTTTTATGACCAAAGTCTGAGGAGTTTGTCTACTTTAAGATACCTTACCAATTCCTTTTCTGTTTTATATATCTTTTATTTTTTATAAGGCTCTGTTTTCAGACAGAAAGTGGTCAGCTCTGCTATGGAAAAGAATTGCTACCGTCCTAACAAATCTCATCACTATTGTTTAGCAAACAGCTTCATGGGAAACTTTAGCTTAGATCTTGTATGTGTTCTTGTCCCACTATCAGATGATAATTTCCCACATGTACTCAACAGTTGATCTGCTCTTTATGATGATACAAAGGAAGAAGAGACTCTATCTTAGGGTTTTCTCTATCTTCTTCAGGCACAATGAGAGACCTCAGTAATAATGTACAATACATAGAATATAGTAAAAAAATTAAGTTCATGTTTAGAGTGATACATACTTTATGATCATCATTTCTATAAAGAATTCTGGAGACCTGAGTTTCAGTTTCACTTCTGAATCATTAGAAAATCATCAGAAAACAGAATTAAAAAACGGACCTTATAATCATGCCTCTCTGTATGCATTATGCTCATCATTTCTGGACACCTTCCCTTGCTACTACATAAAGTGGAGCTATACATATTTTAATGTATGAGGAAATGTGCTTTTTTTTTTTACTTAATAGATTTTATTATTCTAAATACATTTTAAGATAATTTTCAATAGTCATTTTTATAAGACTTTATGTTCCAATTTTTCTCCTTTCCTCTCTTCTCTCCTCCTCCCCAAGACAGCAAACAATACAATATAGATTAACCATGTACAATACTTTTAAACATATTTTCATATTTATCATGTTGTACAAGAAAAATCAGAACCAAAGGGGGGAATACTATGAGAAAGAAAAAACACAACGAAAGTGAAAATATTATGCTTTGATCCACATTCAGTTGCTATAGTTCTAAAATACAGTTTCTAAAATTTCTAAAAATTTTGAGTTTTAGGTTCTCTTCCTTATTCCCATCCACCATTAAGAAACAATTGCAAAGTTATGCAAAACATTTCCACAAAAGTCAAGTTGTGAAAAAACCCCATAGATCTCCCACTCTAATGAAAATAAAAACCCTTAAGAAAAATTTAGTTAAAAAAGGGAGAGAGAGAATGCTTCAGTCTGTATTCAGACACAATCAGTTCCTTCTCTGAGTATGGATAAGATTTTAATCATAAGTCCTTCAGAATAGTCATGGATGATTGTACAGCTGAAAATAGCACAGTTATTCACAACTGGTCATCTTGGAACATTGCTATTACTTTGCATTTGTACAGTATATTTCACTTTGCTTGAGTTCATGGAGGACTTTCCAGGTTTTTTTCCTTCCTGAGAGCATCCTGCTCACCATTTCCCATAGAACGATAATATTACATCATAAACAAACACCACAAACACACATACTATTGATCCATTCCCCAATTGAAGGGCATCCCTTCAGTTTCCATTTTTCCCCTGAGAAGAGCTGCTGTGAATAATTTTTATACATATAGGTAATTTTTTCTTTTTCCCTCCAAATCTCTTGTGGTAATTCATGCCAAGTAGTGCTGCTTTTAGGCAAATAATTATATATGAATTTATAGTCCTTTGGGCACAGATCATATAATTTGATGATTTATCAATTGGGGTATGGCTTTTATTTTCTATAAATTTGACTCAGTCCCTTCTATATTTGAGAAATGAGACCTTATCAGAGAAATGTGCTTTAGAATTGTATGTAGTACTCCCTAATTACAGTTTTGTTTTCTCTTATATTTGTGATGAATTCTCTTTTTCTATTTCTTATTTTTCATTCTCTCTCACTTCTAAAAAAAAATTCCCAATGATTTGCAAATTTTATTGGTCTGTGCAAAAGATAAATTCCTGTTTAAATTTCTCATTTCAATTATTCATTTTCTAATACATTTCTGTACTTCCCTTAATAATTATCTCAGTCTGTCTGTCTCTCTCTCTATGTGTGTGTCTTTTATCTTTCTCTGTCTCTCACTCTGTCTTATATTTTGGTCTCTCTTTATTTCTGTCTTTCTCTGTGTCTGTCTCTCTGTCTCTGTCTCTCTCTCTTTGTCTTAGTTTCTCTGTCTTTGTATCTCTCTGTCACTCTGTCTCTACCTCTGTATCTTTGTTTCTCTGTCTTCTCACCCCTGTCTCTTTCATTCTCTATCTCCCCCTCCCTCTCTTCTTTACCTTGAATTATTGTTTTGGTCTTCAAAAGCATAGTTCATTTAATTTATTTAGGTGAGAGACTTTATTTTCTCCTTTTCTTTATTATTAATATAGTAACTCAATGATGCATCTCTTAGATTCTGTCCTAGCTCAGTATTAGGCACTTTGAAGATGATGAAGCTACTTTTTTTTCCATTTGACTATGTGTGAGCCCAATAATGAGGATTTCTGGAACACTGTAAAGAAGCAAGGTACCCATTGATCATGGAATAGGAAGAGCCAATGACTCAGTGGCTTCTAAAAAAAAAGAAGCCTCATCTTCATCCTCTTCTTCTCTTCCCTGCTGCTGTTCCTATTAGGAATATTTAAGTGTATTTCTGGGAGGATAATGTAATTGTTCCCCCCCCATCCCCTACCACTCAAAGCTTGATACTCTAACCCACAGAATTTAGAGTGGGTGTTGCCTCTTAAACACACTATTCCTTGTTTTCTGATTTCTTCTTTTATTTTTCAGATTCTAAGTAATTAAGTAATTTTTGCTTGTTATTTCATTCTGACTTTATTGTGTTATGATTTTAAGTTATGATTTTAAAACACACATAACCCAACTTCTGCCCAAGTCTGTGATGATCTGATGGAGGAACATCCTCCTGACTTCTTAATTTTGGGTTGGTTAAGAGAGTGCTGAGTGTGACTTTGTGTCCTTGCCACAAAAAAAAATTATTTGAGTTGATTTTAAACACTATTCAAAGATACACATGAACGGAAGGATCCTGGAATTTATATGTATATGTGTGTGTGTGTTTGTGTGTGTATGAGAGAGAGAGAGAGAGAGAGAGAGAGAGAGAGAGAGAGAGAGATCCTTGACAAGAAAATATATATTTTCAAATGGAAAATTCACAATGGTGATTAGCAATATAATCATACTTAAAGGGTAGGAACAGATAATTTCAAAACAAGAAACATGTATTTTAAATAACCATTTGTGGAAATATTCAATCTCAGTAAACTAAACTAAACTAAACATAGATATGTCGATTAAAAAATCTTTTTGTTATTACTTCATACTTATCAAATTTACAAATACTAAAAAACAAACTCAATACAGTGGCAATGAAGCCCCTAACTACTCTATACACCAACAATAATCCTGTTAGAAAAAGTAAATGAATAGTTATTTATAGTTATATTAATTGATTGATTAATTGATTAGAGAAAAGCAAATTAAAATAACTCTGAGGTACCACTCACACCTATCAGTTTGTCAATATGACAAAAAAAGGAATATGATAATTATGGTGGAGAAGATGTGGGAAAACTGGGACAATAATGCATTGTTGGTGAAGTTGTGAACTGATCCAATCATTCTGGAAAGCAATTTGGAACTATATCCAAAGGGCTATAAAACTACATACCCCTTGAAATGTAATGTCTTATAAGAAATGATGATCTGACAGATTTCAGAAAAACCTCGAAAAATTTATGTGAATAGATTCTGAGTGAAGGGAGCAGAATCTCTTCACTCAGTAGGGAATGAGTGAACAGTACTGGACACAGTACTGGACACAGTAACAGCAGTGTACAATGATCAACTTTGATAGACTTAGGTCTTCTTAGGAAGGCAACAATAACAAACAATTTCAAAAGACCCATGAATGAAAATGTTCTCTACATCCAGAGAAAGAACTGTAGAATCTGAATAAAGATTAAAGTACACTATTTTTTTTCTTTCTCATGGTTTTTCCCTTTTGTTCTGATTCTTCTTTTACAACATGATTAATGTGCAAGTATGTTTAATATTATTGTACATGTACAACCAATATCAAATTACTTGTCTTCTTGGGGAGACAGAGGAAAGGGAGGAAGAAAAAATGGAACTCAAAATCTTATAAAAATGAATGTTGAAAACTCTCTTTGCATATAATTGGGGAAAATATTGCTAAGGAGGGGGAAATAGTGAATGGTAAGTGAATTCAGAATTCAGATGGAGATTACAAGAGAATCACTGAAGTAGTGTTATGACACATTAGCCACAGATGTTAAATAATTTAAATGTCAATAGATAGTAATCTGCAATGATTTTCAATATGAAACTTTGAATAAGGCATTTTAAAAGTCAGACATCTTGATTTCCTTGCTGGTAGAACTGAAGACTCATAAATTTTTTTGAAAACAAATCTGACAGCTTCACATAAATACAATAAAAGTAATCATGTTCTTGGCCCAATAATTTCATTTTAGAAATTACTCAGAAATAAAACAGAAAGGATGAGGTTCTTTAAGAAAAAGAATGTTTCTATCTGTATTAGATTATTTTTAAAAACCAACAATCAACTGGAAGCAAACCAAATAACTAATCAGAAGGAAATGTTTAAAGAAGGCATTGTGCTTTTATTAATATAATATGATTGATGCATTATGAAATTAAAGTCAATAAATATGAAAAATACAAAGAAATATGGGAAGACTTTATGAAATAAGAAGGAAACCAAGATCAGAAGCAAGGAGTTCCCGTGAACCATTATCAAATGAACCAAAGAGAATGATATTCATGTGATAAAAAGTCTAATGAAGATTAGAAGGGCTTTATGCACTGTAATTAATTAGCTTACTATGAATTGCAACTAATTAATCTTAATTGTTTGAACTGATGTCAGAGGTTAAGTTTGCAATAAAATGTGCAATTTCCAAAATAAGAAAATAAATTAAATTGGGTCCTCGGATAATTATTGAGGAATACAGCAAGTAAGGCATGTCAACACCAATATGTTGAATCTTGCAAATGGCTGGATCATATTTTATGTGAAGCCCCTATTTCCCTCATTCAATTAAATCAACTTTATCAAATGAATGATAATTCACTAAGCAACAGTGATGTGAAGATAACAAAAGCAGTTGCTCGAGACTAATACTGAAAAAAAAAGTCCCCATTGGTTTTATCAATTAAAAGACTGGTCTTAATTTTGGAAAAAGAAGTGTCCACAGACAGAATTGTGGCATCAGATGATGCTAGATTGCAAGATATCAGCAAGGGAATAGGATGTGAGAAATTGGAGTCAAGGAATGATTTGTCAAAAGTCCAACTTTCACAGGTATATATATATTTCATTTCTCTTTACATGCATGAAATTTCACCCAGTCCTTGAATAAGGGGCTTAAGCTCTTTGGATTTGAATATACTGGAATGATCATAAATAGTGAAATATATCCTTTCCTCACACTAAGACACTATTCTCCCTGGCCTTATACACCTTAAATTGATATCTATGTGAAATGAAAAAAAAATCCCAAAGATTAAGAAAATATTTTCAAAAGACAGAAATTTTAAATTTTCCATCTTATTTTACATTCTTTGACTTCCTCATTTCATCTGTACTCCATTCATGAAATTCACCAGTCCAATGCAGTCACTGCCCAAAATACTTATAAGGAACTCTTCAGTGATCACAATTATATAAATGTTTTCAAAGGCACTTGACATGTCTACAGAGAGAAAATTCACCTTTCATTTTGGATCTAATGAATGGATTTCCAGATTAGATTAGCAGAATGATGTGTTTACCCCTTGATGAAGTAATAATTGATCTCGAGCTTTATTATGGTCTCCTTCAGACAGAAAGCATACAATATGTTGAAAAAAGTTGCAGCTCTCATTAAGAAAGTCATCAACTGTCATTCTCAAGTCTTTGGGTCATTCCCAAAGCCCTGTCTGTGGCTCCTCAGCATCACCAGGAAGCAATTACTCATGTATGCTCACAAATTTATGAAAATGAGAATGATGAGCAGATTCTATTTCACTGTTTTTTGTTTTTTGTTTTTACTTTCTTCTTTAGCCTAATTTGCTTGACAATAGTCTTATGTGATATAGAGAATAAAAGGGGGTAAAAACAAAACTGGCAAGTGTTACCATCTTTGTGATCACTGATCTCTTGATCAACATCCAATGTGCCATCAGGTGAGAAGAATACTTCATTCAGAAATTTGAATCCCAGCTCTGACATGTGTGAATAGAGTTTTGGCATAAATGATGGATGAAGATGAAAATGAGAATGAAGCTGATAATAATAGCTAGCATTCACAAAGTATTTGAATTTTCCAAAGAATTTTACAAATCTTACCTCATTTGTTCATCACAACTACCCTGGGAGGTAGGTACTGTTATTATCCCCATTTTACAGATGAGTAAACTAAGGCAGAAAGAAATAATGATTTTTCCTGGGTCACATAGGTGGTAAGTTTTTAAAATAGAATTTTATTTCAGGTCCACTTGAGTAGAGACCTAGCATTCATAATCTGGCTGTCTAAAATTCCCTAACATCTCTGACTTTCAATTTCATGGGGACAATAGTTCTAAACAAGCAATGTAATATAATTATATTTTATTCTTTTAAAGTGTAAAATGATTCTTTTGTAAAAATATTCCTGCCTTGGAATTTGGTTTTTTTTTTCTCATTTCATAATCTCTTTGTTTTCGTACCTTCATTATCACCTCACTCTTTTAATTTTATTTATTTCTGCTCAACTACTTTTAATCTTTTTTATTTATTTTGTTAAATATCTCCCAGTGACATATAAAACAATTTTAACATTTTTATGAATTTTGAGTTTCAATTTTCCTTCCTGCATTTTCTATTTCATCCTCTTAGAAGGTAAGCAATGGGATATCAATTATACATATGAAATCATGCAAAATATATTTCCATATTAGCCTTGTTACAAAGGCAAATACATTCACATATAAACAAGAAAAATAAAGTTTTTTTTTTAAAAGTATACTTCAATTTGCACTCAGAGTTCATCAGTTTTCTCTCTATAGGTCTCAACACTCTGGCACATATGAGCATCATGGAATCCATGATCTCTTCTTTTTCTTGTGGTTTTATAACATTCAGGCACCATTGTGGATCGTTTTGAAATTGTCTTGATCAGAGTAGTTATGTCTTTTCCAGTCCATAACCTTTTCTGTTGTTGTATACAATGTTTTCTTCTGCTCACTTTACTTTGCATCAGTTCATAAAGGTCATTTGAGATTTTTCTGAAATTATCCTGTTTGTCACTCCTTATAGTACAATAGTACTTCTTCAAAATCACATACTATAATTTATTCATCTATTTTCCAATGGACATCCCCTCAGTTTCCAATTCTTTGTAAGCACAAAAAACAGCTGCTATAAATATTTTTATACAAATAAAATCTCTCCCCTTTTCTTTGAACTCTTTAGGATACAGAATTAGTAGTGGTATAGCTGGGTCAAATGAGATGCTCTTTGGACATAATTCCAAATCACGTTCCAGAATATTTAGACCTGTTCACAACTCCACCAACAGCATATCAGTTTCCAATTTTTCTACAAATCCTCCAGCTTTTGTGATTCTCTTTGTCTGTTATGATTGCCAATCTGATAGGTGGTATCTCAGAGATATTTTTGTTTGCATTACTCTAATCAACAGTTATTTGAAATGTGCCTACTGGTAACTTTGATTTCTTATTCTGAAGATTGTTTCTATTCTTTGACCATTTACTAATTTAGCAATTACTTAAGTTTTTATAAATTTGACTAATTTCTCTATAGTCATATAATTTGGGAAATGAGGCCTTTTCAGAGAAACTTAATGCAAAATTTTGTCCCCCAAACCTCTGTTTCCCATTTTCCTTCTATTTTTGGCTGCATATATTTGATTTGTGCAAATACTTTTTGATTTCATGTAATAAAAATGATCAATTTTGCTTTCCCCTCTCTATCATAAACTCTTTTCTTATCCATATATCTATAAGTACATTTTTCCATGATCTCCTAATTTACTTCACATATCATGGTATTTACAAATATTTATAAATAATGATCATATCAACCATTTAAACCTCATCTTGGTATATGATACGAGATTGGTCTATGCCTACTTTGTTCCAACTGTTTTCCAATTCTTTCAGAAATTTTTGTTAAATGATGAGTTCTTACCACAGAAGCTTGGATCTTTCGATTTTTCATATAGTACATTACTATGTATGTGTGTTGTGTACCTAATCTATTCTACTGATCCACCATTCTATTTCTTAACCAATACCAGATTATTTTCAGGATTACTACTTTTTAATGTAGTTTGAAAGTCACTTTCTTTCACATCTTTTCATTGATTCCACTGATGTTCTTGACCTTTTGCTCTTCAAGATGAATTATAGTATTCTTTTTCCTAGATCTATAAAATAAGTCTTGAGTTGTTTGCTTGGTATGATACTGAATAAGTTTTCTAATCAATTCTCAAGAATTCTCTATCATTATGACCAGAAAGAGAACTGTGGGGACTAAGTGTGGATCACAACATAATATTTTCACTCTTTTTGTTGTTGTTTGTTTGCTTTTTGCTTTCTTTCTCATTTTTTTCTTTTTGATCTGATTTTTCTTGTGCCACATGATAATTTCAAAAATATGTATAGAAGAATTGCACGTGTTTAATATATGTTGTATTACTTGCCATATAGGGGAGGAGATGGAGGAAAGGAGGGGAAAAATTTGAAACACAAGGTTTTGCAACAACAATGTTGAAAATTATGTATGTTTTTATATATGTTTTAAAAATGAAAAGCTTTAATTAAAAAAAAGAAATTTTTTAAAAGTATTGTAGAGTTGAGGAAGATCTTTTTCTTCCTCAACTCTACGATACTTTAAACATTTTTTCTTTTTTTCTTCTTTTCTTCTTTTTCCTTCACTCCCCAACTCTAACCCCTAATCCCAACCCTTCAAAAGCCTCAAATGAAAAACAGAGGGAAAGAATACTAGCTTGTTGGGTTGAATGGAAGAACAAAACCCAACAATTTGTGACTTGCAAAACATATAAATTAATAAAGAATCTAAATGAGGAGGTGAAGTCAAACTTATTTTATATGAAAAGGGTATAAAAATGTAGAAACAGCAAATTTGATCCAAGATAAAAATAGTTCTGACTAAAAAAGGACAAAGAGGCAAATTATATTAGACTTCAAAGTATCAAGAAATGGGATTAATAAAGATAAACACTGCTGATATTATATATTTTATAGTATATATGTTATATACATATGACACATATGTATATATATTATTGATTAACTCTAACCTAAACCTCAATTCTAATCCATATATATATATATTACATTCCATATGTCACATATTATGTATTTATATGTGCATATATATATATATATATGTCAAAATTCTAGAGATTCAGATTAAGTTTATAAAACAAATCCTTAGTTAAGTTGATAAACTATATCATTTTAAAATGTTAATAAACCAATAAGATATTAGCTAATTTCATCAACAAAAAGAAAAATGAAAACCAAATTACTAATCAAAAATGAGAACAGCATTTACAATAATTTTAGAGGAAATAATGAAATTTTCAGAAATTATTTAGACTGGTTTTATTCATACAAGATAAAATTGAAAGAAGTGGCTTTATCGTTACAAAAATAAACTAAAATAATCACATTAACAGAAAAGGAAATAGGCAATCAAAAGAACCTGACCCTGGAAAGAGAAAATGAGCCAATTATAAATAAAGTCCAAAAGTAGGGGTTGGGGAAGAAACTAGGAATAAATGAAACTACATGCAATTGAATTCTATCAAAAACTTTAAGTAGAATTAGATGTTATACTACTTAAACTCTGAAAAAAAGATAAGTTTCTTTATGAAATTACAGCCATGGAATATATTTGTTCTCATACAAAGCAAGAAAAAATCAATGACAGAAAAAAGCTATAATTAAATATTGCTAATTCATGTTTATACACAAATATTGAGTAAATTATTAGCAAAGAGATTAAAAGAATATGTTGAAAATATTTCCTAGAATTAGGATAAACTAAGACCAGGAATTACATGATAGATGGCTCATTTTTAGAAAAGTTCTAAATACAATAGATGATTTCCATAAGCTTTCCACTGGAGAAAAATCTTTTTTACAACATAACTCTCATATATGTTAAAAACATAAAAGACTAAGAACAAAGGACTATTTCTTTGTTTGATCAAAAGTATTTATAGAAAACCAAGAACAAACATGATTTTTGATGGTGAAATAGTAAAAGCTTTTCAAGTAAAATCAAGGATGAAGCAAGTGAAGTGAACAGAACCAAGAAAACATTGTGTACATAATAACAGTATTGTTTTAAGAATAACTTTGAGCAAAGTTATCAAACTGTGCATACCCTTTGATCCAGCAATGTTACTACTGGGATTATATCCCAAAGAGATTATAAAGAAGGGAAAGGGACCTGTATGTGCACGAATGTTTGTGGCAGCCCTTTTTGTAGTGGCTAAAAACTGGAAACTGAATGGATGTCCATCAGTTGGAGAATGGTTGAATAAATTGTGGTATATGAAAATTATGGAATATTACTGTTCTGTAAGAAATGACCAACAGGATAATTTCAGAAAGGCCTGGAGAGACTTACATGAACTGATGCTGAGTGAAATGAGCAGGACCAGGAGATCATTATATACTTCAACAACAATACTATATGATGACCAGTTCTGATGGACCAGGCCATCCTCAGCAACGAGATCAACCAAATCATTTCTAATGGAGCAGTAATGAACTGAACTAGCTATGCCCAGAAAAAGAACTCTGGGAGATGACTAAAAACCATTACATTGAATTCCCAATCCCTATATTTATGCACACCTGCATTTTTGATTTCCTTCACAAGCTAATTGTACAATATTTCAGAGTCTGATTCCTTTTCTACAGCAAAATAACGTTTTGGTCGGGTATACTTATTGTGTATCTAATTTATATTTTAATATATTTAACATCTACTGGTCATCCTGCCATCTAGGGGAGGGGGTGGGGGGGGTAAGAGGTGAAAAATTGGAACAAGAGTTTTGGCAATTGTTAATGCTGTAAAATTACCCACGTATATATCATGTAAATAAAAGGCTATTAAATAAAAAAAAGAATAACTTTGAGCAGTTAAGTCATTTTGATTATTATAAGTACCCACATTAACTACAAAGGACATATGAAAAAAGATGATATCTGTCTCCAGAAAAATAGAAGTATATATAGAATGATTTCACACACACACAAACACACACATTTGTGTTGAATGGCAGCCATCTCTAGGGTGGGGCTGGTGGGAGGTAAGAAAAAAGGGAAAACAGAAATTCACACAATTACTATTATATATGTAAAAGGAAAAGTGAGTTGTACATAATAGATTTGCAATTTCATGTGCAATCACTTTTCTTTCTAATATGTTATGGAAATGCTTGCTTAATTTCATAAATTAAAAATACTTAAATATAATTTTGAAATAGCATTTAATAAGTTATTAAAAGTATTATCTACAGCAATATGAAAACAAAAAAAAGGAATTGAGAGAATATGGCTCTTAAAGTCCAGTTTCTGGAATTATAATTCCAAGGAGAGTAATAAACTAAAAAGAAAGGTCTCTAATATACTGATCTATTCCTAGCAGCAAATTTTAAGGTAGAAAGACAAAACTAGGAAGAAAAAAAACAAGGTTGTCTCGCACTTTTTCAATGGTTAAGTAAATTGTTAATGAATGTAGTGGAATTTTACTGTATCGAAGAAATGATAAATATAACAAATTTGATGAATATTTGGAGGCATTGATACAGAATGAACTATGTAGAACAAGATAATATATACAATGAACAAAATTATGTAAAACAAAGTATCACAAAATTGTCAAAATTCAGATCAAATTCAAAGAAAATCTTGAGTCCAGAGGTTTGATGAACATCTATGGCTCTTCTCAGTAAAAAATATGGTGAACTACAGGCACAGAGTGAAGCACAGATTGTCGATGCATTAATTTGCTTTAGTTAACTTTTTTTTTTAACAGAAGAGGATTCAGTTTTGGAGGGTGATACTAGGAAATGAGAGAATAAAAAACCATCAAATTCTTGAGAATTATTATTATCATCTTTTTATGATTTAATGAAGCATAGCCCTAAAACTTTTTCCATTGGGTTTCCTTGATCCTTACTTGTCTGTAATGATGATGAAAAGAATTCCTAAAAGTTCTTTAAATAGTTGGTGATAGCTTCCTTTCTCCCTAGAAAATGCAAGATTTTTTAGTCTTGTCTATGTAGATCAATATTTCCCTTAACTCTTACAGCAGATTCTTAGCTTCCATAACACCTTTAGGGCAGTCAGCCTTAGCTTGCTGTGTCCCACAATCAGAACAATAGAGTGTGCCATAGGGTAAATAGTCATAGTTATCAAAATAAATAGTACACAATGCTTCCTTTTTGACACTGAAACATTTGAAAATATTAAGATCATGCCCACATAATAGAGAACAGAAAGGAAAAGGAAAGAGACCATGGATATCAGGACCTTCACATGAGCCTCTGTGCTGGGATCTCTGGAACTTTTGGTATTGAGCTGCATCTTCCAAATGTGCCTCCAAAGTGACAGAATCAGGAGGAAACAGAAGATCAAGGACAAAACAAAGGGTGTCATATCCCCTATAGCAAAGAATATCAGGAGGAGAAAGATGTGGGGTTTACATTCTTGGATCTTCTGATTCAAGATTGTTTTGTTTCCTAAATTAAAGTAGCTTGGTAGGTTTCATTCATCAATGTTACTGTAAGGAAAAAGAAAAAGGAGAAAAAACAGCATGACAGGAGCACCCCGAGGACTCCCCTATTAATCCTCCATTTCAGCCAGAGGAAGATAGGATGGGAAAAGTTGGCGATTTTGAAGAAATAGACAGCACTGAGGCAGGCAGAGAACCAGGCACAGACATTGTTGGCCAAAGTCCATATGATATTCAAGTTTTTCAGTTTGCTGAAGGTATATGAAGAATAATAGAATGAGATGAAAAAGACATGTGATGTTAGGATTCCTAACAGACCAGTTCTGAAGATGGCTAAGCTAGTGAGGATAAAATTCAAGGGGGAAATTTTTCTAGTCTTGAGCCAGTCCATACAGTTCATAATTCCAATGAAGCCATTGGCTAAAACCCCAACTAGGAACTCTCCAGATGCCACAGTCACACCGATTTTCTCCACTGTATTTGACATATCTCGAAAGAGGAAACCTACTTTTATTAGTCCTGTTCTTGAATGAATTCCCATCAAAATTAACAAGTTAATTTTTCTTCCTCATATTAGGGAAATAATTTTCTCCTCTATCTTGATCTCAGTCTTATGTTAAACTAGAAAGTATACAAGCATGTTATGGCCTAAGGATGCAGCTTCTGTCGGGACAACCACTGCTGCCCCTCATAAACCACTCATCTAGGAATTTTATGCCCAGATCCTGCACAAATGCCCTGAGTACTATCAGATGGTAATTTTCCATGTGTCCACATGACTGAGAGACAAAGCTGCTTTTTTTCAAATGGAAATGAAGAACAGATTCAATTTCATTGTTTTGCACTTTTGTACTTGGACTAATTTGTCTAAATAACCAACAATCTTCAAGATAGATGCATACTGGAAGGTGTACAGGCTCAGGAGTGAGAGGATCTGGGTTTCAAAGTATTTATAATTTTTTGACCACAAATCTGCTAGAAAGACAATAAATGCCCCTTTTTTCTTTCCACCACCAGCACACACACACATACACACACACACACACACACACACATATACACACACAGAGACAGACACACACACACACACACACTTACCTACACTGACTCTTTGTGAGACGAAGGAAAAAAAGATTCAACATAAGAATTCTCAGAAAGATAGAGGCATTCCAAAGTTCATCTTAATCATCACCTTGGGCTGAATTGATCAAGCTCTCAATCTTTCCCTGTCAATCTATGACTCTAGTTCTGACTCAGATGATTACTTGTATAAGGGCTTGAGTGAATGTCAAGGATGGAAGGTTATAACTCTGCAAAGAACCTTTGAGATTATCTGGTCCAGGTTAGTTTTTCTGTCCTTTGTTTCTTTATCCCTAAGATGAAATGGAACTCAGTAGCTTCTAAGGTGCCTTCCAGTGCAAAATCAATGATCCCATCAACCTCTATGGTCCTTATTTCACAACTTAGGAAAATGAAGATTAGAGGGGTTGAGTTAGTTGTCAAGTTCCAACAGGGTCAGAGTTAAAATTTGAACCCAGAGCCTGTGACTTCAAATACAGCATTATTTCTACTTCACCAGGTGGAGAAGAGCAAAGTCGTATAGATACTGCTGTTTCTGCTGGTATGCCATTTCCTAGCAATGTTTACAGTGTGTCTCTCTATGGTAGGAAATAAAAAAAGTGAAAGATATTGAGGGAAATATTTTAAGGAAAGCCAATAAAACAACTCAGGACTTTTGTAATCCCCAAAGACTTGTACCCATGTGTTGGAATACACAGGAGAGCTGTTGGAATACACGGGAGCCACCTGACAGTGGCTACTGGAGATCCAATCCAGAATGGATCTTCTTGTGTGAGAGGAGGATACAAGGAGACTGAGAGGCGGTTGCTGTTCTCTGACTTCTCTGACTGAGAAGCTGTCGCATTGTCTGACCTCTTTCCTCTTCCCTCTGCCTCCAATTTCTCTCATTCCCAGTCTGCAACACCTGTGTCAGTAAAGACTGCCTTGCAACTCCAAATTTTATGATCCACTGTGGAGGCTGTGGAGGCTCTTGGAGAACTAACCTGTCCCTTAACACCCATGATGGATGAAAGAGCCACAGTAAAGATCTTTAGGCACTTAGATGACTTCCATTGTTATGGTTGATAGAGAGCTGCCACCATTCTAACTATGAATCTCAGCATTTCCCAGAGCCTTTAACTATTCTCATAATACCTTAAGAGAGGCAGCTCCAGCTAACCATTACTTAGAAAGCAAATAACACAACCTCATTATTATTCAGCAAATAAAAGGTCAAGATTATCGTATTTATGGTCAAGTAATATATTTCAGAGAGGAAGAGGAAGTAAATCCCATCTTACATAGTCCTCATATAGGCTTTCATGTTGGGATTTCTAGAGCCTGTGACATTCATCTTCATTTTCTGAATATATCTCTACAGTAATCAAACTAATGAAAAAATGGGAGGTCAGGGAGAAAGAAAAGGGCAGAACCTTCTCTCCATCATACTTAAAAAAATGTGGAAGAGAAAGTTTGGAAACTTGCTTACTTGGATGTTCTCACTCATATTTGTCATTTTCTGGCCCCATTGTGAGCTCTGAAAATATCACTCACTTTTACTACCAGCAAAAAGTAAAGGAGAAAATAGATGAGGGACAAGATTATCATTATCAGTTGACTCTCTCTGTTAATTCCTCACTTTTACCAGAGAAGATGAAATGAGAAGAACTGGTGATGTTCAGGAAGTAGACCTTGACAGAAATGACAAATGATACATTTAAGTAGCTTTAGGATTCAGATGACATGCACTTATGTCAGTGTATTAATGGCATAACAAGGATGAAATACAATTTCACAGCTAAGCAACCTTACTTCCTACAATAGACTAATACAAGAATTCAAAAAAGGTCATCAGTGAGGATTAAGTCTCTTTAGGGTAATCTTCTGATCTTGAATCACTCTATGCCATTAACCAGCCATTGACCAAAATCCTCACTAGGAACTCTTCAGCAAGCACAATAATTAAAAATGGTTCCAGAGCAATTATCTTGGCTGGGGAGATGAGTCAGATTTAACATTGCTTGCAGTAAATGATTTTCCAGCCAAAGCCAGCAGTATTATTTCTCTGTATCTTGATGAGTTAAGAGAGCAAGTTTTCTATTTTTAGGAAGGTCTCATCCTTTATCTGGGAAATATTCAGCTCTATGATTAGATGAGACTCCAGGTCTCTTCTCAAAAATCACTGTTCAGCATTGTGTATTGCTCACCCAGCAACTCTTAGCACAAATGCTGTATGTGTTTTCTCACTATGGTCCATTGATAATTTTCTATGTGAGTTCCTGCCTGAAAAAAAACTGAGCTCTTATTGGTGAAATGGACAGATTTTATTTCATTTTTAAAAGTTCTTCCAAATTTGTTCATGGAAGAGATAAAAGCAACAGAGAAGAGGGTTGAAAGGCAAATAATTCTGATTATTGGACCTTTGAAGAAAAACTATGACTTCATGGACAAAAGAAACCAAGGAACCAAGCCTCATCTAGTTGGCAACCTTACCTAAATGTCGTGAAGACCTTCCAAAGTCTAACAATGACATATTGAAAAACTTTATTTTATAATTTGTTTCTTTCTTATGGATGTTTGTGTATTTTCTCTAGCAAAATCTCCTTTGCTACTTCATTGTGGTACGAGGTGAACTTGGCTCTCAAAGGCAATTCCAGGGCATCAAAATCTCTGAATACCATTCCCAGCTGGCCTGCTAGTGGATTGTGTATTTGTCAGGAGAGTACAGTCTGAGATAAGAGAAAGATATCATCAGTTTACCCCCAGGCTGATCATTTTTATTTTTATTTTTGTTTTTTTCTTCTTTTTTATTATAGCTTTTTATTTAGAAGTTATATGCATGGGTAATTTTACAGCATTAAGAATTGTCAAACTTTTTTTTCCAATTTTTCCCCTCTTTCCCCCCACTCCCTCCCCCAGATGGCAGGTTGACCAATACATATTAAATATGTTAAAGTATGAATTAAATATAATATAAGTATACAGATCGTTTTTATTTTTGTTTGGCTTACAACAATTTTCAATATAGATGAAAGCACAGAGAGTTTAGAAGAAATCGGGTCGATACTAATAAGCTCATAATCATTGAAGGTCTAAAAAATAGATAAATTTCTTTTTCCGCTTTCCTTTTTTGTTTGTAAGTTTTATTGATTTGTAAAAAAAACAAACAAACACACCATGAATTCCAGATTCCCTTAGAACAAAGAAACACATTTCAGAAAAGTCAATCAACAGAACTCACGCATCTGACAGTATCTGTGATATTTCACACCCAGAGTCCTCCAGCTCTCTGATGTAAGGAGCTGGTTCTCTTCTCTCCTCTGCATCACATTATATGTTTAAAAGGAAGGAACAAGATGTCAAGCTAAAGGTGATGAAATGGGAGAAGAAGGAGGACTGATGGGATTGGCCATCAAAGTAACATAAAGAAGAAATATAGGAGGAGTGGGCCAGAGGAAGAGATGAAACAATAATTATTGGAGAGAAGAAGATATCATTACATATCACAGTAAATATCACTTCTAACAAAGAGTATTCTTCAGTCTTCATTTATCATCTCAACAATGGAAAAGTCCTCCCCAAAGGGGAGGGGAAAGTAGTGTCAGAAATACAGATGAAATGACCAAATCAGGTAAAAAAAATTCAGTGATATAATCAGAAATGTAATGATGGTGATTTCATGTGAATACCCTATATCAGATTGCTTCCTATAAGGAAGGGGAGGAGGCTGGAAAGAAGGGGGAGGGGGATTTGAAACTCAAAATCTTATAAAAATGATGAATATTGAAAACTATCTTTACAAGTAATTGGAAAGAATAAAAATTACTAAAATATAATGATGATGATAATAAAACATTTATATAGAATGTTTACATTTATATCTTTCATATTTAATCTTTTGAATCTTCTATATCTTTTGACTATCATATCAATCTTATGGCATAGGTGCTATTTCTATCTCCATTTTACAGATGAGGAAACTGAGGTAAATAGGTGTAAGTGAATTGGCCAGGGTCATACAGTTATTAAGTATCTAAGGTTAAATTTGAACTCAGGAAGATGAATCTTCCTGACTTCAGGCACAGCACTCTATGCACTATGGAGTCACCTAGTTGACTACATCAGACCAACATATAAGTTCTCCATTTGCTGAGAATTGGAGGGGGAAGTGGGATGGGAGAACAAACTTAACAGTAAATACCATGGGTGAAAACAGGATTACCTAATCTGTAAAAAGGTAGAGGGTGCTCAGTAGTTTTGAAAACACCCCTCCCCCCAAAAAAATTTGCTGTTGGCTAGGAACACACTTAAAACATAAAGATTAATAATGTTAAAATAATGGATGGAGTACATTTATTATACTTTATCAGAATATAAAACAGGAATAGCAAATTTAATATTTGCCAGAATAAAAGGAAAATGGAAAGAAAAGTAACAAAATTTCTTTAGCCGTAAGGGTACCATATAGAAGTGAAAAATAAATATTAAATCCATATTTTTTATTGTTCTAGCATTAAAAATGTTAAGGGACCAATAAAACTAATTAGAGGAACATTTTATAACACCTCAAGAATTGTTAGCTATTTCATGATGTGTCTTTTGGAATGAAACAAAATCATACAGGAAGAGAAACAGAAAAAAAATCTAAAACTAAACATGAAAAGTAAAACTAAATATGAAAACCTTTGAATTGTTTTTGAAAGAGAATCTTAAGGATAACTGGGTTTTGTTTGTTTGTTTTGCTAAGGCAACTGGGGTTAAGTGATTTGCCTAGGGTCACATAGCTAGAAAGTGTTAAGTGTCTGAGGTCACATTTGAACTCAGGTCCTCCTGACTTCAGGGTTTATGCTCTATCCACTGTGTCACCTAGCTGCCCCTCATTATTCTTTAAAAATTTTGGAAAGATGAGCCACATGCTTAAACAGAAGAAATAAATTATTTTCAAGATAATTAAGGATACTCAACCCATCTTTTAGAAACTAAATTAAAATATTCCATTATGCCAAAGAATCGATGATATCAACATAAATATTTCCATTAATAATGCAGATAATCTCCCACACTTTCCTGTTAATTCTATAGAGCGATGATCCATAATTTTGCATAATATTTTTATAAGGAGTCCACCCAACAAGATGGAGGCCTTTGGAGATTTCAACTGACCACAGAGAGTTATCAGTGGGGCAGTGGGCAATCCATTGTTCCTTTCTCATTCTCACTGATCATAATATTTTTCAGTATCTCAGTCTTCATTGCTTTCAGGTTGCTTAAATCCATCATAGACTTCTCCTTTGTAAAGAATGATCACATTCTAGTCCATAAAGACTTCATAAACTAAAGCAAAATGGCATAAAATATATTCAACATATCTTTGGAAAACTAAATTCAAATGCTCCAATGAATTTCTATTTTCATGATTGTGAATGTTCCCTCATATAATAATGTATACATGCTTACTCATCCTGTGGAACTCTTGTCTATTTTCTCCCATAAAATTGCCACATGCAATATTCCATGCAAAGGATTTTTCTTGCTTCTCAATGGAACAATGGGAAGTCTTAGGATCACTCTTGCCCTTTCCATGTGAATAGTCTGTCTTCTTTTTGATAAAAAAACATCTTTACTCTGGTTTCTCTTGACAAGTCTTTATTTGTTATATTACAGTTTGCTTAAAGCTAGCTAGAGTCTTTCCATTTCCCTCTGAGTATACTCATTGAATGTATATATGTGTACTCATAACCATACAATGATATTGGTAGAATATTGTTATTAAAAAGAGATTCTGTCAGAAGTAATTTTGAGATCATTTAAAAGAATTTTAACATTTTCCCCAAGACAATCTAATATACTTTCTTTCTCTAGTTTAATTTTGGATCCAAGTTGATGTTTCTTTTCAGTTCCTATAGATGATAGGCATATGAGACAGAAATTGGTAGAAATAGATAGATATAAAAAGTAGATAACTGTACATACTGTTGGATGAGTTCTCTAAGTTGTTTCTCCCCTAGTAACCCTCTAGATCAAGGCTTCTTAAACTTTTGCTAATTGCAACCTCTTTTACCTGAGAAATTTTTATGAAATCCCACATTATATAAGTATATAAAATAGGCATATAAATCAAACATCTACTGACAAAAAAATCATAATTTCTGAACCCCAACATTAAGTTATGCAACCCCATGAAGGATCATGACCCACAGTTTAAGAATTTTTAGTCTAGACCATATCTTCATCCATTTTGCTTAGGTTTTTAGATTTATTGACATATAAGTGAGCAAATTAGTTCCTAATAATTTTCTTATTTTTCTCTTTATTTATGGCAAATTCATTCTTTTAATTTTTTACACTGATAATTTGGTTTTCTTCTTTCTTTTTTAAGTCAAATTAATTATTGGTTTATTTATTTTATCAATTTTTTCATAAAATGTTTAACTTATTATCAATGCTTCTTTGAATTTCCAGTTTTGGTAATCTCTCCTTTGATTTTCAAAATACCCTATTTGTTGTTTAACTGTAGACTTTAAATATTAATTTTTAATTAATTTTTTTAGTTTTTTAAGTTGTATGATCAATCCATTGATCTGCTCTTTCTTTATTTTACTGATGTAAGTCTTTAAAAATATAAAATTTCTCCTAAGTACTAATTTGGCTGCATCCCAGGAATTTTGGTATATTCTCTCATTGGTCATTTTCTTTAATGAAATTATTCATTGTTTTATAATGGTTTTGATCCATTCATTTTTTAGGATTATATTATTTAGTTTTCAATTTTTCATTTATATTTCTGTGGCCCTTCATTGAATGGTTTTTATTGCAATGTCATCTAATTCATTTAATGTTTTTGTTTTTCTAAATTTAGTTATAGGATTTCACGCTCTAATACAGGGTCAATTTTTTGTAGAAGCAATGTGCCACTGAGGAAAGAGTAACTTTTGTTTCTATTTCCATTCAATTTATTCCCACAGGTCTAGCATATCTAACTTTTCTAATATTTACCTCCTTGACTTCTTTCTTGTTTATTTTTGGGTTAGCTTTATCTAGTTCTGAGAGGAGAATGTTGAGGTCCCCTACTAGCATAGTTTGACAATTTATTTCTTCCTGTAATTCATTTAATCTTTCCTCTAATAATGTGGATGTGCTATATATTTTAGTGCATATATATTTAGTCACATTTAACCACAGATACATTTCAATGTTCATGGGGACTAGTGGGTAGACACTTGGACAAACTGAACATGAATGGATAAATCCAGGTATCCACAAATTTAGACTCAAACTTTGATGTCTTGCTTCTCTTTTGGAAAAAAAATGCACTTCATGAATCCTCTCTTCTACCTTCCCCCTTCTTTTCCTCACTGTAGTTCCATTGGGGGAAAAAATGATCCTCTGCTGTTTTTAAGCTGATGGTAGTGACAAGTTTGTTTTGCTGTCTCATTTAAAGAACATTGAGAATGTATTTCACCATTGTAATTAGTGACAAGCAATTCGCTTAGACCAGAGATCTGCTACATTATCTCAGATCCACAAATATCAGAGAATTCTACTTTGTCTAATAAGCCCTAAGCAAAGCACCACTGATAGGTAAATAGACACATGTTCCATCTAATCCTTTCAAAGTAGAAAAGAAATAAGATGGAAATGCAGATGATCTGAGGAAGTTTCCCCTCTCCCACCCTGAAAAGAATGCAATAAACCCAACAAAAGAGCAGGATTCAATTCCCATCCAAAGAGCTTGAAGTAACTGCTCCAAATTCTCTGAAACCAATCACCAAAGCAATGGTCTACTTCCAATCAGCAATTTCTTAGCAAAAGTTGGAGAGTTGGTTATGTCAGATGTATATATCTTCCATGTCTTCTGACCACGGTTTCTTTTGATTCTTATTGAGATCAACTTAATTAATTCTTCCTCCATCTATATCTTCTTTTCATAATGTCTCTGGCATCTTACATCTTCCAAATTTCTGAATTAATGTCTTCTAATGTCTTGTCACTCATTTTTATTGTATGTGTTGAAATTCAAGAAATGTATTTGTCAGGTATGAATACATACCTGTTCTTACACAATCTTTCTATAGCTTCCAAACAATTATTTGATGTTTAATTTTGCAGTTATAAATTTTAAAACTCTAATGAAAGTTACAAAACAAATGAGCTGCTGAGTCACAATGCCATTAATGATCATTACCTCAGCCATTATCCCGCCGACAGGTCTTTCTCTGTTTCTCAAAACAGTGTATGTCTTTCCTCAGTACTTTATCTGAAAGTCTTTGTTTTTTCACAAGTTGATAATGTCAGTTTTCCTTACATGTATGCTTTTTTCTGCTGCTTTATAACAACTAAATTGTTTAAATATGAAGAGGAAAGTATTTTACATGTGGTTAATCCAAATTTTGGAATCCACTGATCAATGAAAATGAGATCTAGATCAACTTCCTAAATTTTCAAATATTCCATGATGGTTGTTTCTGCCCCCAAAAGGCCACCATCATTTATCATTCATGTCATGCTCCTAAGAGTTAGTTAGAATTTCTGAGGCACTCTTTGAGTTTCTGCAGTACTTTCAATGAGGCCTGCTTCAGCTTGCTGTTCCCCAAAATTAGCATGATAGAGTGGGCCATAGGATAAATATCCATGATTACCAATGCAAGTGTTATACCCAGGTTGTTGCTGAATTTAGAGGTGCTTAACAGTGCTATGATGTTGACCATATAGTATAGTAGAAAAAGAAAAATGGAGGAGACCATGAATTTCATGGCCTTTATATGGGCCTCTGTGCTGGGGTCTCTGTAGTTTGTGAAATGGACCTGTATCTGCTGGGTGTGTCTCCATAGTGATAGGACTAACAGGAAACAAGAGAGCAGACATAGAATACAAGGAAGGAGATCTGCTGTACAGAAGATTATCTTGGAATAAAAGCAGTAAGTGCCACAATCTTGAATCTTTCCAGTCATGTTTCCTTTATTTGTACTATCAAAGTAAATTGAAAATATTATCTCAGTCAGAGGAAGGCAAATGAGTAAAGAAATAATCAAGCATCCTATCAACATTCTGAAAATCACCTTGTCAACCCTCCTCTTCAGCCAAAGGAAGACAGGGTGGAAGAAGTTGGCGATCTTCAGGAACAAGAAGACATTGAGAGAGGCATCAAACCAGGCACTTGACAGACCACAGAAATACCATAAGCTATTCAAAAACCTCAATTCATTCCCAAAGCTTTCAATTAAATTGAAAGCTAATACAATAATCACAGATGTTATTGTTCATAGAAGAATGATCCTGGATATGGCCAAGTCTGTGATGATGAAATTCAATGTGGACACTCTCCCAGGATTGGCCCAATCAATGAAGTTCACTAGCCCAATGAAGGCATTGACCAAAAACCCAATGAAGAATTCTACAGATCCTACAATAGTCCAGATATTTTTCATGACAATTGTCATGTCTACAGAGAGAAAATGCTACCCCACTAATATTACTATTGATGAATGAATTTCTAGCCAGGGGAAGCATCTACCTATTGAAACAAAAATTTTGTTTTCCCTCTTAGTCATGATTATCCTTGTTGGTCAGAAGATGCTCAATACTGGTTTGGGATGAGATTATAGCTATAATGAAGCTAACCATAACCCTTCTTCTGATAACAGCTCTACTTAATATTTTAGTTGAAACTCTGAGAATGTTCTCTCTTAATGAATAGGTGGAAAATTTCCATGGTGCCCATAACTGATGGATGGAATTGCTATTTGTTTACATGCAAATGAAATATGGCTCCCATTTCATTGATTTGCACTTTGTTCCTCAGCCTCATTTGCCTTGAAAAGAGCTGTCAGAAACCACTTTAAAACTTCAAAAATGTAGAAAAATAAATCAATAAATATGGAGATAGGTTGCTGTAATATTCATGACTCTCAGCTTTTCTGAGGATTAGTCTGATTTTGTGGAAAGTGACATGAATTTGAAAACCAATTTTGAGATTTACAACTTATGTGACTACCAGCAAATCATTTAAGTCTAATATTTAGCAAAGTTTCCAGCACGTAGTGTGAACTTAATAAATACTTGTTGACTGAAATGACACATTCTCTGAAAATTAAATTCTTCAATTAATATTAATGATTTGAGCTCATCTCTTGTTATATATTTCAAGCAATCTTGTCTGATTTTTAAAAAGATGGAAAGGCAGATATATATTTTAGTTGAGAGCTTTTAAGGTGTTGTTTCAACTCTCCTGAATCAGATAGTTTTTGAAGCCTTGCATGTGACCAGTAATTTAATAAAGTAAAGTGAAATGAATGATGAAGCAATGAACTGATATATTTTCCTTTTTATTATTACAAATTTAATAGATATCAACAAACATGAATTTTATGGAAATAAAGAACATAAAGCAGATTTGTATATGAATTTTTATATGTTTTATTAGTTACAGTGTTTTTCAAGGCATATATTAAATTTAACACAATTCTAACACTTGCCTGCTTGTCTAAGTCTCTTTCTGAAGTACCTTCTGTCTCCTTTCATAAAATTAAAAACATTTTATTGACTTTTTTCCTCTTAGGATGGAGAGTATAATTAATAGGATTCAAACCTAAAACTCCTTTCACAAAGCTTCTCTTGAAAAAACAACCCCAGGTTTTTTTTTTGGTCAAATTTTATTTATTTATTTATTAATAATTATAACTTTTTATTGACAGAATCCATGCCTGGGTAATTTTTTACAACATTATCCCTTGCACTCACTTTTGTTCTGACTTTTCCCCACCCTCCCTCCATATCCTCCCCCAGATGGCAAGCCTATACATGTTAAATATGTCATGGTATATCTTAGATACAATATATGTGTGCAGAATCAAACAGTTCTCTTGTTGCACAGGAAGAATTGGATTCAAAAGGTAAAAATAACCCAGGAGAAAAACCAAAATGCAAACAGTTTACATTCATTTGCCAGTGTTCTTTCTTCGGGTGTAGCTGCTTCTGCCCATTATTGATCAATTGAAAGTAAGTTAGATCTTCTCTTTGTCAAAAAAAATCCACTTCCATCAGAATACATCCTCATACAGTATCGAACAACCCCAGTTTTAATAAATAAGCACAATCAAACTTCCTACCAAGACGACAATCTGAATTGAAGGTAGGTTTTCTAGTTCCACATGCCTACTCCAGGAAAACCCTGAAGTTTACAAAGGACTAAAGAATAATGAAAAAAACAATTAGCAGCTAGAGTAAATGAAAATTTTCACCACAGAAGTAGACAAAAAAAAGTCAGCCAGAAGCCATCAGCAATTGGAAAAAGGGTCTGAAAGCAAAATAATTGCCAGTGTTGACCAAAGCAGAACTAGAGATCATTACTGATCACAAAATAGAAAATTTCGATTATACCAAACTGAAAAGTTTTTGTACAAACAAAACTAATGCAGACAAGATTAGAAGGGAAGCAATAAACTGGGAAAATATTTTTACAGTCAAAGGTTCTGATAAAGGCCTCATTTCCAAAATATATAGAGAATTAACTCTAATTTATAAAAAAATCAAGCCATTCTCCAATTGAAAAATGGTCAAAGGATATGAACAGACAATTCTCAGATGAAGAAATTGAAACTATTTCTAGTCATATGAAAAGATGCTCCAAGTCATTATTAATCAGAGAAATGCAAATTAAGACAACTCTAAGATACCACTACACACCTGTCAGATTGGCTAAGATGACAGGAAAAAATAATGATGATTGTTGGAGGGGGCGGGAAAACTGGGACATTGATGCATTGTTGGTGGAGTTGTGAACGAATCCAACCATTTTGGAGAGTAGTTTGGAACTATGCTCAAAAAGTTATCAAACTGTGCATACCCTTTGATCCAGCAGTGTTACTACTGGGATTATATCCCAAAGAGATTATAAAGAAGGGAAAGGGACCTGTATGTGCACGAATGTTTGTGGCAGCCCTTTTTGTAGTGGCTAGAAACTGGAAACTGAATGGATGTCCATCAGTTGGAGAATGGCTGAATAAATTGTGGTATATGAAAATTATGGAATATTACTGTTCTGTAAGAAATGACCAACAGGATGATTTCAGAAAGGCCTGGAGAGACTTACACGAACTGATGCTGAGTGAAATGAGCAGGACCAGGAGATCATTATATACTTCAACAACAATACTAGATGATGACCAGTTCTGATGGATCAGGCCATCCTCAGCAACGAGATCAACCAAATCATTTCTAATGGAGCAGTAATGAACTGAACTAGCTATGCCCAGAAAAAGAACTCTGGGAGATGACTAAAAACCATTACATTGAATTCCCAATCCCTATATTTATGCACACCTGCATTTTTGATTTCCTTCACAAGCTAATTGTACAATAATTCAGAGTCTGATTCTTTTTGTACAGCAAAATAATGTTTTGGTCATGTATACTTATTGTGTATCTAAGTTATATTTTAATATATTTAACATCTACTGGTCATCCTGCCATCTAGGGGAGGGGGTGGGGGGAGGGGTAAGAGGTGAAAAATTGGAACAAAGAGGTTTGGCAATTGTTAATGCTGTAAAGTTACCCATGTATATATCCTGTAAATAAAAGGCTATTAAAAAAAAATAAATAAAAATAATTGCCAGTGTGACCAGAAATGGGACATGTATAACTGATGAGGAAGTGTGTTCTGAGGCAAGAAGGTAAACGGGAGGAAACTTCTGAGAAACTTCTAAGGTGATCAGAAATCTCCACCATGACCTCATTAGAATATCCTGGAAGTGCCAGAAATCTGTAGTGAGCTGACCAGGAAAGGCCAATCCCAGGAATTCTAAGATCCTCAGATTCGGCATTCTAAACTTCAAAAATGAAGAGGTGGGGCTGAGCCAAGGAGGCAGGGGACAATCCAGTAGGCCAGGTGACCAGGTCCAGATCAAACAGGTCACATTATTCTACTCAAAAATGAATGAAAGGAGTGAAGCATAAAGCTTGATTTTTACATTAAGCTAAAGAGATGACTATATCAAAGAAAACCCCAACCAGTATCAAAAGGGATTACTAATCTAACTCTAACTAATGCAAGGAAAAATTTAAAAGAAAAAAATTATATTTTTTCCATAAGGATGATATCAATAGCAAGAAAAATGAGCAAGATTTTTTTTTAAAAAAATGAATTTAGAGTTCTTTAGGGAAAAATCGGAAAGAGAATAAATAGTTTAGAAGGCAGAGTGGAAAACATTGACCAAGAAATGAAATCCTATAAACTGGAAATCAATGAAATAGTAAGAAAGATTAGGACAGAAACGAATATAACTGAAAAACAGAAGAAAATATAAGATATCTGATTTAAAAACCAATCTAGCAAACAGATCAAAGAAAGAGAAATTTAGAAACACAGGATTCCCTGAAAGCCAAGATTTTTTCCCCTTAAATGACACTTCACTTCACATTGTGACTTCAGAAATCACAAATAAAAATTGCCAAAATTTTTTTAGACCCCAGGGATTATCTAGATGGCACAGCACAGTGGATAGAGTACTGGCTCTGCAGTCAGAAAAACTCATCTTTCTGAGTTCAAATCTGATCTCAAACATTAACTGATTGACCATGAGCAAGCCACTTAATCCAGTTTGCCTCCGTTTCTTCATCTGTCAAATGAGCTGGAAAGTAACATGGCAAACTGCTTCATTATCTTTACCAAGAAAACCTCAATGGAAAAGTGACTGAACAACAAACATTAGAAGCAAGGGGATGGGGTAGATCAAGATAGAATCAACCAATCACTACCTAAAAGGAACCAATAAAAAATAAATTCTAAGAATGCTAGAGCCAAAATCCAGAATTCCCATATCAACGAGAAGATATTGCAAGGATCAAAGGTAAAAAAACAAACAAAAAAAAACAGTTTATATACTAAGGAAACATTGTCAAATTCTCATAGAACTAGAAACTTCTACTTAAAATGATAAATCTTGGAATATAATACACTAAAAGGCAAGTAAATACATAGATTTGTAACTAAAAATAACTTTTCTTGAAAGGTAAGTATAATCCTCTAGGATAAAAATGGGATGAAATGGAGATCTTCCAAATATTTGTGATGAAAAAATATAGAACTGAGTAGGAATTTTGAAGTACAAACAGAGGAATTCAGCAAATTTAAAAAGATAAATTTATTCAAGTACTGTAGGGAATAGTATGATCATATATAATTTTAAAAGGTAAAAAAGCACCAAATGTTCCTTTATATTCTTGTCTTCAAAAGGTATGGAGAGAATTAAATAGCAAAAACAGAGGTCTAGTTCTGTTCTGAGGATTAGAAAAAAAAAAAGGAAAGGGATGAAGCAATATGAGAAATATATTAACACAGGAAGGAGGAAGAAAGAAGAATGTTGAATTTGCTATTTCTTATAATTGAGATGTATGAAAAGAATATACAAAGACTGAGAAAGCTATCTGATGGATAGTGAACATCAGATGAACTGCTGTCTTATCTGAAATGATCCATAAGGATTAAATACACACACACACACACATACACACACACACACACACACACACACACACACACACACACACACACACTTTGGTGTAGAAACATTTCAATAGTAAGAAGCAAAATAAAACTTCTTGCTCCTGAAATGGGAATAAGAATGGACAAGAAAATATAGAAGAAGCATCCATTGATTGAGGAAAGACTGAATAAATTATGGCCTATGAACATAATGGAATATTATTCCCCTTAAGAAGTTATGAAAGATAATATTTCAGAGAATTCTGGGGTATTATAGCTGATCCAGGATACCATGAGAACAATGTATACAAGGACAACAGAATGTGGAGAAAAACTACTTTGAAAGACACTAGAACTCTAATCTAGGATGCAATCAACTTTGACTCCAGGGGAACTATAATGATACATATTACCCACCTCCTGACAAAGGGGTGATGGATTAAAGATTTACATACTTACAGTTTGGGACATGGTCACTGTGTAAATTTGTTTTGCTTGCCTTGATATTATTGAGGGAATAATTTTCAATTTTAAGAACTTGGAGTTATTTATTTTTTCTCATGTGATATTTTCTGTGATTTGATTCTCTGTGATCCATGACAAGATCATTTCTAGTGCGCTCTCTCTCTCTCTCTCTCTTTCTCTCTCTCTCTCTCTCTCTCTCTCTCTCTCTCTCTCTCTCTCTCTCTCTCTCTCTCTCCTCTGTGTGTGTGTGTCTGTCTCTCTTTATCTCTGTCTCTGTGTGTGTGTGTGTCTCTTTTTATGTCTCTGTCTCTCTATTTCTCTCTCTCTCAATGGAATCATCTCTCTTCTATTTGTTTTTAATGATTTAATCTTTACAATTCAGTTCATCTTTCCATTTGGAGCTTCCTGTGACATATGGTGCTAGATACTTGCATAAATCTAATTTCTGCAAGATTATTTTCCAATTTTCCCAGCAGATTTTGTTGATTGCAAAGTTCTTTCCTCAGTAGTTAATGTCCTTGGGTTCGTGAAAAAAAAATTTTTTTTCATTTGCCTCTGCACTCAATTTATCTAATTTACTCCACTGATCAACTTTCTCTTTTTTCTTTTTTTTTAAACAATACTAATGGTTTTGTTGATTATTGCTTTGTAATATAGCTTGGATACTTCCTTGCCCCAATGAATTTTTTAATGTTGCCTTGAAACTTTTTGTTTCTTCAGAGGAATTTTGCCAATATTTTTCCAAATAAAGTAATCATTTAGTAGGTAACTCTTATACCATTGTAATAAATTAATTTATTACAATACATTACATTGTAGTAAATTAATTTAGGTAATATTTTCTCTTCCTACTCCTCTGTCTCTTCTCTCTTCACCAAACCTTAATTCTTGTCAATTGTTTTACAGTTTATCTTCCTCTTTTTCATCTCTCCTTTGTGATGAAATATCTAGAAGTTATATCTTATTTTGCTTCTGATTTTCCATCACCAACTCTTCCCTTTCTCTTTTTTTTTCTTTGCCGAGGCAATTGAGATTAAGTGACTTGCCCAGGGTCACATAGCTAGAAAGTATTAAATGGCTGAGGTCAAATTTGAACTCATGTCCTCCTAATTTCAGGGCTGGTTCTCTATCCACTGTGCCATCTAGCTGCCCCTCTTCCCTTTCTATTAAACTCTCTTTTCCCATAATCTTAATCTCATGTATTTCTCTGTTGAATTTAATGAATCTTTAACCAACTTATTTGTTTTTATAATGTATTTGTATGTCTATTTTCAATCCTTTTTTGTCTAGTTTATCATAATCCCTTTCCCCAATTGTTATATTGAAGTAATGAATCATATTAATGAAATCCCATTTGGTGATCCCTTCATCCATATTTACATATTCTTCTCAAAAATCCCAACTCTTTGTGTTAAATTTACCACCAATATATTCTCCTGCTTCTCTATTCTTTGTCCCCTCAAATCACTTGAATAATATATTTGATGTCTCTTATGAAAAATTGATGTGGATTTTACAAAGCTCTTCAAAATGGTTTGGGGAAGGAAAAATGAACACAGCAATTTGCTTTTGTTCCACAGAGATCATTTCTGTAATCCAGTCAATAGATATGTTATTAAGTACTTATTTTATACCAAAAACTGTGCTAAATGCTAGGAATAAAGACAAAGGCAAAGTATATTCACTGCCCTCTAGGAGCTTAAAATCTAATAGAGAAAAAAAAAACTATTAAAAAAACTTTTGAAAAGTGAGAGCAAGGAAAAAAGTACCCTAAGGGGAATTGGATAGGCAATGTTGAAATGGTTACCTTCATAAAATAAATACATAAGTGATCTGGAAGGAGCTCACTGATATCCACCTTCCATATTCTCCCAGAAGAGGGAAGAAGCTTCCCAAGGAAAAATTACTGACTTTAAAAGTCAATAATTGATCAGAGAAGATCAATTGTAGATGTTAATTCTTTGAGTTTTCTGAGTTATGTTTGTTTTATTTTGTTGATCAAAAGGGATTCTATAAATATTTATTTTCTTTTTCATTGGAAGGTTAATGAACAAAGAAAAGATCAAGCAGTCCAATCAGCGTCCTGAGGACCATTTTGCTAATTCTTCAGTGAATGTGGTGGGAAAAGTTGGACACCTTCTGGGTTATCAGATACTGAAGAGGAAAACTAGCCACTTGACTGACTACAGAGAGTTTTCATTTAAGTCAGTTAACTTGAAAAATAGGCATCTAGATAAAATCAGATTATAATGATAATTGTTGTTATTGTCCACAACAGACCAATCCTGGAGATTCCCAAACCAAAAAGAATGAAGTCCATTATGGACATTCCTCAAGAATTGATCTAGTCAATGCAATTCACCAGGCCAATGAAGCCATTGGCCAAACTCCTCACTAGGAATTCAACAGTTGCCCTAATTACACAGATGTTATTGCTTGTACTTGACATAAATGCACAGAGAAAGTCTCACCATCAGTAGTACTTCTGGTGAATGGGTTTCAAGTCAAGAGAAGAAAAACTGTATAGCTATCTTTGTCAATAAAAGCAATTTTCTCTTAGTTATTTACTTTTTTGTTCAGATGGTGTCTAATCCTATTATGGGATGAGACTGCTGAAGTTTTCATAATAACCAAGATTCTTACTTCGAAAATGGCTCATCTTGCGATGTTAGCTCAGATTCTGAGTATGTCTTTTCAGCATGGACCAGATGGTTGTTTTTCATGGGTGTAGAGGCTGTGTGGTTTATTCAGATGTAAATGAAGAACAGCTTCCATTTCACTCATTGATTTACACTTTCTCTGAGAACCTAATTTGACTTGAAGAATTTCTGTGTTTGAAAGGGAATGAGAATTTATTTTCCTTCCACACAAGTGAATGTAGTTACAGAAACCAAAAAAAAAAAAAAAAAAGAATATAATGCAGGTAATAAGGTGATTATGTGTGAACAAGAAACTCACACCTGGTGATCCTTTACAAATGAAGAACATCTATCTACACCTGATGAAATTAGAGGATAGTGCACTAAAAAGCTTGCCACACCTTGAGAGCTATTAAAAGCTTGACTTGATAGCTCTGCACTCAATCATTAGTAGAAAGTAACAGTGGAGGAGGAAACCACACCCTCAATTTTGGGGGAATTTCCCTCTCCTTTCTGATCTCACTGGCCATTAAGCATTAAAGGAAGGCTGAACCAGTAAGACTGGTATCAATTGGAGAGCATGAATACTGTCCATGCAAACATCACACAAAGAGGAAGCCATGTGAGGAAGAAAAAATGAACTCTGGGAATTCATTTGGCCATTTAGTTGGACAGCAGAGAAAATTGTACCTAACATGGGACTTGACTTTCATGTATGTATGCTTTATTACCAATTGCCCTATGAGTTTGTGCCCATTCTTCCAAAGTATGGTTTGTGAATTTGTGAAAGAGTGAATTCCAATGTTGTAGGAAATGAGAAAACTTTCTATTTACTGTTCTTATGGTACCATAAATGTCCTTGCTCTGTGCTAATTCTGCCATTTACTTGTTAAAGATAAACACATCCATCAACATTTTGGAGGTTCAGTTTTAGGAATGCAAGACCACCTTGAATCTGGGCATTATCACCCCTCATTGTGGTAACTCAACCAATGAGTCCAAGTTAAGAAATCATCTTCCTACCCTGAGGTTTTAATGAGGTAACTCCCTCTTGAGAACTATATTTCTCTTTCATATATATCTCTCTTCTTGACTTTGCAATTTCACATTTGACAGAGCCCTCTTCTTCCTCAACTAGCTCCCTAGAAAGTGTGTCTCATTTTTCAACCAAACCTTAAGGGAATGACCAATTTTTTCAGCCAGCCAACAGCTTGCTGCTCTCTAATTCTATGTAGTTTAACCAAAGAACTTCACACCTTGTGACTGTCTTGTTATTGTCCAATAATATCCAATTTCCATTTGGATATCCATCCCCATTTGGGGTTTTCATAGTAAAGATCTTGGTATGATTCACCATTTCCTTCTCTGGCTCATTTTACACATGAGGAAACTAAGACAAACAGGGTTAAGTGACTTGCCTAGCATCATACAGCTAGTATGAGACTGAATTTGAATTCAGATTTTCTGCTTCACTAACTACACTAAAGCTTTTAACTATATGGACTACAACAAAATGTGACAGGTTATTTATAGCAGCTTTTTCTGTGGTGGCTAAGAATTGGAAATCTGAGAAAAACAAAAAAGAAAAAAAGAAAATCAAAGGGATGCTCATCAATTTAAAAATGGCTTAGCAAGCTATACTATATGATTGTGATGGAATATTTTTGTGCTATAAGAAATGACAAGAGGGATGATTTCAGAAAAAATTAGAAAAACTTAGATATACTGATACAAAATGAAAAGAAAAGAACCAGGGAAATATCGCACACAACAACAGTAATGTTATATGAAGAACCATGAATTACTATTTTCAGCAATACAATGATCAAGATAATCCCAAAAGACTAATGATGAAGCATACTATCTATCCCCAGAGAAAGAACTCATTTTTGTTCGAATATACTCTAAAGCATCCTATTTTTCACATTCTCTCAACCTCTCTTTTTATTTTAGTCTTCTTTCACAAAATGATTAATATGGAAATAGTTTACTTTATTGTGTATGTATACTCTATATCTGATTGTTTGCATCTATCACAGGGAGAAGGATAGAGAGGAATATGGAACTCAAAACATTTAAAAAATGTTTTAAAATTGTTTAACATATAATTGGGGGAGAATAAATATGTTAAATTTTAAAAAGGGAGAATTTCCTGGATTTGGAAGAAAGCCATGAGTTGCTACTGCTTCCTGCAGGAGGGGGACAGCAGTTTGCTAATCTCCAGGATTAGAAAAGTGAAGTCGGCCAAGAGGTGGATAGACATGCCCATCCATGTAAACATGGCAAATATAATTTTTAGAGTACATAATCGATTCATATTCTTATGGTGATCCCCAGATGGGATAGTACAAAGAAGAAAGAGACCATTGATTTCATGGCCTTCATGTGAACTTTTTTGCTGGGATTTCTAGAACTTTTGACTTCAAGCTGCAGAAACAAGATACCAGAGACAATCCTAAAAACCACATTCTTATTTCTCTATTTAAATTAGATGAAGATAGATTGGGAGAACTTGATGATTTCAAGGAGGTAGGAGACACTGAGTCAGGATATAAACTTGGTACTTGAATCCCTGATCAGGTACCAAATGAAATCCATATATCTGTTTATCAGGCCTGTGTAGTTTAAGATAAGAGTACTAAAAAGTTGCTACATGTTACTATAATAGACCAGTCCTAAAGACTGTAATGTCAGTAAAAATGAAGTTCAAAGCGGATGATCTTTGGGTCTTGACTAGAGTGATTATGTCATTATATCATACTAGATATATGTGAACTAGAAAATCATTATCTCATCAATTTCACTGAGTTAACACCTTGTTTCAAGTATACTTCTCCAAAGTTCAGTCCTCTAAAAGTTCCTCCTAGGCTTGGATTCTAGGTTTGGCATTTACTAGCTATGTGTTCATGATAAAAAATAAGTTCCTTTCTCTCAGTCTTAGATTCTTTACTGATATTAGTAATCAGGACTCAATGAAGATGGTTTTCTCTTTTGTTATCTTTCTGGAAGTTTTTATCTAATTTTAGCATATGAGAAAGAAACCTAAATGATATACAGTCTTAAAAATGATCTTTTGTTCATCAAAAAATTTTGAACAACCATACACATAATTAGAAAATATCACATTGAATTGAATTGCATAAATAGTCATGATTTTGGAGGTGTTTGTTAAAGGTATTATCATTATTATGAGCTTCATAAACGTCAGAAAAATGAACATTTTCTTTTTTATTATTTTTTCTCAATAGTATTTTATTTTTTTAAACACATGTAAAGATCATTTTCAACATTTCTTTTTGTAACATTTAGCGTGCCAAATTTTTCTCCCTTCTTCCCTCTTCCCCAAGATAGCAGGCAATCTGATATAGGTTAAATATGTGCAATCCTTTTGAATGTATTTCCATATTTTTCATGTTGTACAAGAAAAATCAGACCAAATGGGGAAAAAAAATTTAAAAATAAGCATACAAACAAAAAAGGGTAGAAATACTGTGGTTTGATCCACATTCAGTCTCCAACATGAACATTTTCCACATACAATCCTCTTTTTCTGTTCTTATTTGTATCTGACATTATAAATATCCATTACATAAAACTAATTTATTTAATATGCATCTAGTAATTGTAATATGTTAGTTCCAACATTGATCTGTTTTTCTATTTCCCTTCTTAACCACCTTCTGTTGTCTTCTCTTAAATAAAAAAAATATTTTTTTTCATTACCTCTCTTCTATTTTTTATGACATATCTATCACCACACCCTGAATACCCTTATTAGAGCCATATTAGAGCCATATATAATTGAGCCATATTAGAACTCAGATTGTCCTGACTTCAAGGCTGATGCTCTATTCATTACACCAACTAGCTGCCCCTAACAGTATGCTTTTAATGCATAAAAATTCATCTTATGTATATAGGGTTCAATGCTAAGTTGAGAAAGACCTGGTCCCTCAATTGGAGAATGGTTGAGTAAATTGTGGTATATGAATGTTATGGAATATTATTGTTCTGTAAGAAATGACCAGCAGGTTGAATACAGAGAAGATTGGCGAGACTTACAATGCTGAGTGAAATGAGCAGAACCAGGAGATCATTATATACCTCAACAACAATACTGTATGAGGATGTATTCTGATGGAAGTGGATTTCTTCGACAAAGAGAAACTAAATCAGTTTCAATTGATCAAGGATGGACAGAAGCATCTACACCCAAAGAAAGAACACTGGGAAATGAATGTAAACTGTTTGCATTTTTGTTCTTCTTCCCGGGTTATTTATACCTTCTAAATCCAATTCTCCCTGAGCAACAAGAGAACTGTTCGGTTCTGCACACATAGATTGTATCCAAGATCTACTGTAACCTATTTAACATGTATAGGACTGCTTGCTATCTGGGGGAGGGGGTGGAGGGAGGGAAGGGAAAAATCGGAACAGAAGTGAGATCAAGGGATAATGTAAAAAATTACGCTGACATGGGTTCTGTCAATAAAAAGTTATTTTAAAAAAAAAGACCTGGTCCCAATTTGTTATACAGTTGGCATTCATTGCTTCATAAACCCACATGCCTGATAGCTTGAATATTTGTTTCTTCCATCATTTCAGATTTCACCTATGACACATATAAGCATTATTGAAGAAATCAAATGCACATAGTAGGCATGTCAGAAAAAAAATTAATTTGCGCCAAAAATCTGTAATTTCTCTCCTGAGAGGAGGGAAGATTGTTTCATCATTTGTCCTTTGGAATTGTGAATGATTCTTAAATTTCCCTCCTTTTCCCCCTTTCCAATGGCTCTCCTGTCTCTGTTTACTTCACCATGCTTGTACACCATATATATGTGTGTGTGTGTGTGTAAATATCTATTTCATTATGCTTTCATAACAAATCCCATCACGTTCATCTACAATAATTTGTTCAGCTGTTCCCCAAGAGATCAGCATCTCCTTTTACTTCCAGTTCTTTCGTAAAGATAAAAAAAAAGTACTGATATAAATGTTTATTTCTATGGGATTTTTATCTCTTTCTCTTATCTCTTCAAAATATCATTCAAAGTGGTGGTATCATTTGGTAAAAATTTATTAACTTTTCAAATATGATTCCCAAATCTTTTCATAATAGCTGAGTAAATCCATAGCTCCACTATCAATACTAAAAGCATCTATGCTCCCAAATCCCCACCAATGATTATGACTTTACTTTTTTTCAATGTTACCAATATAATGAGCATGAGCTGGAACTCGGGGAACCATCTAGTCACATTTTAATTTTTATTAAGACAAAATTTAATTTAAAAACTAATAGAAATGTAGAAAAATTAAAGATGCCTATTTTAATAGGAATGGATGGGAAGAAAAATAAACTTAATAACATAACCATTAATTCAAATGTAAATAACTCACAACAAAAAATACTGAAAGATAGAAGAAAGGATTAGAAAACAGATTCTAACAATTGCTATATACAAAATTCACACTTAAAATAGAGATTCATATAGAAAACATGAGGGGAGGGAAAGAATTTATTTGCTGGAAGGATCTTAAAATTAAAAACAATAATGTTGATGTCAAACAAGAGGAAAATAGATGTGATTAATTGAAATGGGGAAATGCCATTTTGCTAAAAGAAATGATATTTAATAAAACCCTACAATAAATATAAACATATATTTGTTCACTGACTGACATGTCTAAAATCTTAAGTTATACATTAAACAAATTACAGTGAGATAAAAAAGTTATTAATTGTCAAGGATATCAATATATTATTGTAAACTATAAAAAAGACAAAATTTCTATCACTATCAGAATCTAAACTATATTATAAATCAGCGATCATCAAAACTATTTGGCAGTGGCTAAAACATAGAGTGGTAGATCAGTAGAATAGGTTAGATACACATGGTACAATAATCAATGACTATAGTAATCTAGTATTTGATGAATTTAAAAACTCCAGTTTCTGGGGGCGGGGGGAATTTCACAGAACTTTCTGCGTAAACTGGAAAATAATAGGTCAGAAAATAGCGTCAAAATGGGTGCATGATTTGCACATTAAAGGTGATACCCATAAGTTAATTAGGAGAGTAAGAGATACAATACCTATCAGATCTTTGAAGAAGGGAGGAATTCATGACCAAAGAACTACAGAACATTATTAAATGCAAAATTGACAACTTTGATTACATTAAATTAAAAAGATTTTGCAAAACAAAACCAACATAAACAAAATTAAAAGGGAAATACAAATCTGGGGGGAAATCTTTACAGACTTTCTAATAAAGGTCTAATTTCTAAAATATATTAAGAACTGTGTCAGAAATGCAAGTCATTTGATAAATAGTTAAGGGATAGGAACAAACAATTTTTAGATAATGAAATTAAAGCTATCTCTTGTCATGTGGAAAAAATGCTTTTAATTAGAGAAATGCAAATTAAAACAACTCTGAGGTACTACCTCACATCTCTCAGAATGACTAAGATGATAGAAAAAGATAATGATAAATTTTGGAGAGGATATAGGAAAATGGGAAACTAATGCATTGTTGGTGGAATTGTGAAATAATCCTACCATTCTGAAGAACAATTTGGAACTATATTAAAAGGGCTATAAAAAAATGTGCATACCTTTTGATCCAGCAGTTCCACTACTCAGTCTGTATCCCAAGGAAATCACAGAGTAGGGAAAAGGACCCACATGGGCAAAAGTATTTGTAGCAACTCTTTTTGTGATGGCAAAGAATTGGAAAATGAGTAGATGCCCATCTATTGGGGAATGGCTGAATGAATTATGGTATAGGAAAGTAGTGGAATATTATTGTTCTATAAAAATGATGAACAAGATGATTTTAGAAAGGCCTGGAAAGATTTACATGAACTGATGCTGAGCAAGAACAAGTAGAATCAGGAACACATAACAGCAAGGCTGTGTGATGATCAACCATGAAAGACTTGGTGATCCAAGTGATCCATACTTTGGATAGAAAGTCTCATCTACATCCAGAGAGAAAACTATGGATATTGAATGTAAATCAACAAATACTATGTTCATTTTTTTTTCTTTTTCTTATTTTTTTTTATATTCTCATGGTTTTTCCTTTATTGCTGATTTTTCTCCACCAGCATGATTTGTAAAGAAAGGTGTATTTAAAAATTAACATACATGTATAACTATCAAAAATAAAACACTTAAAACATAAATCGGAAAAAAGAACAAATTTGAAAGATACGAAGAAACACAAGATAATATTACAATAACAAGACAAGATAAAATATGGGTGACTACCAAGTGGAAATATTAATAATTGTATCCATTATTACTGTATAGCAACTTTGAAAAGTATTTAAGGTCACAAAGAAATCATAACTAAAGTACAAAGACATGAAATATACCCATTAAAAAGTTTTTAGAAGCATTTTCATTGACTTCAAGAATCTAAGATTTCATTAACTTAACAATATGTATGATCTTTCCAGCAATGAAAGTTGTAATGTGTTCATACCTGCCTATACCATCCCCTTTATTTCCTGTCTATGTTCTCTTTACTACTGGAGGTGATGTATCTATTTCCCCATATTTCCTATTCATGTTTATACCATTTATCAATTGGAAAATGGCTTTTTTTTTATAAAATTGATCCAGTTCTCTATGTATTTGAGAAACGAGGCCTATATCAGAGAAACTTGCTTTAAAAACTTTTGAAATTACTTCATTGTTTATGTTGCTCTTAGCAAAATATAGTTTTTCTGATTATCTTTTTTAATGAAGTATATACATTTTTGCTTTGTCTGAGTTCGTGATTGCTACTTCAGTTGAAACATAATTGATTCTGTTTCAGCCCCTTATTTTAAATCAGTTTTTGTGTCTTTCTGTTTCAAGTGTGTCTCTCACAAACAATATATTGTTCAAGTCTGTTCTCTTCACTTTGGAGCTGCATTATTATCACCAAACAGTTCCTGGCCCTACAAGAGTACCAGTTTGGGGTTTCTTCAATCTCTTACTGACCAGTTGTCTAATCCCCTTGTCATCTCTAGGCTGAGTGTTTTTGAAATTGCTGTGTCTGCCGCCATTGTCATAGCTACCTTCAAGGTCCATTCCTGGTGTGTAGTCTGGGCTTGTTTCCATTTCAGTGTCACAGACCCTTCTTTCTCACTCCCTTGTTTTAAGCTTGAAAAATGTCTCACCCCTATCTTTTGTTGATTCAGCCATTCCAGAATTTGATTTGACCTGTTATCATAAAGTTGTTTGAAGGGAAATAATAGGAGGCTATGCCCAGGTTGGTGCTTCTACATTTTGGACAATTATTTGTGATTACTAAAGGGAAGTCAATAAGAACATGTTGCCCCTACTCCTTCTAGGGTTTAATTCTTGATCCAATATTTTGTCCATTTGCAGTGTCTGAACATTGCAAATGGTTATATGCAGGATGCCCCAAAAGTCTTAGTGCAGTTTTCAAAATGGTACTAAAACTTTTATTGTAGCCTGTGTACATATGCACATATGTATGTACACACATGCATATCTATGTTTGAATATTCACATAAATATGTATTGGATATATGTGTATAAATATTTATTTCCATACATTATATATCGAAGAGTAGTTCTGTAGATTGTTTGCATACTGAGTTATTGCTATCAAATGTTTGTCCACCAACTATATCTGACCCACAGCCTATCTTTTATGTCTCTGAATTAAGAATATTTTTGTTTCACATTTTAAAAAAATAAAGTTATATTGTATTTTTAGATGTAAAAACTATTTTTAGCTCATGGCCTGACCATTTCAAAGAAGCAATTGGCTGAATTTGGTCTTCACACCTCCATTTGCTTCTCTTAATGTAGACAACTATACCTCCATTTGGTTTTTCCTTTATAAATTGTTAGCCAAATTCAGATTAGAATGAAATTCAATAATCACTAAATCTCTACAAATAATCTGAAATGAATTCCCAGAAAAAGGGTGATTTTGTTGAGTTTAACCTATGTCACAAAAACTTTTCCAGATCCTTTGGGGGCAATGTTGCCAGAGAATCCTAAGGAAGGCCTGCCTTAACTTGTTATTCATCTTGATCAGGATGATAGAGTGGGCCAAGGGGTAGATGGCAGTTATTGTCATTGAAAACAAGGAAGGTAAAATACTTTCAAAAAAAATGTAATTCAAGATTCCCGTGATGATGCCTACATGATATAATAGAAAGAGAAAAAGGAAAAAGACAATAGATTTTATAGTCTTCTTGTGGACCTCTGTGCTGGAGTCTCTGGAGGTTGTGGCATTCCCCTGCATCTGTCGAGTATGCCTCCATAAGGAGAAGACTAACAAAAAGCATGAAATAAGGGAGACAATGAAGGGGACAAAACCCCCTAGGTAGTAGAGAGCCAGACTGAAAAAATCATGGCTTCTTGTGGTTAGTCTTTTGTGAGTTCCATTTGTCATATTTCCATGCTCAGCATAGATTTTATAGATTTCTCTCGTTTTCTCTGTTAATGGAATGTTGATAAATAAGGCAATGAGGAAGCAGATGAAAATCATTCTGAGGATCACTTTGTTAGCCCTCCATTTCAGCCAGAGGAAGGCAGGATGGGAAAAGTTGGCAATCTTGAGGAAGTAGAATAAGCTGAGGCACGTGCCAAACCAGGCATTTAAGTGGTTGCTCAAATTCCAGAAAGGTTCTATATATCTCAACTTACCAGAGACATAGGCATCGAAAAAGAAATTAAGTACTATGATTATAGTTGTGAATGACCCCAATAAAATAATCCTGGAAATGGCCAAAGTGATGAGAATTAAGTCCATTGAATACACTCTTCCCGTCTTGACCCAGTTCATGAAATTGACCAGAACAATGAAGCCATTGGTGAACCCACCCACTAGAGTTTGTCCAACAGTCACTGCCACTAAGATGTTCCTAATGGCACATGACATGTCTGCAGAAAAACAAACAAATAAACCCACCTTTCAAAGCACTGTAACTGAAATAGTTTTCCAAAAAATGTGATATATCTATCTCAGAAATGATAATTTTCTTTGCCTTCATAACCAGTCTTCCTCTTTGCCTTGAAAGTACTCAAATCTATTAGGAAGTGGAGCTTCAGCTGTCTTCAGAATACCTGATTCTCTTCCTTTGATAGCAGACCAGTGAGTAACCCTAACCCTGAACATGACCTTTGAATGTGGCCACATGAGAAATTTCCATTGATTGAGAGGCAAGTTACTGTTTGTTCAGATGTAAATGAAAGGCAGTTTCTATTTCATTGCCTTGACCATTCCCCCTCAACCTAATTTGCCTTCAAGAGTTGTCAACAATAGTCTAGAATCTGGATGATATGGAATATAAATCAGTAAATGTGATGATAGCGGTTTATCACCTTCTAGACCATCTTCTTCTCTGATATCCTTCTGGTCTGGTAGAACACAGCTATCTATCCTTCCACTCCATCACAAGAACTCTAGAACATGGAGCACTTGCCACATTAGAGAATCAAAGAAAGAGTGAGCCCAAAGCTCTGTCTTCTTTTCAAATGATGCAGTATCTTGTCTTTTGGCATTGTTGAAGAGTGGGAACAGGAAGGTGAAAGGCAAGGACCACTCAAGCTTCAGTGGGCCACACCAAAAATATCGTCGACTTTATGTTTCCCATGATCAGAAATATCGAGAGCTTTGAGATTTCCAAGCGATCATAATCCCTCAACATTGAATCACACACATCTGCATTAAAAAAAGATAAATCAGCTTTGCATTAAGCATAGGCTTAACCCCTTTTACTTTCCAAATCAATGACTTTTTGTAGCTTTGTAGATGGCCAGGGAGTAAACCATTGAATTGAATTGTATGAGAAATAGTGATTTTTGCCCATGTAGCCCCTGTAGCTTCTTGGTGACTCCCTCTCATAATAATAACAGATGGGTGAGTCCATACGTGCTACATTTTCCTCTTCCGAGGATCCTTGAGGATTATTGGGGGCTTCTGTAAGCTTGAGACACGATTCTGACATATTTTCCACCACCCAGATTTAGCAACTATTTAGCTCTTCAATATTACCTAATTAGTGCCCTTTAATATCTCCTCTAATCATTGGTAGCATTGAATAGTGCCCCAATATCATTCAATCAATATCAATTAGACTTTTTCAAGGAATATATAATAAGAAATTATCATGAGAACATAGAAGCCCAGATGGGGAGATAGGACAATGGCAATAGAATGGGTATTGCTTCTGTTCTCAACTCTCTGCATATGGAGCATCAGGAGTATCTTTTATCTTGTTCAACAAAATAAAGTCGAGAAAGAGATGGGGGAATCTCTTTGGCCCATCTTGCTGCTGTGAATGTGTACCCAGTTCTGGTTCAGTAAACATTCAAAAGTTCATTTCTCCATTATCCTCTTAAGCAAAAAGGAAACAGTCACAGAATATCCTTGGGAACATTATATCAATCTAAATGAGATTATATCTCACTTAAAACTCTGTGATTGCTCAGTGAACTTTCACTGAGTTGGCCTCTGCTCTATTCTATACATGTTAAGATTATTTTCATCTTTTGAAAATTCTCAGGGGTTTATTTGGAACACATTTTTCATATGTCAAGCCATGATTGTCCTTGGGAGTAGTTGGGAGGCGTAAGCATTGTCCCTGCTCTTGTCTTGAATGTGTAACAGGAAAGTGTCTCATAACAGATCATCTGGGAAGAGATTGGACTATACCACATGGACAGGTGAAAAGCACAATTATCTCCACATAGAGTGATGTAGACCTTTAAAAAAAAAGCATTTCCCAACCCCCTTCAATGGCAGTGTCTTCCTTCTGTTTAACATCTCCAAATAACTCTGTGTATACAAAGTTGTTTTCACATTGTATCCTCAATTTCTCTGTAAGTTTGGCTCCTCTTTGTTTCTCCATCACTTAACATGTGTCTGGTATGTAGTAAGCACTTAATACATATTTGTTAACTTGATTTGAATACAGAAAGTACAAAATAAAAGAAAATCCATTTTTCTCTCTCAGAAAGAAATGTGTCCTTACAGGGCTTCCTATACCATATAGAGAACTCTCTGAGGGGAATTGAGACCTGGGGTTAATTAGCAGTTACCCTCTAATCCTCTGGTGAAAAACCAAAATCATCTAGGTAAGAACTCTTTCATGATTCCCTCTTGAAATGTTTGTCAAAGGGACATGACTCCTGATTGAGTCAGAAAATGCTAACCATGACCGTGCATTTCTGCTAGCAGGAATTTAGTTCTATAAACTTGATGGAGACACAAGAAAGTACCTCCAGGGGGAGGTAGTTGAGAGGGAGTGAGACTGGTGTATTGGAGTTCTTGGAGCCATGGACTTGTGGGAGAAACTAGTTCCATTATATTCTTTGGTGTCCAGGGCTTGTTATTCTTAGAACTTCCAAGATTTCTCCTCCTTCTCTTCCTGCTCCTTCTCCTTTTCTCCTATGAGCCAGGTCAGCCTTAAATATATTGATTTTATTATTTCTAGGGATAAATTCCTCCTCCAGCAACAAGACCACAGGGACATCAGCCAGTCAATTTAAGGACATACAATTAAAGGGCATTGTAGTAGCATGATTGGAAGCCATATTGCAAATGTCTGAAATGTGAGTGGGAGGTGCGGAGATGTATAGAGAATATAGATAACTTTTTTCTAGGAGTTTGAGTATAAAAAATAGAAAATACAATAGCTTGAGGAGAAGTTAAGTTCAAATGAAAATATTTTAATGGCAAGGGAAACCTGGGCATATTTGAAGACAGCAAAGAATAGGCAAGTGGAAAAGGAAAAATTGAGTATAAAATATAGAGACTTATTAAGGGGACAAGCTTCCAGAGGAGTTGGGTAAACATAGAATCATGGAACAGGCATTGATATTGACTTGGGCAAAGTGATGAGAAACCAAACCAGAGAAAGAAAACTGAAAATAATAGAGGATGTTGAGTTTGGGAGTTTGGAATGAGTTTGAAGGAGGAACTTACAACCAATGGCCTTTATTGTCTCAATAAAATAGGAGGTAGGATCCTTTGCTTGACAGGAGGACATAGAAGATAATACAGAAGACTTAGGAAAGACTTCCAATAGGAGCCCTCAAGAGTGTGATAGTCAATGATGAAAAAACAAAATAATTGACATATAAAAAAGAGAGCCCAGCACAGATCATGTATGTTACATACATTTCTAATAAGCATAGCTTATTGTACCTTTCTTGAATGGCAATCAACAGCATATGAGTGTTAGTGGAGAAGATGAATAGTGTGAATGCCTTAAGGTCAGCTCCCAGCAAGTTAAGACAAGCTGTAGTCCAGAGTGCAAGGGATTCAAAAGAAAATGTTTAGTATAATTGGTATCCCATAAGATCAAGAAAATAAAAGGAGCAAATAGAGACCAAAGCAAGGATGATGGATGAGGGGGAAATTGAGGACCACAGGGACTGGAATATATAGTAAGATGATTAATAAGATTAGGAGAAGTGGACACATCTGGAAAAGATGACTGCTTGAAGAGAAAAGATCACCCAATTCTCATAGCTCAACTTCAGCAAAAATCTGAAATTCCCATTAGACCAAATAGGAATAATAAAGAAATCTCATTAAAAAAACTACACTAAGTGATTTCCTCTGCAACAAAACTACAGAGTTTAGCCAATAGAAAAAAGAGCTAATAACAAAATCTGGGCCAACAAGAACAAATCAGCTGAATTCCCAACATGACCAGTGATGAGTCTGTAAGACATTGTGTCTGGAGGTAGCAAGAGCGGAGAGTCCAAAAGAATGAGGTCAGTAAATAAAATTTTATTAAGTTTAATATTTGCTATTTAGTAGTAATGATGTTTAATATTTATTACATTTAATCATTTTTTAAATGAATGTTAAAATAAATCAAGTATAATTTTGTCTAAGTTTGATCACACTTTAATTAAGTAATTAACTTCAAGGAGGTCATGACAACTCTGTACAAATAAAATCCAGACAGAATAAACTTTAGAAGCTCCAAAGAGTGTGAACATCCCTTTCTTATATCACTTTAAGGAGTCTTCTTCAACTCCATGATAGTTCATGACTTATTACTAATATTTGTATCCATTGTCCCATAGCACCCAATATCCCCAACGACTTTAAATTTTGAGAAATCATTCTGGTATCTTCTGTGATAGTCCTCCTATCTTCCAAATTTCCTTTTCACAAATGGGCTGGATTAATCAATAACCTGGGACTGAACCAGTACTCACCCTGAGGGTGCATTCAGAAGGGAATATAAAGAACCTTTCCCTCTCACTTAAGGGGGTCTACTAAATGTGAGGTACAGTTCAAGATGATAGAATACCCACAAACAAGATCTAATACTTAAGAAAATCACTCCTTCCTGGCTACCTGCCAAGAACTTGAACCCAAGAGAGAGTGCACACTCTCTTCATTGTAGGCAGTTTAGTGGATAAAATTGTACTGGGATTAAAATCTAACCTCAGATACTTACTAGCTCTAAAACCAAGATTAAGTCACTTTATCTCCATCTGGCTCAGTTTCTTCAAGTACAAAATGAGGGTAATAACAGCCTCTACCTCCCAGGAGTTATTGGAAAGAATAAATGAGATACTATTTTAAAAGTACATGGCACCTTCTGGAGAGTAATTTGGAACTACACTCAAAAAGTTATCAAACTGTGCATACCCTTTGATCCAGCAGCGTTTCTACTGGGCTTATATCCCAAAGAAATCTTTTTTTTTTTTTTATTTAATAGCCTTTAACCTACAGGACACATACATGGGCAACTCCACAGCACCAACAACCGCCAAACCTCTTGCTCCAACCCCCCACCTCCCCCCCCCCCCCACCCCCTCCCCAAATGGCAGGATGACCAAAGAAATCTTAAAGAAGGGAAAGGGACCTGCATGTGCAAAAATGTTTGTGGCAGCCCTCTTTGTAGTGGCAAGAAACTAGAAACTGAGTAGATGCCCATCAATTGGACAATGGCTGAATAAATTGTGGTATATGAACATTATGGAATATTATTGTTCTGTAAGAAGAAGATTTCATAAAGGCCTGGAGAGACTTACATGAACTGATGCTGAGTGAAATGAGCAGGACCAGAAGATCATTATATACTTCAACAACAATAATATATGATGATCAATTCTGATAGATGTGGCCATCTTCAGTAATGAGATGAACCAAATCAGTTCCAATAGTGTAGTAATGAACTGAACAAGCTACACCCAACAAAAGAACTCAGGGAGATGACTATGAACCTGCATTTTTTATTTCCTTCACAGGCTAATAGTACACTATTTCAAACTCCAATTCTTTTTGCACAGCAAAATAACTGTTAGGACATATATGCTTTAACATACTTAACATATATTGGTCAACCTTCCATGACCAATGGCAGGGGGGAGGGGATGGGGAAAGGAGGGGAAAATTGGAACAAAAGGTTTGGCAATTGTCAATATTGTAAAATTACCCATGCATATAACTTGTAAATAAAAAGCTATAATAAAAAAAATTACATGGCACATAGTAGGTCCTTAAAAATGGTTATTCCCTTACCCCGTCAGATGTTTGAGGTGACTCAGACCTATTACCTCTTCCACTTATATAAAATATCCAATCAGTCCTGGGAATAAGTAGGCAAAGATTCAAATTCTTTTGAAAATCAGTGAGAGAGAGCGGATAAATCTCTCTCTCTCTCTCTCTCTCTCTCTCTCTCTCTCTCTCTCTCTCTCTCTCTCTCTCTTCTCCCCTCCCCCCCAAACCATCCATGAAAGTTCAAAATTTTTCCCATTCAGCATCTCCTCACTAGCCAAACTCTCAGGCCCTATCCTATGCAAGGGCACTTCACCATGAGTTCCAGGCTCAGTGAAGGGGATAGTCTGGTCATTAAGTCAAGGGAAGATTGAAATTGCTTACAAATGAAGATTAACAATGGCTCAGATACCCAGGATTGTACCTCAATTCTCAGAGTAGAGATTCTCCTCAAAGACAATTTACTGAGTGTTCTTTCTCTCTCTCTCTCTCTCTCTCTGTCTCTCTCTCTCTCTCTCTTTCTGTGCAATTCATTGGTTCAGCACTGAACCTTGAGTCAGAAGATTTGAGTTCAAATTTGAACTAGATGTGTTACTTTGGGCAAGTAATTTACTCATTGTCTGCTTCCATTTCCTCATCTGTGGTATGGAGATAATAATGAGTACCCACCTCAAGGAGTTATGGTGAAAATCAAAATAAGATAATGTTGGTAAAGCATTTAGCACAGTGCCTGCCACTGAGCTGTTGCATAATAAATGCTTGTTTCTTTTCCTTTTCTACCTCCCCAAAAGAAAAGTTTAAAAATTAAGCCTATACATTGACCCACACTTAACACCATACACCAAGATAAGGTCAAAATATGTTAATGATCTAGGCATAAAGAATGAGATTATAAATAAATTGGAAGAGCAAAGGATAGTTTACCTCTCAGACCTGTGGAAGAGGAAGGAATTTATGACCAAAGAAGAACTAGAGATCACTATTGACTACAAAATAGAAAATTTTGATTATATCAAATTGAAAAGTTTTTGTACAAACAAAACTAATGCAAGCAAGATTAGAAGGGAAAAAATAAACTGGGAAAACATTTTTATAGTCAAAGGTTCTGATAAAGGCCTCATTTCCAAAATATATAGAGAACTGACTCTAATTTATAAGAAATCAAGCCATTCTCCAATTGATAAATGGTCAAAGGATATGAACAGACAATTCTCAGATGAAGAAATTAAAATTATTTCTAGCCATATGAAAATATGCTTCAAATCATTATTAATCAGAAAAATACAAATTAAGACAACTCTGAGATACCACTACACAACTGTCAGATTGGCTAGAATGACAGGGAAAGATAACGCAGAATGTTGGAGGGGATGGGGGAAAACAGGGACACTGATACATTGTTGGTGGAATTGTGAATACATCCAGCCATTCTGGAGAGCAATCTGGAATTATGCCCAAAAAGTTATCAAACTGTGCAGACCCTATGATCCAACAATGTTTCTACTGGGCTTATATCCCAAAGAGATACTAAAGAAGGGAAAGGGACCTGTATGTGCCAAAATGTTTGTGGCAGCCCTGTTTGTAGTGGCTAGAAACTGGAAAATGAATGGATGCCCATCAACTGGAGAATGGTTGAGTAAATTGTGGTGTATGAATGTTATGGAATATTATTGTTCTGTAAGAAACGACCAACAGGATGAATACAGAGAGGATTGGCGAGACTTACATGAACTGATGGTGAGTGAAATGAGCAGAATCAGGAGATCATTATATACCTCAACAACAATACTGTATGAAGATGTATTCTGATGGAAGTGGATTTCTTTGACAAAGAGAAACTAACTCAGTTTCAATTGATCAAGGATGGACAAAAGCAGCTACACCCAAAGAAAGGACACTGGGAAATGAATGTAAACTGCTTGCATTTTTATTCTTCTTCCCAGGTTATTTATACCTTCTGAATCCAATTCTTCCTGAGCAACAAAAGAACTGCTTTTTCTATGTGTGCTCGGTTCTGCACACATAGATTGTATCTAAGATATACTGTATCTTCTTTAACATGTATAGGACTGCTTGCCATCTGTGGGGAGGGGGGGAAGGGAGGGAGGGAAAAATTCGGAACAGAAGTGAGTGCAAGGGATAATGTTGTAAAAAATTACCCTGGCATGGGTTCTGTCAATAAAAAGTTATTAAAAAAGAAAGAAAGAAATCTAACTTGTAAACTTAATTTATGAGTGTTCAGCAATCACAATTTGCATTCCTTTTTACAGAGCACCCACAACTAAGGGTATGGTACCCTATGTAGACAGAGGAAGAAGAAGAGAGGGAAAGAAGGAAGAAAGGAAGGAAGAAAAGAAAAGAAAGGAGAAAGAAAGGAAGGGAGGGAGGGAGGGAGAGGAAGGAAGGAAAGAAGGTAGGGAAAGAAAAAGGCAGAAAGGGAGGGAGGTGGCAAGAAGAAGAGAAAGAAGGCTCTGTTTTGGCCAATTGAGGCTTCAGTGGGGTTGCTGCAACTACTCACATGTTGTTGTTTGCCCTTCATTCCTGAGAGGACCATGACACCAGGAAGGTGATGCTGTGACTTGCAAACAAATTAGCTTTAATGCTGAAAATTGAACAATTGACTTTCTAGAGCCATTTAAATTGGCTCTATCACTGATTCTAGCACACACTTGGTAACATGGAAAATTTTTAAGAGTATGTAAAAGTTACTCATTATCAATAAAGATCTATTATTTTTAAAAAGGCAGTGTTTGGAAAATTAAAAATAAAAATATAAAAAAATTAAGCCTATAAAGGGAAAGGAGGGAAAGAAATACAAAATTCCTGAAGAATCAACCCATTCAACCCTCTAATACAGATGAAAAGATAGACCTCAGAAATTTAATGATAAGAATTTCAGAACAAAGTTGGAAAAAAAATAAAATAAACCCCCACAAATCTGAGAAATAAAGAAAATTTTTAAAATGCTGAAAAGAAAAAAAACAAATCAACTTTTCTTCTCTGACTGCCCTTACTCTCCTGCAGGCCCCTCATCACCTTATTTCAGTAATTTCTGGAGGGGTTGCTGCGTTAAGTATCTCCCCACTCCAATCTCCTTCATTCACTCATCAAAGTGTTTTTCCTAAAGTAAAAATATAATTATATTACTTCCTCTTTTGACAAATCCCAGTGGCTTCCTATTGCCTTCAGGACAAAATATAAAGTTCTGTTTGACTTTCAAAATCCTCCATAATCCGTTTGGTTACTAACTTTCCAGTTATCTTATACTTAATTCCCCTACATTCTGCAATCCAGTGACAACAGATATTGTTGCTATTCCTCCAACAGAACACTTCATCCTCCAACAATGGACATTTTTCCTGGCAGTCCTCCAAGGCTGAATTCTCTCCATCTTTATCATCTCCTGACTTTTGACTTCGTTCAAGTTCCAGCAAAAATTCAGCTCTAAGTAACCATTTCTCAATCCTACCAAATACAAGTGACTCCATTCTGGTGATTATCTCTAAGTTATCATGTATATATAGTCGGCATGTTGTAGAGTGGGAACCACTTGGGAATTAGAAATGCCATTTTATGTTTTCTTGATTTGTTTTCCTTTTTATGTATCCTTAGTGCTTAGTACAGTGTATAAAATATAGTAGGTACATAATAAATGCTTCCTTTTTGACTGACTTGGGTACCATAACTATAAATTTCAGTGAATTTAGATCACCCATTAAATGGTAAAATGGATTAGAAAGAAAACTTCAACATTTTGCTATGTGCAAGGAAAGCACGCAAAACATAAATCTCCACATAAAGTTAAAATGAGAGATGAAATATTATTTATCATCCATTAACAAAATGTAAAAAATTAAGATTAACAATAATGATATCAGAAAAGGCAGCAAAAATAGATATGATTAAGAAATGAATGCAGAATAACATTATACCTCAAGAACCATGGGTAATGGAAAAATATGTTAAAATACATATTCACTAATAGGCCTAACATTAAAAAATCAGGTTAATCAGTGGAAGTATCAGAAAAAAAAATATAACATACAAAAATTATTGAATATTTAATCAGACCCTTCAGACTTAGAAAAAGCTAACAAAAAAGCCTCAGAAAATTATATTCATCTGATTACCAAAATTTGAAAAGAATAAATATTATTTGCCAATTTCTGAATGAGACTTCTAAGAATTTAAGAATTTTTTTGTTTTAATATGTATGTTAAATTCTGGAGAGGATAGGGTGAAAGCTCATCTATAAGAGCCAAGGAACCTAGGGATCTAAGGGAGGGAAGCATGGTGAAGAGAATAAGGATAAGTGGAATGCAGATGGTGTGGTTTGGAAATATATAAACATTATATTTGAAGACTTTATATTATATATGCGCATATATACATGCTATATTGAGAGATTACTCAGAATAAACTCTAGATGTGGATAATAATGAGTCACAGTGTCACTCTATTTAGATCCAGTTTAGGGTGAACCTACTATAAGAGGTCCCTGGACCACAGGTTTCATTGGAACAACTCATTCTTGTCCTTATTGCTGGCTCATATTCTACTTAGGCTGATGTTTCTTGAGATAATCTCTACATGATTGGAAGACTTGTACACAAAGAGTAAATTATTTAGCAAAAATATGACTTTAAAACAACTAATTAATGAGCAATGCAATGATAAATATATAGTGAAATAAGTGAGAGACTGAGATGAAACAGGAAGAGAAGTTTAAAATATAGCCTCAAACTCAAAGAAGAAATATTTAATGGAACAGAATTGGATGGAAAAGAACAATAACTATGAACATAAATGGGATTGACTGACCTATGAAATAGAGTAGTGTGTAAAAATGAATTATACACAAAACCAAATAATTGTGTTTTCAAGAAATATACTTAAAATATGAATAGAATTAAAATGTAGAATGGAATGGAATTTATTATGCATCAAGAAGACCTGAAAGGTTAGGAGAAGTAATCTTGATATCACCCAAGACAACAACAACAACAGCTAGCATTTGTATGGTTCCTTTTATCTACTTAGCACATTTTTATATAGCGTTTTATTTACAAGACATATGCATGGGTAATTTTTCAGCATTGACAATTGCAAAACCTTTTGTTACAATTTTTCCCCTCCTTCCCCTCACCCCTTCCCAAGATGGGGTTAAATAATTTATATATTTTAAAAAGTATATTCAAATACAATCTATTATTCCTACAAGTTATTAAAAAAGTAATCAGACTTTGAAATGGAAGGGAAAAAAATGGGAACAAAAATGGGGATTGGAAAATAAGGGTTCCCAAAAAAGAGCTCTCAATGATGATTCAAAGCCTTTGGAATGATTTGGGATTCCCGGAAAGGGGCCAATAAGAATTGATTGTCAGATCCAACCATTCTGGAGGGAAAGTTTGGAACTATGCTCAAAAGTTATCAACTGGCATACCCTTTGATCCAACAGTGTTACTACTGGGCTTATATCCCAAAGAAATCATATAAAAGGGAAAAGGGACCTGTATTGCACGAATGTTTGGCACCCTTTTGTAGTGGCCAGAAATAAACTGAGTGGATGCCCATCAATTGGAGAATGGCTGAATAAAATTATAGTATATAAATTATGGAATATTATTTTCTGTAAAAATACCAACAGGGATAATTTCAGAAAGGCCTAGAGCTACACAACTGATGCTGAGTGAAATGGCAGGACCAGGAGATCATTATATACTTCAACAACAATACTAGATGTGACGCCCGTGGACCTGGCTCCTCCCAAAACAGATCACCCAAAATTTTAAATGGAGCAAATGAACTGAATCAGCCGCCCAGAGAAAGAACCTGGTGTGACTAAAAACCATTAATTGAATTTCCCTATAACCCCCATTTTTATTTCCTTTCAAAAATTGCAAAATTTATTTCAGAGTCGATTCTTTTTACAACAAAATAAAGTTTGGTCATGTATACTTATTTTATTAATTTATATTTTAATATATTTAAATCTATTATCCTGATTGGGGTTAAGAAAAAAATTGGAACAAGAGGTTTAATTTGTTATACTGAAAGTTACCCGCATAATTAAATAAAAGGTATTAAAAAAAGTTGTTTCATATGTATTGTTGTTGAAGTATACAATGATCTCCTATCCTGCTCATTTATTTAATCAGTTCATTAATCTCTCAGGACTTTTTCTTTACATCCTGGGTTTATTTTTATTATGCTTTTATTTAGAAGTTATATGCATGAGTAATTTTTCAGCATTGGCAATTGCAAAACCTTTTGTTACAATTTTGGCCCTCCCTCTCCCCACCCCTTCCCTCAGATAGCAGGTTGACCGATATATGTATACATGTCCAAACAGTTATTTTGCTGTACAAAAAGAATCAGACTTTGAAATAGTGTACAATCAGCCTGTGAAGGAAATAAAAAATGCACGTGGACATAAATAGAGGGATTGGGAATTCTATGTAGTGGTTCATAGTCATCTCCCAAAGTTCTTTCACTGAGTGTAGCTGGTTCAGTTCATTACATTCAGTTCATTGGAATTGATTTGGTTCATCTCATTGTTGAAGAGAGCCACGTCCATCAGAATTGATCATCATATAGTATTGTTGTTGAAGTATATAATGATCTTCTGGTCCTGCTCATTTCACTCAGCATCAGTTCATGTAAGTCTCTCCAGGCCTTTCTAAAATCATACTGCTGGTCATTTCTTACAGAACAATAATATTCCATAATATTCATATATCACAGTTTATTCAATTATTCTCTAATTGATGGGCATCCACTTAGTTTCCAGTTTCTGGCCACTACAAACAGGGCTGCCACAAACATTCTTGCACATGCAGGTCCCCATCCCTTCTTTAAAATCTCTTTGAAATATAAGCCCAGTAGTAACACTGCTGGATCAAAGGATATACGCAATTTGATAACTTTTTGAGCATAATTCCAAATTGCTCTCCAGAATGGCTGGATGTATTCACAATTCCACCAACAATGTATCAATGTCCCAGTTTTCCGATATCCCTTCCAACATTCCGCATTATCTTTCCCTGTCATTCTACCCAATCTGACAGGTGTGTAGTGGTATCTCAGAGTTGTCTTAATTTGAATTTCTCTGATTAATAATGACTTGGAGCATCTTTTCATATGGCTAAAGATAGTTTCAATTTCTTCATCTGAGAATTGTCTGTTCATATCCTTTGACCATTTATCAATTGAAGAATGGCTTGATTTCTTATAAATTAGAAACAATTCTCTATATATTTTGGAAATGAGGCCTTTATCAGAACCTTTGACTGTAAAAATGTTTTCCCAGTTTATTGCTTCCCTTCCAATCTTGTCTGCATTAGTTTTGTTTGTACAAAATCTTTTCAATTTTATATAATCAAAATTTTCTATTTTGTGATCAATAATGATCTCTAGTTCTTCGTTGGTCATAAATTCCTTTCTCTTAGGTCTGAGAGGTAAACTATCCCATGTTCTTCTAATTTATTTATAATCTCATTCTTTATGCCTAGTTTATGAACCCATTTTGACCTTATCTTGGCGTACGATGTTAAGTGTGGGTCAAGGCCTAGTTTTTGCCATATTAATTTCCAATTTTCTCAGCAGTTTTTGTCAAATAGTGAGTTCTTATCCCAAAAGCTGGGGTCTTTGAGTTTGTCAAATACTAGATTATTAACGTTATTGACTATTTTGTCCTTTGAACCTAACCTATTGCACTGATCAACTAGTCTATTTCTTAGCCAATACCAAATGGTTTTGGTAACTGCTGCTTTATAATACAATTTTAGATCTGGTACAGCTAGGCCACCTTCATTTGATTTTTTTTTCATTAGTTTTCTTGAAATTCTTGACCTTTTGGTTTTCCATATGAACTTTGTTGTTATTTTTTCTAGGTCATTAAAATAGCTTTTTGGGAGTCTGATTGGCATAGTGCTAAATAAATAGATTAGTTTAGGTAGTATTGTCGTCTTTACTATATTTGCTTGCCCTATCCAAGAGCATTTAATATTTTTGGTTAGATCTGACTTTATTTATGTGGAAAGTGTTTTGTAGTTTTGCTCATAAAGTTCCTGATTTTCCCTTGGCAGATAGATTCCTAAATATTTTATACTCTCGGTAGTTACTTTAAATGGAATTTCTCTTTGTATCTCTAACTGTTGGATTTTGCTAGTGATATATAAGAATGTTGATGGCTTATGTGGGTTTATTTTGTATCCTGCAACATTTGATAAAGGTGTGGAGCTTTTTAGTAGAATCTCTGGCATTCTCTAAGTATACCATCATATCATCAACAAAGAGTGATAATTTGGTTTCCTCCTTACCTACTCAAATTCCTTTAATCTCTTTTTCAACTCTTATTGCCAAAGCTAGCATTTCTAATACAATATTGAATAGTAGGGCAACCTTGTTTCACTCCTGATCTTATTGGAAATGGTTCCAGTTTATCCCCATTACATATGATACTTACTGATGGTTTTAAATAGATGCTACTGATTATTTTAAGGAAAAGTCCATTTATTCCTATACACTCAAGTATTTTTAAATTTTTTTAAAAAACTCTCAAGTGTTTTTAATAAGAATGAATGTTGGATTTTATCAAATGCTTTTTCTGAGTCTATTGAGATGATCATATAGTTTTTGTTAACTTGGTTATTGATATGGTCAATTATACCAATAGTTTTCCTAATATTGAACCAGCCCTGCATTCCTGGTATAAATACTACTTAGTCATAACACCACATATTTTTATAACACTTTACATTTTTAATAATACTTTGCATATATTATATTATTTGATCCTTACAACATCACTAGAAATTTAGTGCTGTTATTATTATCCTCATTTTTCAGATGAGTTACTTCAACTGAGGTAAAGGTTCGTTTGTTCAACGATTAAAGTCCTACGTGATCTGAGTTCAGACTGGAGAAATCCAGGTCGGTTTCTATCTGTAAATTCATTTCTCCCAGTACGAAAGGACAAGAGAAATAGGGCCAACATTAAGTGATCTGTTTAGGATTACACAGCTAGTAAGTTTTGGTGGGATTTAAATTCATGTCTCTCTGACTCCAGACTCAGTATTTTATCCATTATGTGAAGCTATCTCTCAAATGATTAAGAAAGACAATCAAATAAATTATATTATGCTTAAAAACATGACATACTATGAGCATATATGTATGTTATACACACGCACGCACATATATAAATATATATATATATATATATATTCACACTGCTTTAACACCCAAAAACTTTAAAAAATAAGCCATTCAAATTACAAGCAATCTAAACAATACTTCAGGGTCTATTAGAGATTCCCCGACACTTTTTTATACTTAGATGAATATAACAAAAAGATAAGCAAGAAAGAAATGGATGATTTGAACAGGATATTTTTTTCTTTTTTATTTATTTCAAACTTAAATAGGAAAATTAAAAAGTACCATGTATACAACAGAATATAAGAGAGGATTCAATACAAAGCAAAAAATTTCCATTTCAAAAAACCCTAAATAATAAATACTACATATTGTGTTCAGAGCTATCCATCTTTTCTTTGCTGCCTTGAAGGTTTTCTTTTGTTCTCTGCTGTGCACTTTTTACTTTCTTCTTTTTACCATTTCTCCTCCCCCAAGAAGGCTAAAATTAAGTGCAGAAAAATATACATGTATGTGCATAAATATATATAAACATATGCACACAAACATATTTACATATATACATAATCATACAATATTCATTCAAATGCATCTATGTAAGACCATACTATGCTTGTTTGTCTTCTGTTTCTCTGGAGATTGATAACATCTTTTTTTTTCACAAGTCCAGTCTTTTTGTATTTTTCTTATTCTATTAACTCATCATTTCCTATGCCACAGCAATATTCCAACCTTATTCTCTTTGTTTTAAATGGTCTAAAACAATATTGATTAATGTGGCTCATAAATAGGTTTCCCTATTTTTTAATTACATCTATTTTAGCTTTAACTTTGTCTGAGATCATAATTGCTACCCCTGCTTTCTTTATATAATAAATTCTGCTACTGATCTTTATGTTATATTTATGTATATCTCTTATTTCCTATCCTTCCTAACTCTCTATTTTATTTCTATCCACTACCTTACCCTCATATTATGTAACCTACAACACCCACAAAGGATCCCTCTCTTATCCTCTCCCCCACCATTTCCCCTTGCCCATTTGTTTCTATCTAAATTTAAAAAAATTATAGACTTTCACATATATATGTTGCTTCCTTTTTATCCCGATCTGAATTTAATAGTTTTAATACTACATATGATTAACTGTTTATTTATTTGCAACATACAACATTTATTCAAAGATTGACCACAAGCTAGAATATGAAGAACAGATAAATTAAGACAAAAAGGCAAAAATAGTCAACATATCATTTGAGAACCAAACTTCCTATAATCTCATTAAAGTGAGTTTTCCTTCTGTTGATGTGGGTTATAGCCCATCTGTGGATGTCCATCCCATGTGACCCTTATATTGTCTCCTAAGTCTGCCAAACATCACTAGGACCACAGTAGAATGCACAAGTTGTCCATTTCTTGTTTTGTTCACATGACCAGTCCATTTTATTTTTCTGACCAGCATTTAATTAGGTGATATCCTTTATTTCAATTCTTCATGTTACTTTATTTGTGATTTTAATAATCTGCTTTCATTCAAACTGTATCTCTCCATACTGTTTGAATGATACATTCTTTTTTAATTCTTCAGAGACCATGGCTTTCTATGGTCCACAGAATTACAAAAACAAGAGTATATTGTTATTATTAAAAAATGGTTCTTTGTTTCAAGGAAATGTTTGGGATTTGTAAGGGCATTTTGCATTTTCTCCAAGATAATCCAGCCTAATATCTTCTTAAGGTTTAACTATTTTTTACATGAATGTCTGTTCAAAATCCATATATGCCAATGGTCAAGCTCTCTAGATCAACCATCTAATTTCATGCTATTATTTAGACATTAAGCCGTTTTCATCCACTTGTTTGTTTCCTGGGTGGATGTGTATTTCGATATTTCTAATGATTTCTAATTACAATTAAGAGAATAAGTTCAAAAAAAAATTTTCAGGGACTCAATGTGTCTTCTTTACTACCGTTCCCCTCACTGAAAAATACAAGGTTTCCAGAAGTTTAGTCTCTGCTACTTTAAACTTTCCCAAAGACTTTGAGAGAGTTTTTGAGCTTCCCCAGTACCCTCAGAAAGGTCTCTCTCAACTTGCTGTGACCCAGGATTAAGATTATGGAGTGGGCCATAGGATAGACATTCATGATTATCAGTGAAAACATTACCACAAGTTTACTGCCAAATAATGACGTGTTTAAGACTGCCATAACGATGCCTAAATGGTATAGCAGAAAGAGAAAGAGAAAAGAGGTCATGGATTTCATAGCCCTTACGTGGGCTTCTGTGCTGGAATCTGTGACCTTCAGATGCATCTGTTGGGTGTGCCTCCACAATGACAGTACTAACAGAAATGAGGAGATGAGGGATAAAGCAAAGGGGACCAAACCCCCTGTATTGAAGAGAATCAGAGTGGAAAACGTTAGGGTTTCAAATCCTCTATTATTCTTCATATTTGTTTGATTTTCTTGGTCAATGAGAATCTCATTAATTCTCTTTGTCATTGGAAGGATAATGAGCAAGGATATGAGTAAGCATCCCATCAGCACCCTGAGGACCACCTTGTTAATTCTCCACTTCAACCAAAGGAACACAGGATGGGAGAAGTTGGCAATCTTCAGAAAATAGAACATACTGAGGCAACTTCCAAACCAAGCACTTGAATGGTTGCTTAAGTTCCAGATAAATTCTGAAAAAATCCAATTATCGATGACATTTCTTTTAAAATAGAAAAAACCAAAAAAGTCCATTGTTATTAGTGCCCATAATGTACCAATCCGGGAAATGGCTAAGCCAGTAAGGATGAAATCAACTGAGGTCACTCTTCTGGTCTTTATGCAACCAATACAACTTACCAATCCGATGAAGCCATTAGCCAAAACTCCCAGTAAACACTCTCCAGATGTCACAGCCACACAGATGCTCTCCAGTACATTTGGCATGTTCATGCAAAGAAATTCCCTGATACACTTAATACTGTTTCTACTGAATGGATTTCCAGGCAAAGTGAGCAGAAATATATTTCTGTCTCTTAAAATAACCATGATTTTCTTCTCTCCCTTTCTTGTGGCCTCTCTCCGTGATTAGAAAACACTCTATCCTGCTATTGGATAAAGGTATAGTCATATTCACAGAAAACATCACTATTCTTTGTTAAGAGTTAAGGTGATTGTTAGCTCAGATTGTGAGTGGGTAATTTGAGCACTTCTGGGTGGTAATTATTTATGTGGGCTCCCAAGAGGCTGAACTGCTGTTTTCAAAGATGCAAATGAAGGACAGATTCTATTTCATTGCTTGCTCTTTTAATTCAACCTAATTTGTCTATATAAAAGAAGTAAAGACTAGAATCCATCATAGAAAATGTAAAAAATTATAGGGATGGAGTATTAACTTTCTGACAATCATATTTCCTAAAATACAATGAGGCCTAGTGGAAAAAAGACTGAACCTTTGAGTTTGAATCCAACTCTGACAAGCTTCATGAACGTGGGTAAATAAATAAAGCTCTTTAACCCTTAATTTCTTCAACTGAAAAATAATTTGAATAATTCCAAAGGATACCAAATATCCAGGGAAAGTACTAATTTAAAATGCAAGTAGGCTCCAATGGAGCTGAAAAGGTAAACACACCTTGACAGGAGATCTAAGAGAGATTGAGCATTCCACAGCTTGCTTACCTTATTTAACACAGGTGGAAGACTGATGTGCAATAATCTGTTACCATGTCAACTTGATAGTTTATGTAAAAACATGGAAGAGTCAAAGATTCTATTCAAAAGCCACTAGTCATTTTTAAGTTTCATAAGGAAGGTTTATTCATGTGTATAGTACTAATTATCTGGATCCTATATTTCAAGAAATTATTAAACAATGCTACCTGGATCTATTAGAGAAAAAATCCACTAGTAACACCAGATTGAAAACACCTAGGAATCTCATTGCCAAAATCCAGAACTTTCAGGACAAAAATACTGACTTCAAACAATCAGAAAAAAAAGTTCAGGCACCAAGCAATGAATCACTCAGGATCTGACTATGTTGCTACTAGTATAGAGAAGGAGAGGAAATGATGTCCCAAAAGCAAAAGACAAAGGCTTATAAAGAAAACTAATTTATCCTAGAAGATTAAGTACAATTCTATCAGTGAAAAATATATGTAAAATGTAAAAGAATAACATTAATAAGGAAAAGACAGAATTTTTTTTTATTTCTGAGAAGAAAATATGAGTTAAGAGAAACCAAATTACAAGTGAGAAATTAGAAGAGACTAAATGGTGGTGACTTTTTTGCTTTCTAATAAGAGAAGAAAAGACAAGTGTTCCTTTAGAAATTCACTCTTTTCAAGGATGATAGATTACAAGGATAAATACAGAACCTGGGGAAATTTTTGTTCTGTTTTTATGGTTAAGAAGTGAGGAAGGAAAGGAATTATACAAGGAAAGAAAATGAGGAAGAGGAAGGAATTTTTTTCACAATTAGGACTGTGACAAGAAGATTATACAAAAAGGAAGGAAGAGGTTGAAGGGAGTTTTCTCATGAAATTCACTGATTCCTCTGAATTAAATAAAAGAGGGTCACACACAGAGTTTAATATAGAAATACATTAAAAATCAACAGAAAAAGAGAAACAGGGAGAGAGAAGTGGTATGTTTCAAAGATAGAGTTAGAGAATATATAGATCCAAGGAAAACAAATTTCATCTTCTGAGATAAAATAGTAAAGTAGGAATTAAAAGAAAAGAAATAAATTGTAATAACCCATTATGGCACTCATGTGGGTAGTTGAAGAGCAGGGCAAGGGAATGAGAGCAGATGTCTTTGATTAAAGGTAATTATTGTCGATAACATTCCTTTTCATTCTCTACTTTCTTTATGAAAGGGAAGGGTGAGGTAAAGCAAGGAAATAATATAAATTATGTTATGGAGGTAAATATACAATTAGCGATCATAACCATGAATGTGAACAGGATAACCTCACCAATATAATGGATGACAGGAGCAGAATGGATCACAAAGCAGAACCCAGAAATACATTGTTTACAAGAAACGAGCTTGATACGTAAATATTCATACAGGGTTCATACAGGGTTAAGATGATGGACTGAAACAGGATATATTATGTTTCATTTAAACTAAAAAAAAAGCAGGGGGAGCAATCATGATCTCATTGAAAAAAAAGGAGAGAGAGAGACACAGAGAGAGAGAGAGACAGAGAGAGAGAGAGAGAGAGAGAGAGAGAGAGAGAGAGAGAGAGAGAGAGAGAGAGAATGAATCATGATCTCATTAAAAAAAGATTTGAGAAAGAAAGAAAGAGAAAGGGAGGGGTGGAGGGAGGAAGAGAAGAAGAAAGAGAGAGAGAGAAAGAAAGAAAGAAAGAAAGAAAGAAAGAAAGAAAGAAAGAAAGAAAGAAAGAAAGAAAGAAAGAAAGAAAGAAAGAAAGAAAGAAAGAAAAAAAGAAAGAAAGAAAAAGAAAGAGAAGAAGGGAGGAAGGGAGGAAGAGAGGAAGAGAAGAAGAAAGAAAGAACCAAAGAGTAGGGAAACAACATTGTGCTTAAAGGTATAAATATTAAAGAAATAACATCAACAATTAATTAGCAGTTATTAACATCTATGTACTTAAGTGACATAGCATCTCAGCATTTCTATTCACAAAATTTTACGTGTTAAATATAAATATAATTATTTTTAAAAGACATAAGTTAATCATCACAGCCAAAGAAAACAAATACAAATACTGTTGATGATATTAGCCTTCTCTAAGCAAATGAAAACAAAGTTTTTTCATGAGGAAAAAGTGGGATAGAAAATATCCAAAGAACAATATAGTTATCAGGTCAATTTTTTAAGTCTTCCATGTGATCAATCATGTTTAACTATTTTTTAAAAAGCAGACTGACCATGGAAGTTATTCCTATAGTCAGTTTTCATGTACAACTTTCCCATCTAATATCATCAATTCACATAGAAGAGATTCACAACTATCAATATTCTGGTGCTTGACAATAAAATAAAGACATCCTTTTTTTGTCCTAGGAAATAACATTCTTTGAAACACAAATGATAGCTGGACATATGTTCTAAAAAAATGAAAAGAAAATGTCAATGTCCACTAACGGTTTTTTGAAAGAGACACCTTGAGAGAAAATATAATGTGCTTTAAATAATTGTTCCACATTTATATTGTAAGAACACTTTCATCTTGAGCACTATCTCCCTCAGACAAAAACTTCAAATAGGTGTAACAATTCAAAGAGTTTTATAAGTGGACATCTTTAGACACAATGAAACAAGCTATTTAAGATGGAAAGTTGATCTTCATTTTGGATTCCTTAATACTTAGCCTTGGGAAAACTTTAGAAAAATCTTGAATCAACATTTTTGTTGCAAATTTCTTCAGTCATTTCTTATTTAAGTTGTCGTTTTTCTAAGCCCTCTTTGTTGTACAACTGAGGATTACAGCCCTGATCTATGCATTCCAATAACTTTCTCTAGTTGCTAATTAGTATCATGAAGCCATTATTAATACTCATTGATATTCTGTAAGCTGGTCACTCTTGGTTGAGCTTCACCTGACCCTGGGCTGGAAGGTGCATTATCCACAAACTTCTCCAGATTTACCTCCAGGTATTCACACTCCTCCGTCATTGGCAGGCCCTAGGAACCAGAGCCTTTACCCCTGCAAACCACACTAAGTAGACCTCACTGTCTTTGCTTCCTATAATAGCTAAGTATTTAAAGATGTGAGAGAGAAAAATGTGTGGGAGAAAAAATTTACTATTTGGAAATATTAGTAATCTTCTTTCACTCCTGAATAAATATAACAAAAAGATAAGTAAGAAATACAGAACTTGAAGTGAATTTTGGAAAGATTAGATATAGAAGTTTAGTGATTGTTGAATGTAAATTAAAAGAATTTTATATATATATATATATATATATATATATATATATATTCTTTAGGCATAAGTGACACCATTAAAAACTTAAAATCTTCAAAAAATGTAAACTTTAAAACTTTAAAAATCTTGTAAAAACTTTACAGAAAGGAGGACACAAAAATATCTTGAATAAATACATAAAAATATAAATATCATACACATCCATATATCATCCACATATAATAAAAATTATAATCAAAAAAGGCATTCCAAAAGATTCAATAGACTAAGTTCTTTAATCCCAAAGAATTCATATGGCAAAATATATGTCATAAATAAGTTCATCAAATGAAATGACAACAATGATAGTCATATCAAAACTTTTGGAACATAGTCAAAGGGGTTCTTATGTGCTTTCCATCTTCAGCTTCTAGTCTTTTCCCATTGCATGACCTAATATTTTTTAATTTAAAAAATGCTTTGTGACCCTATTTTATGTTTTCATGGCAAAGAGTGATTTGCCATTTTCTTCTCCACTTCATTTTACAAATGACTAAGCTGAGATAAATAAGATTAAATGACTTGCCCAGGGTCACCTAACTAGTAGGTATCTGAGACCAGATTTGAATTCACTTCTTCCTGGATCTAAGCCAGGTACTATATCTCTGCATGGCATAGTTGCCTAATTTCTGGTTTACTTTTCGAGGAAGGTCAGTTTTGGAAGTTGTATGAAGGATGTTTTGGAGAAAGGAGAAATCAAAAATAAGGAGACCAATTAGGAGGCTAATATAATAGTCTAGGTAAATAATAAAGTGAGCCTGAAATGTAATAGAGGCTATTTGAGTGGAGAGAAGGTAACATAGGTGAGATATGTGATAAAGATAAAATCCATAAAACTTAGCAACTAATTAGAATATGGGGAAGGTTAGAATATTGAGACATTATAGAGAATGAGGATCCAAGAAGGGTTCTAGTGTTAGAAATCTGGTTGACTTAAGCACATTAGTGTCCTTAGCAGAAATAGGGAGTTTTAGAGGAATGATAGTGTTTTTAAAGGGAATACAATAAATTATGATTAAGATATATGGGGATTAAGCTTTTCATTGAACACCCAATTAGAAATTTTTAGAAGTTGTCAAGAATTCCAGACATATATTTGAGTTGGATTTATATATTTGAGACTTGGCTATGTATATGTGGTAATTAAATCCACAGTAGGTAACAAAACTCATCTTCTCTCAGTTTAAAAAGAACAAAAAATAATGGCTTTTGTTATGCTTCACTGACTCTTTTGAGTCTTATTTTGTTCTAGAATAAGATAAACTCTAGGACCATCATTCATATTTTCTGTAATGAAAAAGAAGGTGAAAAAAGTAGCCCCATCAAAATGATATCACCAAATAGAGTGGGGAGGTAGAAAAAGATGCAGGGCAGAGCCTTGATGTATATCAATACTTAATGGTCAGAATAGTCAGAAGATGATCCAGTAATAAAAATTGAGGAAGAATAGTCAGATACTTAGGGAGAGAGCCAAAGAAGAGCAATGTCATAGAAGCTAAAGAGTAGAGGTTGGTTCACAGGGAAAAAGTATGGTCTAGAGCATCAGAAGCAACAATCAAATCAAGATGAATGTGGACTGAGAAAAAGACATTGATTTTAGAATTTGTGGTGCTAAAATTTCCATTTCTCTGAAATTTTATTAAATATTCATTGAGACCTAGGTGCTAGAGGAACTATAAGCAGTAAGTCATACTCTCTGTTAATACAGACACATATGCATGCACAATTTCAATAAATAACCAAGCATTTATTAAACATTCACTATGTGTCAGACCCTGTTTTAGGGTGAAATCCTGTCAATTTGTAAGAAAAAAGTTAATGAAAGAGAGAAAAGTCACAAGGGAGCTTTGTTGTTCTTGTTGTGGGAATGAGAAGGTAAATCATTGACAAGACACTGGCATCATGGTATCCATTTTATTTGCCATCATCTAACACAGTGCCCATCTATTTGTGTCTCTTTAGACATCTATTAGTGCAAAGTATCCCAAGGTCATGTTAAGTAATACAGAAGATGATACAAGAATGCCTTCCTCTTGGTTCCGTAGGTAAAATTAAATTTCCCTGTAGGAACCAGCCCTTAGAGAATGGAAGTTCTTATAGACAGACATTGACATTGGTCATCATATTTTACATGATTTTCTATTGCTTTGATATTTAGTATACAGTAGGTACTTAATAAAAATTTATTTCATAGATATTATTCAATGATCTAAAATGATAATGGATGGAAGAACCTTAGAAAACTATATCATGATTCAGCAAGCTTATTTCCTCATAGAAGAGTCTTGCTTCAGTGATCTGTCTCTAGAATTCAGTTTCCCAGAGTCTTTGAGGCAACCTTTGAGTTTTCATAGCACTTTTAGGGAGATAGGCTTCAGCTTCCTGTGCTCCAGGATAAGAATGATGGAGTGGTCCAAAGGGTAGAAGGCCATGACCCTCAAAACAATGTTCCAACTTTATTATCATCCAACAAAGAGAAAATTAAAACATTCTCATTGAACCTTCTGATGCTTTAGATAACATTTATGGTCATGAAAAATAAATAAAATGTGGAAGAAGAACAGAATTCTTGGTCTTCACATAGACTTCTTTCTTGAGATCTTTGAAGTCTGTGATATTTATCTACATCTCTTGGGTGTGCTTCTCCAGAAAGAAGACTAGCAGGTAACAGAAAATAAGGGATAGATGCAAATGAACAATTATCCCTCTTCCCATAATGAAGAAAATTAAAATGGAAAAGTTTTGGACTTGACTTACTGGGACCTTCTGAATCATGTTTGTCTTATTTTCTTGATTGATGTAGGTGTTGAAATCATTTGCTTTCCCTTCTATTGAAAGTTCAATAAACAAGATGTCAACCTAACAGCATCCTGAAAACCACCTTGTTAATTCTGTAATTCAGCTAGAGGAAGAAAGGGTAGCAGAAGTGCTGATGTTTAGGAAAAAGAAGAAACTGAAAAAGTGATAAACCAGCATTTATATGGTTTGTCAGGTGTTAAAGACCATGCCTAGGTGAAGGGACAGGCCAATTCTCCAAGAGTCTCCACAGCTGTGAATCATAACATCTGAAGGAGTTGCAAAGCAAAAGATTTTGCTTGTGGACTGGGAATGAAATAAATCGGAGGCAGAGGGAAGAGGAGAGGGGTCAGACAACGCAACTGCCTCTCAGTCTCCTTGTATCATCATCATCCTCTCACATAAAGAGATACATTCTACAGGTCTGAGTTAGACCTCCAACAGCCACTGGCAGGTGGCTCCCTATCACAACACTCAGGCATCATGAGACCTCCAAATATCCCTGTTTAGCAAGAACACAAAACTTGGGATAGAACACAACTACAAAAGACCTACTCTTAGTTTCCATCACAGAGCCAACCTAGATATGGTCAAGCTGTGAAGATGAAGTCCCCAGCGGACATTCTTCTGGTATTCACCCAATTGGCACAGTTCATCCAATCCAAGTCAAAAGTCCTTACTAAGAATTGCCCAGCAGCCACAGTCAGAGTTGTGCTCCAATACATTGTGGATATCTAAGGAGAGAAAACCCAAGGCCATTTGAGACAACTTCCCCAAGCCACAGGTTAATGATCTTTAACATAGACCCTGCCTTTGTCTTTTCATCATTACCAGGAAGTAATTTTCCACTTTTGCTCATGACAAACTCTTGTTTGTAAAGATGCAAATGAGGATAGATGCTATTTCACTGATTTGTACTTTACTCTTTAGGCTGGTTTTTCTATACAAGGCACATAAACAACTCTCTGTGACATGAATAATATACCTTTAAGACAAAACCCTTAAATTCAGAGTACCTTCATGCTCCTGACCATCACCTTTCTTAAAAAGCAGTTAAATCTTTTGGAAAGAGGGCTGAATACTGGAGCTTAAACCTGAGCTCAGAGAAACACACTGGTTTATCACTTCTTCCAGTACCTTCTTTTTCCTAAAGATCAACTTCTGCTCCCTTTTCTTTCTCTAGCTGAATTAGAGACTTAACAAGGTGGTTTTCAGGATGCTGTTGGGTTGAAAATTTATGATCTTGTTAATTGATCTTTCAATGGAAGGGAAAGCAAGGGAATTTCCAAAAAGGGAGCTCCCTCTACTAATGCAAATCACAGAATACTCTGCAACTAAGAAGTGAAATATCTGACTGATGTTTAAAAGTCCAGTGATGTAAAAGGAAGGCCTTACCAAGCCTTTCTGACCCTATTACCAACACTGTCCACTTCACTGGAGACAATATTTCTATTCTTATTTTCAACTGTGAATCAAACACAAATTGCTATAAGAGGAAAAGAACTTGTGACTTTCTCAGGGTCACCCAGTAAGTGGCAGAGGCAGGATTTTAATTCAGGATTTCCTTACTGTTCCTCACCCAATGTGTTTCCTACAGCCACCGCAGCTTGCGTCATCTGATGATTTGATCCATATCATCCATGATCTCATCCAGGAAATTGACAAAAATATTAAACATAATGAAATTAAGTGCCAAACTTTGGGATCTTGGAGTCTCCATTGGGTACTCTAGTAAACATCTCTCCCCATTGACACAGGCTTCAAGAAAGCATTGAGGCATCAGATTATGACTTTTGTGTGTGACCTGCATCCTGTACTTATACTCAAAGTCTTCAAAGATATATTTAATATTAATTTTTAAACTCTTGAAAACTTTTAAGGATTTAAAGGAAAAAACCAACTAGACAAAATTTTTGTCCTAAGAACAATTTGAAGATGGATAAAATTTCCAAAAATTCTCTTGTGGTTAAGCCTCTAGCCCCATTTTAAAGTGAAATAATGAATAATTGAAGCTAATGGAAGGAAGGAATATTAGAGGATGTTCTCTCTAGCCATCCTTCATCATATCTTTATTAATTTCCCTTGAGGGTACCCTTGTTTTATGATGCTACTCCAATAACCATCTCATCCTTTAAAAAAATAATTTATTGTATTTTTAATTTATGAAATAAAACAAAATTTCCCTAACATATAAATGATCATTGGGTTAGGTTTGTGATTGCGTGATGTCTGGGTTAGCTCCCTCTTGATTCCAGGATCAGCCAGAGTCAGGAACAGCAAAAGTCCTTGGTCTTTAGGGGGAGAAGTAAAGGAAATGGATGAAACCACCACAAGCTCTCCACCTACCGACCTCCCTTTTCCTTATTCCCTTCCAAAGTGACTCTGGCTTGTCTTACTCCACCCCCTAATCCCTCCTACAATTATTTTATACACCAAAAGATTGAGCCAACACAGAATAGTGAGGACCATTTTCCAAGCATATGCTAATATTGTCCAATAGGTAATTAGCCTTAAGTGCTCAGTTGTCTGATTCCAGTGCATCTATTCAGAGTTTCAGCTCTTTAGATGATTGGGTAACAATAACAAAAATAGTTAACACTAATGGTCTGGTGATGCATGGCTTTGAGTGTGTAAATCAGTCAATAAACATTTATTAAGTGCCTACTGTATGCCAAACACTATGCTAAATGCAGAGATACAAGGAAAGGCCAAAGTTATCCCTTGCTTTCAAGGAGTTCTATTGAGAAAAACATCATTCTGCTGAGTGAAATGAGCAGGACCAGGAGATCATTATATACTTCAACAACAATACTATATGATGACCAGTTCTGATGGACCTGGCCATCCTCAGCAACGAGATCAACTAAATCATTTCCAATGGAGCAGTAATGAACTGAACCAGCTATGCCCAGAAAAAGAACTCTGGGAGATGACTAAAAACCATTACATTGAATTCCCAATCCCTATATTTATGCCCACCTGCATTTTTGATTTCCTTCACAAGCTAATTGTACAATATTTCAGAGTCTGATTCTTTTTGTACAGCAAAATAACGTTTTGGTCATGTATACTTATTGTGTATCTAATTTATATTTTAATATATTTAATATCTACTGATCATCCTGCCATCTAGGGGAGGGGGTGGGGGGGGTAAGAGGTAAAAAATTGGAACAAGAGGTTTGGCAATTGTTAATGCTGTAAAGTTACCCATGCATATATCCGGTAAATAAAAGGCTATTAAATAAAAAAAAAGAGAGAAAAACATCATTCCCCAAAACTGTGTACAAACAAGCTGCGTAAAGGATAAATTGGTAATGCCCCACAGGGAGAGAGTACTAGAATTAAAGAGGACTGGACAAAGCTTTCTAAAGAAGGAGGGATTTAAGCTAGGACTCGAAGGAAGCTGGGGGGGGGTGAGATGAGGGGGAAGATCATTCCAAACTTGAGGAACAGTCAGAGAAAATTCCCGGAGTTGGGAGATAAAGAATATTGTTCAGGGAATAGCAAGGAGCCCAAGATTCTTGGACCACTGAGTATGTAAGGGAGGGTTGAAGATAAGGTGCCAATCATAGAAAGTTGTATTTGCTAAATAATCTTAAATAAATGTCCATTAGTTCACAATGTACACAGGCATTTATTATGGATTGCAGCCTGCTCAACTATGAAGAAGTATGAAGAATGTCCTCTAGGAAATCTTTGCTACAAAATAAAATTAGTTGGCTATGTGGTGGGAAAGGAGAGATGGACTGCCTATTTGTGCCAACATGTCCTCCTGAAAGAAAGAGAAGAGGAGGAAGAAAATAAATGAATGGATATGATTATATTAATCACTTACAATATGCAAGGCATTGGGCTAAGTTCTGGGGATATGAACACAAAAGAGACCATTCTTGCCTATAGGAAGCTTATATTCTAACAGGAACAGATAATACATATAAGTGGATGGTAGCCAAGGAAGGGAATTTGGGTCTGGGAAATCACGGGGTTGCTGACTGGAAACCTAGGGCAGTGCATCAGTGCATCAGTGGTTGTATTAGTTTAATGACTATTTTCAGAAGTAGAAAGTGGTAAGGGACTGGGGGTGGAGAGGGAGAAAAGGTATTAAGAAGACAGGACAGTGATTGGGTCTGGGTCCAACCAGATGCCATCGGTGCTCTCATCAATCAGGACATCATGGTCCAAGGGAAAGTTTCCAGCCTATTAAGCTTAACCCTTTCAAGGTCTAGTTTCTGGCGGATTCAAAAGGATGGACTCTTTATGGCCAACTTATGGTAGGAGGTTATTGATGAGACAGTTGCTCAGGAAGGGCAAGGGTTGTGAACTGCATGATCGGTGGGAGTATGTCATCACTGAAGTCTTTGTGTATTGAAAGACCAGTCTACATCCCTCAAAGACTGTTTTCAATCCCTCCCCCTTAATTTGCATTTCATTAAGATTCCCCTGTGATAGCTCCATGGCTCAGCTTACAAGTACTGAAATATGGTAGCAATTATACTGTAGGAATAAGACAGAGAGGTGAATTCTGTTTCATTCTGACACCTGGAGGTGTCCAGGGAAATGCATCGGCTGAAAACATTCATGAGAAAACCATTCCCCTCCTAGGTTGTGTTTCTTGTATCCACCCATCCCAGATTGGTTCAGTAACCAGCCCGTAATAAAATCTGTGGGTCACACCCTGTCTTTGCAGGGAATAAGGCTCAGTTACTTCAAGATCTATAAAACAGAAAAGGAAAACCAGAGCCTTCTCTAAGAAACCTAAGAATGAAGGTCTCCTTGTGCTGGCCCATAGCCTGTGCTATGGACTGTCTAGTCGAGTCCTCCATCACCAAGGTGCCAAAGAATGTGTTGAGGGAGATATGTCTGACTTCTTGAGATCACTCTGTCACATGAAGCTATGCCCCCAAAGAAACTTGTTTTACAAGTTACTCATTATGGACTTGGATTATTTAACTCCTCTAGAGTACCAAACAATTCATATGCTTCCCAATCCCTCAAATTTATTAAATATCTTCTATACCCTAAGTACTCAGGATTGTTATTGTTGTTGTTATTCAATAGAATCAGACTCTTTGTGACTTTGTTTTGGGGTTTTATTGTCAAAGTTTGCTGAATATTACTGAATAAGTTTGCCATTTCCTTCTCCAGCTAATTTACAGATGAGGAAACTGAGGCAAATAGAATTAAATGGTTTGCCCAGGGTCATATGGCTAATAATTGTCTTAGATCAAATTTGAACTCATAAAGAGGAGTCTTCCTAATTCCAGGCCCACAGTTCTATCCAATGGGCTACCTAACTGCCCAGAAAATTAAGGTCTAGAGCCAGAAGCACTTATAATTTTGATATTTTGAAGGGCATTGCGTCCCATGGCCAGTAGCCATAGATCATCATTAGGAGAACACAGATATCAAACAGATAAATATTGGAAGCAAGAAACCACTGAGGGCCACGAAGAAACTGAGGCAGTTTCCCTCTGGCAGTCTAGGGGGCTGTGTCTATCATCTAGGCCAGATACTTAACCTGATAGACTAACTCAGTCATCACAGGAAACTGGTTAGGCGCCAATAAGAAAATGCAGAGTAAAAAAGTCTCAGTTCCTGCCCTCATGATGCTTATTCTTCATTAAAGAATAGGGCTATACCCACTTTCACAGTTGAAGGCCACTGGCCACTTTCCCAGTCACTTCTATAGAACTCCTCACTGCAGAGTTAGGTAGCATTAGGGGAAGGGCAAGGGGAGGATCTTTCTCTTTTAGAGTCTTTCCAATCTTTTTCTTCTGTGTTCCAAGAGACTTTTACTTTCAAATTCTTGCATTAACCTTTGGAAGCATCTAACAGCCTCTGTACTTCAAAGTCAACTTCTTTTCTTTTCAAATTGCTATTTAAAGAAGAAAATACAGGAGAAAAAGTATTCTATTCAGAGTACTCCCCTCGAACTTGAAAGGATTTGTAACCCACCAAGTTTTCTCCATTGAAAACTCAGCAGACTGCAAAACTGAGACAGATTTAGTCCTGTAATAAGCTAAGGTCATAACCAGAGAATCAATTGACAATACTTCTCACTGGGTCTTTCTCCATCTAGTTCTCTTAATAATTATGGAGCACATCCCTGTGCGTGAGGATATGGGAGCAGATATAGGAATCCTACCTCAGCCTCTTACTAGCTGTAGGACTCTGGGCAAGTCATTTAATTGCTTGCCTTGGTTTCCTCATCTGTAAAATGGAAAAAATAATAGCATCTACCTCATAATGTTGTGATGAAATCTGATACCTGAATAAAGTGCTTTGCAAGCCTTACAGCACTATGTCAGTGGACACTATCATCATCATTAGTGGCAGTCACAGTATTTTTGTTCATTTTAATATAGGAAGGAACCCCTTTTGTGTCAAATGCCCAGCCAGCAGTCCCTCTCCAGAACCAAAGATGGAATGGTCAAAAAACTTTTAGCAGATTTTCTAAAATCAAAAACACAATTTGTCTGTGGAAACATCGGGATTCTTTGTGGTTTGAGGAGGATCCCTACAGATGTATAAAGAAGAACAGTGGAAGTTTTTATTGCAAGAGGATTTATCAGCAGACCCAATGCCCTCCCAAGCCCGGGGGAGTTTGTGCCTGGCCTGGGTGAGCCAGCTCAGCCCGATGGCATGTCACTACAAAGGCTGGAAATCATGAAACAAATCCCCGGGGGAGAAGGAGCAAAACCGCACCAGGCATCGCTAAGCAAACAGTCATACCAGGCATCACGTCTGGCACGTCAAGTGGATATGCACATGCAGCCAAGGCTAAGCAATCCCCTCCAAGCCCCCAAAGAGGCTTGCGCTCCCGGAAAAAGATGGTCCTGCTTTAAAGGAAACTAGGACCAAGAGGGAAAGAATTGAGTCCAAGGACTCCTTCCCGTCAGCAAACCCAATGCCTTCTTGGGAGCTGTATTAAGATAGTTGGAAAGATGATAAAGTTTACTGGAAAATAAGTTTTCCAGTTACATGGAGACACAAGAGAAAACCCCTGGTAATTCCTTTATGGAATCCAAACCAGCTCGGTTAAAAAGAATTATTTTGATGCATTCATCTACAAGCAATTGCTCAGCATCCACTGTGGGCAAGACACTGCGCTAATTCTGGGGAGATAAAGTGAAAAAAAAGAAAAGAAAAAGAAATACCCGATTGCTTCAGGGAATGTATATTCCATTGTGAGAAACTACAAACTAAAGAAAAGGAGAGGGAAGGGAAGGGAAGGGAAGGGAAGGGAAGGGAAGGGAAGGGAAGGGAAGGAAAGGGAAGGGAAGAAGGAAAAAAGGAAGAAGGGAAGGGAAGGGAAGAAGGGAGGAATGGAAAAAGTGAAGGAGGAAGAAATAAAGTAAAGGAGGAAAGAAGGAAGGAGAGAGAGAGAAGGAAGGAGGGAGGAAGGAAGGAAGGAAGGAAGGAAGGAAGGAAGGAAGGAAGGAAGGAAGGAAGGAAGGAAGGAGGGAAGGAAGGAAAGAAGGAAAGGAGGGAAGAAGGGAGGAATGGAAGAAGTAAAGGAGGAAGAAATAAAGGAGGAAAGAAGGAAGAAAGGAGAGAGAGAGGAAGGGAGGGAAGGAAGGAGGGAAGGAAGAAAAGAAGAAGGGAGGGAAGGAAGGAAGGAAGGAAGGAAAAAGGGAAGGAAGGAAGGAAAGAAGGAAGAAAGGAAGGAGGGAAAAGGGAAGGAAGAAAGGGGGGAGAGAGAGAAGGAAGAACTTATGAAGCACTTGCTATACTAGGCAATGCATTTTGATAATATTTCATTTGATCCTCAAAACAACCTTTTGAGATAGATGCTGTTATTATCCCCATTATTCAGATGAGGAAACTAAGACTGGTAGAGATCAAGTGACTTATCCAAGGCAACACAGCTGGTATTTGAGATGAGATTTGATCTAGGTATTAGCTAAGACTAAGTCTTAACATTCTATGTACTTCACCACCTATCTGCTTCTTTTTACATCCAATTCAATTGATTCACAATATATTGATTAAGTAGTTCCCATGTGCTAGAAATTATTCCTATGTGCAGTAGGTACTGGGGAGGAAGATACAAAAATGAAAACAGTCTATACATGAACATTTAATATTTCTCCAATTATTTAAATCTAATTTTCTTTGTATAAAATTGTTTTAATAGTTTTGTTCATATATTTTCCGGATATATTTTGACAGGTGTGTTCCCAGATATTTTATACTACCTAGAGCTATTGTAGATGATGTTTTCTTTGTAATATGTATGAATGTTGATTATTTATGTGAATTAATATATATTAAAGCATATTATATGCTTGTATGTATCAATCTTGAATACATTTTGACCTTATCTTAGAAAATGACATAAGAAATTAATCTATACCCAATTCATGCCAGACGGCTTTCCAGGTTTCCCAAACATTTTTTCTTTTTACCAAATAATGATAGCCATCTCTGGGGGCCCAGGAAGAGAGGAAAAGAAAAATAGGAGGGGAACAAAGTTATGATAACTTTATTATATATTTAAAAAGGAATAGCAAGCTGTTCATAATAGATTTGTAGTTTCATTTACAAGCATCCTTTTTCCTATTCTATTGTTATAGAAATTCTATTGTAATAAAAATGCTTATTTATTAAGTTGAGCATAAAATAAAATTTTTTAAAAGATAACATTCCTTGCCTTCAAGAAGTCTATAGTCTAACTGGGAGAGACAAAATAATACACATAAAAATTAGGTATGAGTTTATCATTGAGTGAAAGGTATTATCAGATGTAGCCACAAGAAAAGGCTTTATGTAGAATCTGGCTGATGACCTAAATTATTTTTTCTTGAAACTAATGTTTTATTCAAAATGACTACAGTAGCTGGCAAGATGACAGCTTAAAAAGAACAAACAATTTTTTATTAGAAGTAAACCAAAGAGGCAGATGGTAGCCTTGACAAATTAACAAGCTTTAACCAAAAATAGATTAAAAAAAATAATCAATAAGCTTCTAGTACACAATCTGGATTGGCAGCATTATAACTAAAGTATTAAAAAAAAGCAAACACCCTAAAACTCCACAAATTAATGTTCTTTTAAATGCAGAGATAAAGATTTTTAATAGCCAAAAAATTCACAATTCTTAAAATAAGAGCTGAATTGTAAAGGAAGTCAGAGATTCTAAAAGACAAAGAGGAGGGGACAGAGCATTCTGGGGATGAGGGACAGTTCAGGAAAAGACATGGATTTGAGATATGGTGTGTCATGTAAGAGGAACAATAATTCATTTGGATCCTAGAGTCCCCAAAAGGGTTTAAAGCCACTTCCACTTGATCTTGGGTAAGCAGAAGCCACTGGAGGTCACTGTGAGAAGGTGACAAGATCAGACATATGTCAGGAAATCATTTTGCTTTTCCGTAGAGAGCAAGAAGAGATATGAGTCAGAGAGATCAATTAGAAGTTATTGAGATATTCCAGGTGAGAAGCTATGAACCCTGAATGGTGACTTCCTTAAAGGAAGAGTTTAGTGTGAGAGAGATTGGGGAAGTAGAAAGAGTCATTTCTGGCCACTGGTCTACTAGGGACAGAGAATGAGAATTAGGAATCAAGGATGATGTCAAAATTACTAATCTTACAGAGTAGAGAAATGTTTGACATTAATAGGGGAGTTCAGAAAAGGATGATTGTTTAGGGGAAAAGATAATGAGTTCATTTTAAATGTGTACAGGTTGTGATGCTTATAAGATTTCAATTTCAAGATGTCCATTAGATGTAATATGAGATTGGAGGCCTGGAGAGAGCCTCAACTTGGATGTATAGACCTTGGAATATCACCATAGAAATGGCCATTGAACCCATAGGAGTTGATGAAGTCATTGAGCCATAGTAGAAAGAAAAGAAATGAACTCCCAGATTAGAACCTTGGTGAATACTTACAGTTGGTGGGTGTGCCACAGATGAAGAAACAGCAAAGGAGATTGAAAATTTATGGATAGGCTTCAGAACCAATTAACCAATCAACAAGTATCACTGAGTACCTGGCACTGGGATTCAAATATTAAGAATGAAACAATCTCTACTTACAAGGAGCTCCAATTCCAAACCAATAGAGATTAAAGTTACAAATGCTCAAAAAGGAGAAATTATCTGAAAAGAGAGGGTGATTGACAGTGTCAAGGTCTACAGAGAGGTCAAGAAGGATTAAGACTGAGAAGGATTTATTAAAATTTTCAATTAAAAGATTATTGGTAAATTTGGAGAGGATAATTTTGGTTGAACAAGGAGTATGGAAGTCAGAATGTGGACAGGGAAATTTGCCCAAATACCGTACAGTACTGGCTCCCCAAAGGTCCAAAGTACACAGGTTGGGATCAACCAACAGAATCTACCCCATTCGTTAGAATCTCTGGGGAGAACTTCAAGGAGGTCGCAGAAATTGCACCAATAGCAAATGTATACCCACATTAATGAACTTATTAATGGTTTGAAGTTTATAGCTAAGAAATCCAATTCAAAGCTTTACTAAATTTCCATGATTCCATCCCATCCCATCCCATCTTTGACTTCAGTTCCCTTCTCCCCAATCACGTTATCACCATCACTACCTCATTCTCTTCACTACAGCTACAGCTTGCTAAGTGCTCTTCTTTCATCTAATCTTTCTCTTCTCCAATCCACTTCCCACACTCATGCCTCCCCCCTGCTGCTAGGATTAAATTCAAACTCCTTGGTTTCTTTCCAAATTGAGTACTTTTCCTCACGCATTCTAAGTTGGGGCCAAAGTAGCTGACGCGTTGTTTTTCCTTTACAACATTCTCATTTAATTAACCATTCTGTCTTGTCCCCTGAACTTGAAATGCTCTTTCTCCTCTCCTCTGTCTCTTGCAACCCCAAATTCTATTCAAGGCTCAAGTTGAAGACCACCTCCTCCAGTAGGCCTCTTATGACCACACATACTCCTCATTGTCAGCGCCCCTATAAGTTATTTTGAATTAATTTTGTCTGGATCTTGTATTTCTGCATCAGGGTAGAAAACACTGGCTCCTTGCCATGCCCCAGGATGACATGTCTCATTTGTGTCTTTGATTACCAATACTTAATGCTGTGCCTGGAAAATAATAGGTGCTTACTACATGTCTGTGGAATGACATAGCACGGGATAGAATTCAGAATGGGCCAGGCCATTTTTCCAGAATTGGGTTCAGATCTGAGTTTTATGTTGAAAGAAGGACATTAATAACATGGGGCATGTCCAGGATAATTCAATTAGTGAAAAACTCCTAGAAGATGCGTGTGTGCTATGTGAGCATTAGCTAAAGGAACCGAGGATGTTCATCCAAGAGAAGAGGAAACTTGGCACCATATGCCAGCTGGCTGCATGTGTCTGAACAGCTGCCCGATAGAAGGGGCTTCAACTCTGTTTGGTCCCAAAGATCAGAACCAGGAGCCGTGGACAGAAGTTGCAAGGAAGGAAATGGAGGAAACAGCTTCCTGGCAATTAAAGTCATGGGCAAGTGCAATAAACATTCTCAGGAAGTAGCTCCTTCCCTCACCTCAAAGGCCAAGCTTGATGTCCACCCTGAGGACCACAGAGTTTACTCCACCATTTTAATTTTCTCTTTTATATCCAAGTCAGAAGTAGAGGCAATGGCCTCCAGGAACAAAGACTGAGAGTAATCAGGGTGATCCAAATGGAAATTAGCCAGTGGTTCTAATGAAAAGAAGGCCCTTTCAAACTGCATTTTCATCACCCGGAGAATAAGGCAATATGCCTAGAAGCAACCGACTGCCATCTGCTTTTTGGTGCTTTGCCCCACAACTTTTCCCCAAGACTTTCCCCCTAATCTGCATCTTTACAGGGCCTCTGAATTGCATTTGGATACTGGTCTTTTGATATTATTGAAAGACTGGCAGGCTTGGACAGGAGAGAAGGGGAGAAGCACTGACCAAGTCCAAGAAGCGGGTGAGCGCTCATTGTTAGCTTTAGGCCCAAGTCTGAAAGATTTAGCCTGTCTGAGCTTGAAGGGGCTTCCGATACCATTTAGTCCAGCCATCTTCTACAGATGAAGAGGAATCTGAAGGGCAGCGAGGGGAAAGATGTGGCTGAGACCACATGGAACAAGTGGCAGAGTTGGGATGGGTGCCCAGGTCATTTTGCCTCCCCAGATATAGGTCTTCTCCCCTGCCTCATGAGACCATACTGTTTTTCCATTGCAGAGAACTCAACTTACCAGCTGTTATCCCTGATGAGGTTATTATCTGTCCTGTGAAAATCACTGTCTGCTCTTAAGGAAATGCAGGGCCTCACAGCATGCCCTCAAATGGTGACAGAATCTCTTTCCTGACCTCAAAAAAGAGGGAAGGGGAAATATTATGTTTTCACTCCCTTCAGAAGGAAGCCAAACTCTTCAGAAGGAGCCCATGTGAAACCTGATTTCAGGGAAATTTGCATCATTGATAGGAGATCAGCTAAGATCCAAAGACTAGAAGGCCATTGAGGGCCCCAGACAGGCTCATGAGAAGTTTTAGCCACCACAGCTTTGGAAAGAAAAGGACAAAAGATCCAGCCCAGGGAAAAGGCCTTTCCTTCCCAACAATTCAGCAAAAATGGATTTAGCGCTAACGATGAGAAATGAGAAGGAGCATGGCCTTGGGAAGAGAGAGCAGGCCCCATGCCCCAGAGATCCCCTGGTGAGCCTGAATCTCTCAGGTCCCCTGAAGTTCTCACAGTATTCTGGACATGGGATCTGTGGCATTTGATAATGATTTCAATAGAATTGCTTTTCTTTATAACCTTCTATATTTCACTTGATGCATTAAACATGTGATTCTGAAGTCTCCCTTGGCTTCATCAGCCTGACTGCTCAAAGGCCAGAGCCCACAAAAAGGTTTAAGGATTTCATCTCCAGGGATCCCTAGGGGAAGTGTCTTAACATGGAAGAGAGCTCCCAAAGCAAGTGAAATCATATGTCTGGCTCCCTCACAGATAAATAGAAAAGTATAAACATATATAGACACATGCATGTGTGTGCACATATCATATCACACACATATTCCAGGCATTATAGTAAGGGAACAGTGGTAAAAATGGCTTTCTTTGTCCTCAAGTCCCTTGACATTGAATCAAGAACCCAGGCTCATTTGAAGGAACCCATATATCCATGCACAAGACCAAACTCGTTCCCAAATACCTTCCTCACAGAGAGCCATCCTTGGTAAGGACCTCTCTCCTCCCCATAGAATGAGAATTTTATCCCAGGAGAGATCCCCCAGGGAACAGAGTCATGTTTAGACTTGCCACAATTAAAAGGCAATCCCAGCGTCTCTGAGCTGACAGGGTTCACTTGACCAGCTCATTCAATCTGTACCTCAAGAAAAAGCTTCTCTTCCTATGGCCAACCCAGCAGGGAGCTGTCCAGCTACCACCTGACCAAATCTAGGGAGTTCAGAGTTCAATGGATTATCCTTTCCCCCAATCTTGGATTTCATGTCTTAAAAAAACAGCCCAAAATCACATTAAGAATATCAGACAGTCAAATTTTAGACAATCATGCATAGAACGTTCCTCTTCCTCATCTTTGCCTATGAGTTTCTCTGGTTTCCTTTAGGTCCCAAATGGGCAGATAGAATACAAGGGCTTAAGTCCTATAAACTCCTCTTCCTGAATTCAAATCTGCTCTCATATACTTAGTAGCTGTATGATCCCCGGCAAATCACACCATCCTGTTTGCCTCAGTTTCTTCTATAAAACGAGCTGGAAATGGAAATGACAAACTACTCCAGAATCTTTGCCAAGAAGCCCCAAATGGAGTCACACAGAGTTGGACATCACTGAAGAATAACAAAAGTCTATCTTCTCCATGAATGTTTTCCCAAACCCTCATAATTCTAATGCCTTCCCTCTGTTAATTATTTCCTATTTCTCTTGTATGTAATTTGCTTTACATACACACACACACATACACACACACACACACACACACACATTTGCATCTTGTCTTCTCCCTAAGATTTTCTCTGGACTGACCCAACATTGAATTGGCAGATGATAACTATCATTCCCATTATTTCCAGATGAGGCACAGAAAGGAGAAGCAGATTGCCTGGGAAGGGGAGGGCATTGGAACTGAGAAGCAACAGGGAGTTGTCAGGGTAGGTGTCGAGGCGCTTTGTTATTGTTCATGTGAAGACAATACATACTTCAGAAAGAGGCTTTGGGCTGGCATGGCCGGGCTAGGAATCAGGTTCCATTCTAGATACCACAGGGGAGAAAGGATCTGGACCACATTTTGATGAGGAAAACTCTCAGGAAAATACCTGAAACCTTTTGTGGCTTGGGATAGAAAAGGCTAAAAAGCAAGAAGAAAGAGCCAATTGAGTAGAAAGCCAGTTGACTGGAGATACTAATGCTTTTTGGCGCATCCAGGGACTAGCAGCCAGGATAGTAAAGGGCTTCAAGAGCGATTGTGCCATTTGAAAATCTGTCAAAGGAGTTGAGGTCATTTAGCCTGAAGGAGAGATTAGTAATAATAAAAATAACTGACAATTATACAGTGTTTTAAAGTCTAAGCATTTTGTCAATATCATCTATGATCTTCATAACAACCCTGGGATGTAGATACTATATCTATAGGCTATGTCATCCCATTTTAGAGATAAAAGAAAACTGAGGTTCAGAGAATAAATGACTTTTTGTGATCACACAACTGCTAAATATCAAAAGTGGGGTTCTAGCACAGGTTTCCTGAGCTCCAAGCCCAGCAGTCCAACTGACATAGCCAGGACTGCACGTTATTCTGCTTTTGAAATATTTGGAAATTTCAACTCTCTCTGCAAAACAAACTAATTTTTTCCCTTTAAGCAGAGTCTCTTAAAATATTTGAAATGCTGTTATATGAAAGAAAGACTAGCCTTGCTATACTTGGCTCCAGAGGGCGGAGCCAGAAGCCAAAGAGAGATTTTAAAGGGGGTGGTTTGGACTTCAATAAAAGGAAACTCTTTGTATCGGTGAAAGCTTTCCTTCATTTTATAAAATTGGTGACCTAATGCAAAGCAGAGAATCAGAGGGAAAGAAAGAAGTGGCATTCCAAAGAACTCTCACATGTGCAAAATTGTTTGTAGCAGCCTTTTTTAGTGGCAAGGAACTGGAAATCGAGTGGATGCCCAGCACCTGGGGAATGGCTGAATAAATGATGGGATATGAATATTATGGAATATTATTGTTCTATAAGTAATAATGAGTAGGCTGATTTCAAAAAAACTTGAAAAAACATATATGAACTAATGCTGAGTAAAGTGAGTAGAACCAAGAGAACATTATACCCAGTAACAATACGATTATATGCTGATCAACTGTGATGGATTTGGTTCTTCTCAACAACGTGATAATTAAAACAATTACAAAAGACTTGGGATGGAAAGTGCCGTCCTCATCCAGAGAGAGAACTATGGAGATTGAATATGGATCGCAGTATTTTCACTTTTTCTTTGTTTTCTTTTTCAAGGTCTTTTTTTTCTTTTTTGGTCTAATTTTTTTAAGTACATGATAATGTGGAATATTTCTAAAAGAATTGCACGTATTTAGCCTATGTTGAATTGACTTGCTATCTAGGGAGAACGATTTAGAACACAGTCTTACAAAAATGAATGTTGAAAAGTATCTTTATATATATTTGGAGAGTAAAAGACTACTGATTTTTTAAAAGTGCTATTCTTCCAGAAAACACTGAAATGGGTACTTAATTCATTTCTTCATCTATCTTTTGCCTCCTGAAGCTGGCCTTCTTTCCTGCAGGGTTTATTTTCCCCTCATACCTCCCCCTGTGTAACTCCTCCCTCAAATTTTTCTTTCATCTAGAGGGACAATCTCAACTAGGTATGAAGAGCAAAGGTGGTGTAGTATTGATTCACACTAGGATGTAAATGGCAAGCTAAAATACTCAAACCTTCTTCAAGAGCATTTATTTGCTTCTGAAGTGAAATAACCTTGGTTGAGTCTTTTTTATGGAAAGAGAAAATATTTGAGGGTAATGTAATTACCTTCCCTCTGATTATACCATTGTCCTACTCTACCTATGTTTATTACTAACTCTATGAGGGGTAAACTAGTCTTTTTGTCCCCATTCTCCCCCAACCTATACATTTCCTCTTACTGGTAAGGAAAAGTTAGCCAGTGATCTCCTTGCTTTTCTCCCATCTACTTTCTGCCTAGAGCCTGAGCCTGTGCTTGGTTTAGATTGTCTTCTTCCATCTTAACTCCCATCTGAAAGCAGAAGACTATTGTAGAAGCCTCCCTAAAATAAGCTGGTTCCTAGAATCCCAGCATCTATGTAATTTTAGGTTGAAAATCAAAAGAATGAATGCATGTATCCATAAAAGAAAGTAGTTGCTCAAAACATCTTGGTCCCATTGGAAAGTCCTTGGGACTTTTGGGGCTATGGAAGTAGTCATTTTGGGGGACATATCAGAGAGAGCTTGTCTTCTCTATACTCCATCAGATGCCAGCAGGCAGGGTTGGTTCTTCCTAGATCTAGATGCTCTTCTATAAATTAAAGATAAAAACCACACTTATCAATTCCTGGCCCTGGTGGACTAGGGTCTTTGCACCTTGGGAAAAGTAGGATCTGAATAGCTCAGGACTAGCATGTGGCAGATGGATTCCTGGAAATGAGTCCAAGTACCATCCTTAGCACAAATTATTGATTATCCCTTTAGGACATGGGAAAGAATAGTGGATTAGAAGAAACTTGGCGTCAAATTGTAGGATCATAGGTCTCTGAAAGAGACAGAAAGAAAGAGATCTCTTTGTCCCCTCACTTGATGGAAGACTGAGATCAAGTGGCTCTTTTCAACAATGAGGTGATTCAGGCCAATTCTAATAGATTTGTGATGGGGAGAGCCATCTGTATCCAGAGACAGGTTTGTGGGGACTGAATGTGGGTCACAACATAATATTTTCATCTTTCTTGTTGTTTGCTTTCTTTTTTCTCTTTCTCGTTTGTTTTCTTTTTTATCTGATTTTTATTGTAAAGCAAGATAACTATATAAATACATATAGATATAATTGGATTTAACATATATTTTAACATATTTAACGTGTATTGGACTACCTGCCATCTGGGGGAGGGGGAAGGGAGAAGGAGGGGAAAGTTTGGAACAGAAGGTTTTGCAAGGGTCAATGTTGAAAAATTACCCATGCATATGTTTTGTAAATAAAAAGCTTTAATTAAAAAAAGAAGTCTGTATCCAAATGGAGAAGCCAACATGGGGATCACTAGGTAATGCATAGCAGATTCAAGAGGAGAAGGTCTCATGGTTGGAAGAAGTAGGAGAGGCCTTTTGCAGAAAATTAGATCTGAATTGAGTCTTGAAGGCATCTGGGGATGAACCAAGAGCCAGAGATGAAGATGAGACACTTTCAGCCATTGGGGACAGCCAGTGTCAAAGCAGGGAAGTAGGAGATAGAGGGTGGAGGGTGAGAAATAACAAGATCTTTGAATGGAGAGAAGGGAGTAAAGTGCAAGTCATGTTATGAGAACCAAACAGGACCTTCTTTTTCATATCAGCCTCTCAGATGTTTGACCTCAGCTATCATGTCTTTTTCCCTTGACTCCAAGAAATCTCTCCCTATTCCTATGAGCATTCTTCCCTCCTAAAACTTGTTTCCACTTTTCTGTATTCACTCCAGTTTTCCCATGTCCCTCTGTATTACATGGTGGCTAGAAGTTACAGGGATGGTCCAGCTAAGATCTGACCCAAGCAGAGGCTGAAACAACTTTCAGTGATGTTAGTGACCTTTCAGTGACCAGGAGGACGCTCGGGGACCATGTTGGATATTTTCTGAGCCATGTCACACTTACTGTTGAATCATAACAGACTTCTGGCTCTAATGACTATCCTGGCTTCCAGCCTTTGGATTCCTCAAGTCCTTGCAGCTGAGGTCTGTTAACACCCATTTTTAGATTTGGTCCCACCTTAGACTTTGGGGCCCAATCTTCCCCAAGGGTGTGGCAAAGAAGAGGGCTCCTGGGACCATAATTCAATCACATAGGCTCAAGTTAGCAAAATCCTACCCTGATTCTGTTTCCTTCTTCCAGTAAGTGGAACCCTGTGCTGAACTCTAGTTTCCAGAAATGAACCTTTCAAAACCACATTCTTATTATCCATATAGTCATTGCCCTGTGTCAGGTGATTATCACTTCTTGCCTAGTCTATTGGCAAATTCTCTTTGCCTTTGTTCTCCCTTTCCTCTAATGCATCCTTATTCTGGCTTCCAAAATAGTCTTCTGAAAACATAAATCTATCCCTAGAGCCCCCACTGTTCAAAAGCCTTCAATGGCTCCCCATTGCTTCTCAGATAAATTATAAATTTCTCAGTCTGACATTTGAAACCCCCTACAGTCTGACTCTACCTTCCTTTCCAGCCTCCCTGTAAATGCCCATTTGTGCCAATCCAGCCTGCTAGCTCTCCTTTGAGCCTGAGTATCTCTTCCCTGACTCCATGCAACCATGTAGGACATGCCCCATGATAATGTGCCTCTTTCCCTTCTCTGCTTTTCAGAATATTTCTTTTCTTCATCTTTCAATGATAGAGTCCTCTTCATCCTCACCTTTTCCATAATGTTTTGTCCTGGATTGCCTCTGTGTCCTCATTAGCTCATAAATTATATAATCCAAATATCATAGGATCATAGCTCCATAGATTTGGAGCTGGAAAGGACCTAAGATCTGTGTATCTATGGGATCCTTCCCTTTCTTCCTCTATACCATCTCCATGACTCCAATAGAATGAAAGCTCCTAAAGAGTAGGGACTTTCATTTTTGTCTTTATATTCCCAGGGCCTCTCACAGTATCCAACACATTGTAGATATTTAATAAATACTTGTTAAAATGAATTAAATTGACCTATCAGGTCAGACTTTCCTGGGTCCCAGAAGACAATCTTGAATTCTCCTTCTCTTTTGTTCCCAGACACCCCCAACTACTATATTCTATTCTTCTAACAGTATCTAATGCCAACAGAACACTTTAGGGTTCACAAAATACTTTATGTAGGATATCTCCTTTGATCCTCTCAATAACTCTGAGAAGTAAGTAGTATTGTTATCCCCATTTTGCAAATGAAGAAATTGAGGCATATAGTGTTTAACCAAATTGAACAGAGTTATAGCTCATAATTGCCTAAGGAAGCATTTGAACTTATCTTCCTGACTCCAAGTTCAGTACCTCTGTCCACCGGACTAAGTAGCTATAGAATATCCCTTAGGTGTCCACTACAGAACCTCCTAGATTGGATGACTTCTTGGATGAATGGATGAGTATTGCACCTCTATATATTTCCTGATGTCAGCACCATGTCTTGCCCTTCTACTGTACCTCTGTGTATTGCCATATATGGAATCTCCCTAACCCCAACTATGTACTGTTCTAGATTCTCTCCCATTCCCAGCCCAATGAGACTTGCCAAGTCTCAGCTATTTCTATGGACTAGATGACTTTTAAGAACCTTCCCAATCCAAAATCTATGATATAAAACACATCATAATATGGTTGGGAAAAGGATCTCTATCTGCCAGAGACAGCAGAGAGAGATTTGGGTAGGTATAAGGGAACACTGGAATGAGGTCTTGAAGCAGAGCCAGGAAGCCCACAGCACTTGACTTGATTTCAAATCCTCCTAGAACTTTGCTAAAGGGCTAAGCCCCTTAGAAAAGCCCACAGATATGAGGATTCTCTTAACTTTTTTTTAATTTTCTAAAACAGTCTTAGATACATTCAAAAGTTGGAGCAACATCTCAGGGGTAGAATACAATCTCTCTGAGAGAAGCAGAATTTGTGTACAAAAATCAATGTTGATTGGTTAATTGATTGGTTAATTTGATTGGTTGCTTGGAAGAGTTACTCTTGAGCAAGGACAAAGCAACATGAACTTAAGTTTTCTGTTTGCAAATTATAAGTTTATTTCATTCACATTTTAGAAACCATCCTAATAGTTTCTTTGGATGTGAGCCAAGTGAGAATTATGAGATCATTTTGTCTATTCCCTGGTCTCTCCCCTTGATTTCTATTCCTAAGGTTGCCTATCACTCTACCATGAAACACTTTCACATTTCTGAAAAGTTTTCTTGCCTTTTTGGACCATCTTCTTGATCCAAACATGACTCAGCCCACTGAGTGACTTCAAACTTATTTCAGGGTGGTACCCATCTTATTTCAGAAGGAGACAGAGAAATCTCTGCCAGGGCTTCAATTTTCTTTTCTGCATTGAAGAAATCTAATGTGTGTATATTTGTGTGTCTATACTTCAGTCCAAAGTTTCCTATAAAACTAAAATGTCCAAAATCATTGTATTTGATTTCTCTAGACAATGCTTCCTTGTTTTCAACTACCATTCATCCAATTCCAATTTCCAGCTCACCTGGACCTCCCTACACAGAATCATTTCATGGATCATTCTGGACATTGTCCTAGAAATGATCATTGTTTTCCAAACAGGGTTCCAGACCACTGTTCAAGAGCCATCTGTAGAGAGATGTGAAGACTATTTGTTTTTTTACAGATACAGAAACAATGGGCAGAGGGAGGCCCACAGTAAGAATAATGCACCGGTGCCTTTGCCTGCTGGGCCATGGGTGAGCTTAACCTAGAAGGCAAATATGATTAGTGAACAATCAGAATTCTGAGGGAGAGAGGTTAGGAAGGGGATTTTTAAGTTAAGTTTTCACAATTAATAATGACTTTTGGACTAACTTCCCTTGGGTGTTGACAAGGGCACTAGTGACATCACAGAGTTTTACAGAAAGTCCAGCAAACAAAGGGACAAGTATATACAAGAAATAGAAAATGGCAGATCTCCAGTTCTCGTCTACACCTATGGGTTTGTCCTATCATGCAATGGAATAGGTGATGTCTGGTCAGATGGCAATATGGGACCAAGAGACAAGTAGAAAGTCAGTAGATGGAAAGGACAAACAGACTAGTGAATAGTGATCATCACCCTTGTCTTTATGGAGGTCATGCCATGGTGATTGGAGAGCTGGCCGTAGGCTCAGGAAGCCTGGGATTGGTCTTCACTTCTGTGTGAACTTGAACAAATCAATTAACCTCTTGACAATTCCTCTCAGTGGAAGATGGCACTCTAAGCAGAAAGAAAGCTACCTCTCTTCACTGACAGGGGAAACTGCCAATCAGTGAAATCAGTGATCTCCCAGCTCTTCCTAGAATTGTCATTATACTCAAAGATTGTTTGAAATGATCTCCCAATAGAATATAAGTTTGGTCAGGTGCAAGTCTGTTTTCCTCCTTGTATCCCCAGCAACCCTCCTGGGACATAACATATGAGAGGTGCTTAATTAAGGCTCATTAAATAAATGAGTAAATAATAACTCAAATTTACATTTTAGATTTGCAAATCTTCAAAACAAGTCTATGACAGCTTATTTCCAGATGTCTAATTTCTCTGTTGTGGGGAATTCCAATTTCAGAAACTCCCTCCACAGATACAAATGGGCATTTTTTTTTCTTAGACAATTGCCTGATACTCTGGAAGGCCAAATGATCTGCCAATTACACAAACAGTGAAGGGAAGGATGATGGATTTGGAGTCATGATACTGGCTCACAAGCCATAGAATCTGGGTTCAAATCCTGTTTCTCACATTGCCTATATGATCTAGGGCAGGTAATTTGCTTTCTCTGGGCTTCAGTTCCCTTATCTAGAAAATTGAGGTGTTGGACTACACAGCCTCTGAGTTCCATTTCAGTAATAAATTTATCCCATGAAAAATAGAGAGCTGATTCCCAGATAGAAAGAGCTGGGTTCATGTCTCCCCTCTGATACATTCTAGCTAAGTGATCTTGGACAAGTCACTTAACCCAAGGTACTTTAGGCAGTTCTCTGAGACCTTCACAGATGAAGGGAATTTCTTTATCTGACATATTCAGACTCAGTCCCTCTCCTACTATATTCTTATACCAGTTTCAATTCCAAATCTGTTTACTATCTTGTCATCTTGGGCAATTTGGGGGTGAAAAATCCTTAGATTCAGTTTCCTCAATAAGTTTTCTAAAGTTGCTTCTAGATCTAAATCCCTGATCCTATATGTCAGAAATAAGACCTGAACTCTAAGAAAAAGATTCTATTTACTACTCCACACCACCTGTGAGTGACAGGATGAGGAAGCATCATGCAAATTCAAGACCCTGAATTCCCCAAGTACATTCATCCCCATTTCACAGATGATATAGAAGAAGCTCTGAAGAATTAAGTTCCTATCCCCTCATCATCTCATAGATAGTGTGTGACTAGGGAGGGGCAGGGCATTCAGATATACTGTTGTCCAGAGCAAACAGGAAGAATGGGACATAGAAAGAGGCATGATGTGACTCATTCATTCCCATGCAAAGCAACCACAGCACCACCAAGGCACCAAGACTTCCAGGCACAAAGTCGAATTTCTCTTTCCTCTCAATTGAATTCTTTCTTCAACTATGATTACATCATAAACTACAAAACTGACTTAAGAGAACTTTCATGTTAGTTGATCCAGACACAAACTGCCCAGAGAGCCAAAATCACTCGCTGTAATGCTGTATTCGGTCTCCCAGCTTACCTTATTTTTATGGTCTGGGAGTCAGCTTGACAGTGGACGTGAGACCCTCTATGTTGCCCTTGACAAAAAGTAGACACCTTCCACCAATAAGAAGGTTGACTTTTATGTGATCAAATACACCACAATCAAAAACAGAGCTTGAAGACTTATTTTGCAAATTCAATTAACATTCTAAGAGAGAACAATGTGCATTTGGGCAGGAATATTTTTTATGAACAAGAAGGGCACATTCCATCAGCTTGCTCTCTTTAGGAAATTCATCGTTAGAGAGAGTAAGGATGTAGGGGGCAATGGGTGCATCCCCAAGTGTCGGAACAGGGTGTTGATATCTGAAAGAAAGCAATCCCCTAAAATACAATGCGTTTTAACAAACACAGAATATCCACGCAGTTCAGGGCAGAGGTGAAGGTGAAGGTTAAAAGAAGACATGCTTGAGAGGGGAAGGATGAAGGTGAAGGTAGAATAGAAAAATATATTCAGGGAAGATCAATGAAAAGGAAATTGGCTGCAGATCCAGGAAGAAACTAGAGATTCCTGATTCTTATGTCTATTTCACCGGGCATGTCCCAACCTCTCTGGGCCTCAGAATCTCTTTCATAAAATCAGAGAACTGAATTAAATGATTTCCAATGTGCCTTCCAACTCTGACATTTAAGATCTGTGATCCTACATGTTCCTCTGCCACATCATTCCTAGGAATAAGCCCCAGACTAAGTTTAGAGGGTCATAGATTTAGAGTGGAAGAAAACTTAGAAACCATCAAGTCTAATCCTTTCATTTTACAGATGAGGAAACTAAGGCCCAAAAAGGGAAAGTGACCTGCCAGGAACTACCTAGTCAGAAAGTATCTGAGGCAGGTTTCAAACCCGTCTCCCTAATCCCAAATCCAACTCTCCATCCTTCTCCAGACAGGAAGGACCATATGGACAGACACCTTCAGTTTTGGGATCTCCCGGTAGGTTAAGCATCTAGTCTGACTTCACACTTGGACACAAACACCCACAGCAGCTTCCCCAATCAATGGTCAGCCTCTGCTTAATGCAGTCTAGTGAAGGGGTCTACCCTCCCCTTTGGATTTACTCTTGTGTTTGGCCATTTTCCTTTCATTCAGCCTAAATTGATCTCTTTGTCATTTCCATGGATGACCCCTTAGTTTTGCCTTCTAGGATCAAGTAGAATGAGATTTCTTCCTCTTCTACACAGAAGCCCTTCAGATTCTTGAATCAATCTCCACTTGTCTTCTGGTCTTCAGAATAAATAGTCTCAGGTCATTCAAAGGATCCTCATTTGGCAGAATCTTAGGTCTCTTCACCACCTTGGTTACCAAACCCACAGGACCTGCTTTAGTGCTCTTCTGAACCTGCACTTGTTCCTTCCCATGACCACATTTCCTTTCACCAACTGCCTATTGTTTGATATTCCTTGAACAGGAACCAAGCATTTCATTAAATAATTCAAAATAAAAGATTTAATCCTCAAACAGTGCTTTGAGACAAGTTGACAAATAAATGTCATTCCATTCAATTCCGTCTGTAATGAGCAAGGCATGTAGCCTTGGGTTATATGGACCAAAATAAATGAGAGCCCTCCAAGCATGCATTCTACTAGGGCATATAGTACATGAACACACTTAAATCAAGTAATCTGATGCATCCCGGCCATCGTGTCATCTTGACTTCTGTCTTGTCACTGGACTTGGAACACTCTGGAGGAAAGAATGAGGCTGGTGACTTTTGCACGGTTCTGCCTCAATTAAATCCAATTCAGACACAGGTCATGATATCACCCTCATGATGGTCTCATTCAAGAACAACCACAAAAACAAACTAAACTGATTAGAAGTATATTGACAATGAGGGGCATCAGGGAAGGCTTCCCATAGGAGTTGACAAGTGACCTAAACCTTAAAGGAAGCCAGAGATTGGGAGAGACAGAGGTAAGGAGGCATATCTATATTTCGGGTATGTGTGTCAGCTTGTGGAAAAACAGAGATGCATGAGAGAATGCTGAGTTCAGGGCCCAGAAAGTTGTCCAGCAGAGAATTAAAAAGGGGAGCACTACACATTCCATCTAACGTCATGAGCAGTAAAAAGTAGGAAAGTATCGGATCCCATCTTGGATCTGCAAGGATAGAGAAGGAGATGAGGAGCCAGATGCTTGAATAGCAAGACAGTTGACATTTATGTAGTAATGGAAACTTTGCTAAGCACTTGAGAAGCACCATGTCATTTGACCCCCCTCCATCTCCCTTCCATGTAGCTACAATTGTTATTAACTCCATTTTAAAGATGAAGATATTAAGATTCTTGTGAGTAGCTCAGGGTGCCACAGCTGCTCTTAATCTTGAGACCATTAATTATTATTCTAATTTACAGATTTGTTGAACATCATTTTCCAACAAACAAACTTTGGGGAAAGTTGTGTCTCACAGCTGGGAAGGAGCTTGGCTTTGAAGAGCTGTTCCCCTTGAGGTATGTCAGCCCCGCAATGAACAATCGATCATGACCATCATCATCCTGTAAAAATAGCACCAATTTAGTTTCATTCCCAGAAGGTTCATTAATATAAGAGAATATCTCTATCCCTTCTTCAGTCAAAGGGAGGGGAGTGAAGGGGCAATCGGAAAAAATAAGTGGACTTGTTTAATGTTGTTTCCAAGAAAACAAGGGAAAAGGGCCCTCCCGGCAACAGTCCCCACCCAGTCTTTTCTCAGGCAATTCCCTGAAAAGAAAAAAAAACATGCAAGGAAATAAAACCAAAAGTAACCCTGCTAAGCAATTTTCTTTTAAAGCTGAACCATTGCTGAAATATAACAATTAATTCATTAAGTTGCCACTGTGTGCTGAGCATTGTGCTGGCTAATGGGGATAAAATACAATCAATGGAACATTCCTTGCCTCCAATACAGGAGACATCTGGTAAGGCTGTGAACATGCAGAGAATAAGTACAAAATAAACACAAAATCCTTCAATAGAAGGAAGAAGGGCAGAGCACTAGCATGGGAGGTAGGTGGGAATCCTAATACCCTTCAGTCTTCTCGAATTCTCCCTTCCCTGCCTGAGGGAGTCCAGCTGTTCACCTCACCCAGGATCATGCAGAAGAACATGGGACCCTAAGTCCCTGCACTTCCTAAGTGGAGAATCTGGGATTCAAGAAAGATTCAAGGTCAAACAAATGCTGAGGAACCATCAGGATTTGAACTCAGGTGCTGAAGCTTTGATGTCAAAAATACTGTTCTGCAAACTGAAGTCTAGACTTTAATGCTTGAATCCAAATGCAATAAGCTTATTAGCAGCATTATAGTATTTCAGAGATAGGAGGAGCTGCAAAGGCCATTAAGGTGGACCAAACACTTGTACATGAGAGAAGGAGGCAAGGGCAGGAGAGGACAAAGATGGGTCAGGTCTCATAGAACCAGTAAGTAGCAGAGCTGGAATGCAAACTCATGGTTCCATTCTAAGCTCAGTGGTTTGTTCCATGATTTTCTTTCTCTTTCTTTCTTTCTTTCTTTCTTTCTTTCTTTCTTTCTTTCTTTCTTTCTTTCTTTCTTTCTTTCTTTCTTTCTTTCTTTCTTTTCTTTCTTTCTTTCTTTCTTTTCTTTCTTTCTTTCTTTCTTTCTTTATTTTTTCCTTCCTTCCTTCCTTCCTTCCTTCCTTCCTTTTTTCTTTCTTTCTCTGTCTCTCTTTGTCTCTCTGTCTCTGTCTCTGTGTGTCTCTATCTCTCTTTCTTTATTCCTTTCTTTCCTTCCTTTCTGCACTCCATCCCTCCCTGTTTTTCTCTTTTTTCTTTCTTTCTCTTTCCTTCCTTCAGTTTGTTTCTATCCTTCCCTCCCTTCTTTCTCCCTCCTCCTTCTCCTCCTCCTCCTTCTTCTTCTTCTTTTCCTTCTTCTTCTCTCTCTTTTTACTTTCTGTTTTCTTCCTTCCTTCCATCCCTCCTTGCCTTTTTTCTTTTTTCTTTTTTTCTGTTTCCTTCCTCCCTCCCTTCTTTCATTCCTTTTCTTTCTCTCTATTTCTGTCTCTGTCTCTCTATGTCTATCTCTTTCTTTCTGTGTGTATATGTCTCTCTGTCTCAGTCTGTGTGTGTCTCTCTGCTTCTTGTCTCTGTCTTTCATTTTTTGTAGCTCTATAGATGAGGAAACTGAGAGAGGTAAAAGGACCAGTACTTGCAATGCAGGAGTCACATTCAGGTCTTCCTGTCTCTACATCCAGCTCTCTATCCATGGCCCTTAGTTAATGAGATTAAAAGACTCCATTCCTGAAAGTAGTGGGTCCCCCTCTTTGAGACGGTCTCTTAAGTGACCCCAGTGCCTTCCCCTCCTTGTCTCAGAATCTTTTTCTTCCTTCAAAACTTAACTCTGCTGATCCTCATACAATGAGCCTTTCCTGAGTGCCCCCCCAAGTTAATACTCTTCTCCCCCCAAAAATTGTCTTTTCTTGCCTATTTGCATTCAAGATTAAACTCCCACACAGAGAAGCTGTTATTTGGCTTTGATCTTTACAGGCCTAGAGCCCAGCACATAGTGGGTGCTTAATACAAATTTTAAAAATCATATTGCTAAGAATGGATTTCAGGTTAAGGGAGCCTAGGATCACAGACTCCCAGATCTAAAGCCGAAAGGGTCCTTAGAGGCCATCAATTTCACACCCTCACACCTTCAAAACTGAAGCCTAAGGTTCTAGAGATCCCAGAGGTGAGGAGAGGTTCCAGGTCTTTTGCCGTTGGAGCCAGCGCTTTCTGTTGTTCTTGAGTTAGACTTTGGTCTCTGATTTTATTTCATTTTTCTGGGCAATATTGTTATCGACCATCTGGATTCAATTAACTAAATCCACAGATCTGGGCCCTTGCATCCGTTCCCCAAGAAGTTATGCCATGGAGATCTTTATTTCAGCCTAATATCTCCCAGCATTCCTCCACCCTGTCACCTGATTCAAGAACAAAGTGTGGGGGCTGGGAGGAGAGGAAAAAAACAAAGACAGTTATCTGAGTGAAATCTTCCCAGCTCAGGCTTAACAAATTAAAATGTCACTAACAGTCCACTAAGTGTGAAGAGCCAGAAGTAAAAATTCTCCTGATGGGAAACATGCACAAGACCTTCTCACTTGACACCATTCCCCCATCAGATAGCAGAGAAGAGAGGTCCCTTAAGGAAATCATTTTTATAAGATTGTGGTTTATCACTGGCTAAGAATAAACTCCACGATGGAATCTGACAACAGCCTGAATCTCTTTAAAATAGCTCCGGATAAGCCAGAAATTTCAATCCATTAAGGTCTGTTCCCAAAGAAAGGAACAGAAGTATGTGCACCTCTGAGTGTCTGTCTGTCTGTCTCCACCTCTTTGTGTCTTTGTCTTTTAGTCTCTGTCTCTGTCTCCTCTCTTTATGTCTCTCTGTCTCTGTCTGCCTGTCTCTGTGTGTATGTATCTGTCTCTATGTGTGTATGTCTCTCTGCCTCTCTGTCTCAGTCTGTCTGTCTCTGTCTGATTGTCTCTCCTTCCTCCTTCCCCACCTGTGTGTGTGTGTGTGTGTGTGTGCGCCTCTATCTGCCTGTTTGTCCTTTTCTATCTCATCATCTGTATCTCTGTCTCCATTTTGGTGGGAGGTGGATAAATCAGGAAAAGGCCCTCGCCACCTCTGGCTGAGTAGGGGAGCAGGCAGGTTTCCCCAGTAAAATAAAGACACTTCTATAACTGTTGGTACAAAATTTGCTAGTAGATTCCCATGTCCTTCTCCCCCCCAGACCAGGCCAGACACAGGCAGCATTTGTTGACCAAATTCAGGTTGTATTCAGCATAACTAATTCCCAACTAGGACCCAAATTGTAACTGACCCTGACACCTTAATAGCTTCTCCCTAGGTAGGCTGTGTGTTCCATGGGGCTGGACTCTGAAAGTCAAATTGTTTTTATTTCAGATAACAAAAAGTGTTCTTAGGTGACTTAATCCATATCACTTCTGAAACCACAGAAGGGCTTAGACTGCCTGGCTATGTGATCTGTGAATGGTCTGATTGTTCCTGAGTCAGCCTTTCTTGTCATTTCTCTGAACCCTCATCAGTCTGATTACCTAGGGCTGCCTTCAGGGCTGAACTGTGACTTTAGAGTGTGTGTGTGTGTGTGTGTGTGTGTGTGTGTGTGTGTGTTTGACATTTTTTGAACCCTGCTACGTTCCAGTCAGCAGGTGTTAGAAGTTGGTCTGGTTCAATGAATGCTTAATTAATGATTTTTCTGTGTAGGGATCTAGAGCTAATGTGGTCTTAGCCTGCATGGAGAGAGGTTTGGCTTCTCAAAACAAGCCCATGATGGTCACAAGATGATAAGATCACAGAGCTGGAAAGCATCCCGGAGGCCATCTAGCTCAGCCCCTTGATTTTACAGATGAGGAATTGGGGCCCAGAGATGGGAACTCTGAATTCTGCCTGGTCAGGCTGCATTTACTGTGTTCGGATCTGAACGCCACAGGTTGGAAGGCTGTTGGTGAGATGGTATCCAGGATTACAGCACCCAGGATGAAGGATCTAAAGAGAAGCAGCCAGAGGAACTGGAGATGCTTATCCTGGAGAAAGGGAGTCCCAACGGGGCCCTGAACTCTGCTTTCAAATATGTGAAGGAGATTCAGGCAGAAGAGGGCTTAGGCTCATTCTGCTTGGCCCCCGAGGGCAGAACATGGGCCATGGGAAGAATTTGCAAAGAAGAACATTCAAACTGGCTTTGGGAAAACCGTGGAACCCAATGACCAGAGCCACCAAGTGAAAAGGGCTACCCCAAAATGGAACAGATTAATTATCCTTGGAGAGGTCCCTGGAGATTTTTATTAAGACTTATTTATTCAAAAAGGAAAAACTAAGGGATCTTCAACAGTGGTTTTGTTTCAATTAAACTCAATAAGCACTTATTGAGTGCCTACTATGCTCCAGGAAGGATTCCAAGTGCCAAAGACAGAAAGACAAAAGCTGAACAGTCCCAGATTCCTTCCAAAGGGAAAAAACAATTGGCATTCAAATGAGAAAATACAGACTACAAAGCATATGCAAAACTATACATAATGATTTCTTTCTTTCTTCTTTCTACAAAAAGCATTATTGATGTATTTTATTTTTACACTACATTTACAGATTGCTCTCGATTTCAGAAGTCTCTTATTATGAAGTAAAACAGTTAAGTAAAACCAATAAAACAGTGACCTCATCTGAAAGTGTAGACAACATTTAACATCTGTAGCACCCCCCCTCCCATTATCTTTTTTTTTTTTTTCAAATTTAGCACTCCTTACTCCACTGAGGGAAAGGGAAAACAAAATCAAATTTCTTGTACCAAATATAGGTAGTCAAGCAAAGCAAAGGTTCCCCATGTCCATATTCAAATATGTGTGTGTGTGTGTGTTTCATCAAGAACCCTAAATTTATCACTCTCTGGCTAAAGAAATTTCAAGAATTCTGCCCTATCCTCAAGAAAAGTTTGATGAAGACTCTTAAATCCTTTCATTATTAAAATAAAACTCTAAGTAGAAATAACAATAACTGGATTTGTATAATTCTTTCCTCCTTTGATTCTCATAATAATCTTGTCAGGTTAGTATTATAGATGTTTTTCTGCCCATTTGAAAAGGAGGAAACTGAGGCTGAGAGGTTAAGTGATTTATCCATAGCAGTCTAACTAGGAAGTGTCTGTGGTTGGATTTATGCACAGATCTTCCTGACACCAAATGCAGTTCTTTATCTGCTGTGCCCACTGTCTTTTTTCATGCTGTCTTCCATTTCACTCATAAATTCTCTCTCTCTCTCTCTCTCTCTCTCTCTCTCTCTCTCTCTCTGTGTGTGTGTGTCTGTGTGTCTGTGTCTCTGTCTCTCTCTCTCTCTCTCTCTCTCTCTCTCACACACACACACACACACACACACACACACACACACACCATAGGACTGCATCAGCAAAATTCACATTTTGTAAGTAGACTATAAGCTTGTCAAGGGCAGAGGCTGTATCACTTTTGCATTTATAACCCCAGAATCCGGCACAGTGCTTGGCACATAGGAGACACCTAAAGAAAATTCCTTGGTTGTTACATAAAAAGTGACAAGATGATTTATAGAGAATTGGCTGCAGGGGCTCACTGGATAAGGAAGATTTGGGAGGAAGCTGGAAGCTGGTGAGATGTAGTAAATTCTAGAAGCTCAGAAGCCTCCCCAGTCAGAGCTAAAGGCACCCTTGGAGACCATGTAATGCAAATCCCTCATTTCCACATGAGGCACCTGGAGTCAGAAGAAGACTCCCACTATATTACATACAAGTTGAGAAATTCCATCAACTCAATGGACTCCAAGGACTCAGAGTCTAACTTTGCAAGTCTCCTACCAGCAGGGGCCATGGCTCCCCTCCCTCACCCTCCAACAATGACTTAGAACTCATTTCAGGCTTAATGAACACATAACTGGAAACCATTCTACCCTAAAGAGTTCTGGAGAAATGTTTGCTAATACCAGTCCTCCCTCCCATCCCGTGTGTGTGGCAGTGCCCAAGAATAAGAGATTATCAAATGATAATATTGTGCCGATCGGGGGGTCTCCTGAGAGGATTTCAGGCTCTGCCCGAGGTTTTGCAGATGCCTTTGCTTTTGATTACTTTCCTGCCAGTTATTCTATGAAGCAGGCTCATGTCTTCTCAGGTCCCCACCCACGACTCAGGTTGAATCTGCCTCGGAGGTCTCGGTAGATGTACCCCCATCTCTTCATCTGAGCTACAGAATAAAGTCTTTGGCAAAGGAGCGAACCTTCTTTCTTTCGCTACCTGCCCCAGGTGGGTTCCAGTCCATCTTTGTTGCCATGAGATAAGCAAGGTGTCTCAAGGGCCTCCCACTCCCTCTCGTCCCCTCCCAATTAACCTGGGGCTCCGTAATATATAAACAAAAGTGTGGGGGTTCTTTTCATTGCCTTAATTAAAAATCTCCATGGTAAGGTAAATAAATACTCTCTCTGGAGCAACATCAGGATAATAGAGCAGGGGCTCCTTCCCAGTGTGAGAGCTGGAGACTTGATGAAGTGAGAGCTGTGGGTTATTTTCCCTGGTTCGCCCCTGACTTCCTGGGTGATCCTCATCCAACTATCTCCCCCTCGATTTCTTTTTCTCATCAGTAAAAAAAAAAGTCTTGCAGGGGAGGAAAGATCAGCCAAGGAATGTCTGCAGAGAGCTTTGAACTCCTCAGAGATCAACACTAAGTAAATACACAGCATTATTAATAAGGCCTGTCAGAACCGTAGAAAGTTTGAAATGTCCCTTTATGATAAATAAGCTCCAACGTCTGCCAAGCACAAATTGAATGGGCAAAGGCATCGTACAATTGGCTGAAATGTAATCCTGCCTTGGCTCCTACACGGCAGCTTGGCATGAGGGAGACAGACGTGAATGGAGACCCCAGAGGACCTTCCATTGGATGGGAGCTGCTGGGCTAACTTACCCTAGTTTTCTTTCTATACTTTTTTCCTACTTTTAAGACATAAAAGTAAGGAGTAAAACAAAAAAAGAAATGAAACAATAAGTAGGGAATATCCATTTTCTTACCATTATCCTAACAACACAAATTAGTCAGAGTGTCCCATTCCAAGCCAAAGTTGAGAAGTTCATTAAGATTCTAAGCTAAGATTCTACCTTTACCAATCCCCCACACACAAAAGTATGTAGATAAATAATACGGAGGAAGGATATTGAATTACCTTCATTAATCAGAGTACAAAATCTTAACATAGAAACATAAGCTCTTCATAGATCCAGGGCTGGGAGAGATCGTATAGGTTAGAATGGCATCTGGTCTCCTCTTTTTTCAGGTGAGGAAACTGAGTGATGGAAAGTTTATATGATTCACCTAGAAATGCAGTCATTAAGTGGCCAACTCATAATTTTATCCAAGATCCTTGGGCTCCAAAGATATTGATTTTTCCACTTGAAATCACACTAAGTGTGGGTCTTTAAAAGGCAATACCGAAAATTAATACATCAAGAGCTCAATATTTCAAATATGCATCTGTTTCACTAGTTTAAAGGACAAAGGTGGCTCACTTGGAATCAAGAAGAAAAGAGTTCAACTTATGTGTGTCAATATAGGAATTTTGTGTGTCAATAAAGAAATTGTGTGTCGATATAGAAACTGTGTCAATATAGAAATTATGTGTCAATATAGAAATTTCAATATATATCTATGTGCCCTATATGTGTATATGTATACATATTTGTATATGTATACATATTTGTATATGTGTGCATGCACATACATATGAACCTGTGATGTAATTGAAGTTGGTGGCAGAACCAGGGGAAAGAGCTGGCACCTCTCACCTCATCCAGTCTCCGGCGCAGATCAGCACCTTTTCTGTGATCTATCATCTCAAAGATACGAGAAATGATTTACCAGTGCAGGTCTGAGGTGGGACTTAAACCCAAGTGCCATTGGATCTGAGGCAAACTGTCTCTCTCCTGCTCCCTCTTCTCTCTGTCTCCATCTTTGTCCTTCTCTCCCTTTCTTTGTCTCTTATTCTTGTCTTTTTATAATTCTTTTTTCATTCCTCTCTTTGCTCTAACCTCACTCTCTGCCATATTTAGGATGTATGTATATGTATATGGAGGAACCCATATGTGTATATATATTTTTAGTGTTTATCGAAACTAATCCTGCTGACTCAGGAGCAGGCCTTCTAGGTTATAAGATAAATAAAAATGTCAGAGAAGGACCTCAGAGGCCAGCTACTCCCATGCATACCTGAATGAAAATGCCCTCCAAACATTTCCAACAGGTGGCCATCCAGCCCTCAAGGGAGGGAGAGCCCACTCTCTTCCTCCATTGCCAGCTTGTTCAAAATATTACTACCCTGAATCCTTCTCTAGCCCCCTCCCCAGCTCAAACAAGTTCTTGTACCCTGAAAAGGGCCTTTGGAATCCAAAGGCCAGAGTTTAAACCCCAGTTCTGCCCCTTTCTCCCTCAGATTTCGAAAACAAGCTGATCCCCAAACTTTCTTCCAGTCCTAAAACCTAATAATCTTAAATCTCTACCAAACAACAGTGATTTATAATCCAATTTTCCCCGAGCCCTACACTGGCTGGAAAGGGAACTGAGAAAGGAAGGATAAATAACAAGCATTCAAGTTTGGATGATCTCTGAAAAGTTATAGACCTGCTCATCTTACAGGTTCCTGTCTTCTTTCTCCTGTGCTCTACCCCCAACCTGGTCAAAGGTAAAAAGCAAGAAATGCAAGCTGCTCAGGTGTTGCCTGACATCTTTGACAAGCTGCCTCGGTCCTAGTTTAGATTCTGACATGCATCCTAATTCTTACATAAATCCTCATCGAGCACATTTCCAGAGAGGCTCACCCAAGGATTAAATTCTTAGAGGATGAACTGTCAAACGATGCCTTTGAAAAGAGAGACCTCTGGGGCTAAGTTGAGCTGAATAATTCTGGGGCTGGTTGGACAGGAGGGAAAGAGAAGGATGTAATAGACACTGAACCCAAAGCCTTATTTATGGGCTGAGACGAGCCACTATATTGTCTCTGGGATGTACTTTGAGGAAAAGGGAATACTGGCTGCATTTCCCTCACTAACTTTAAAATGGAAAAATGCACGCCTGCCCACAGCCTTTGGGGAAATGCTGGCATGGCAGAGGAAGTGAGGTGGTTTCCAGGGTGGGCTCCAGATTGCATTCTGACCGCTAGATTTCCTCAACCACGAGAGCGAGGAGTGTAATCAATCTGGCTCAGTTTTCATTGTGGTCTTTGAGTTGATCTCAATGTATGGCTTAGGGAAATCTATTCTTCCAGAACTTAGGGACAAAGCATTCTTCTTGTGGACTAGAGTTGACACTGGGTCTTCCAAAGCTAGCTGGTACGATGGCAGAGTGTCAGGTCTGGAGTCTAGAAGCTTCATTTTCCTGAGTTCAAATCTGGTCTCAGGCACTTACTAGCTATGTGAGCTGGGCAAGTCATTTTGCCTCAGTTTCTTCATCTGTAAAATGAACTGGAGAAGGAAATGGCATACTGTTCCAGTGTCTCTGTCTAGTGAACTCCAATGGGTAACAAAGAATGTAACATGACTGAAGCAACTAACAACTTTAAAGGCTATGTCAACACTCACTGGAAAGGAGGAAATCATCCTAGATCCAAAACTGGGAGGATCACCCATAAACAGGGCCAGACCAGTGCAAAAAGAACCAGGAAAATTAGATGCCTGGATTAAGCCATATGTAGAGGAATTTATAGGGGACCAGATTTATATACTGAAGGATATTCAAATCCAGCCCCATCATTTTACAGAAAAGGAAACTGAGGCTAATAAAGAAGGAGGAACTTTCCCAATAAGAGCTACAGAACATAGATTTAGAACATAGATGATCTAGTTCAATTTTCTCATTTTATAGAAAAGGAAACGGAGGCTTAGAGAGATGAACTTCTTTGCCGAAACTCACAAACCACAAAGATGGCATTTGAACCCAGCAGTCTTTCAATTCAATAAGAACATAAGGGAGTGTGACTTTTTTGGGTCCAAGGATCAACTTGGCTAGAATAGAAGGGACTTAAGCTTAAGTTGGCCAAAGAAAGAGAAATCTTTTCACCATAGGATCATTTACCAAAACTAAGAGCTTGGCTCTTCCATCACACAAGTCAGAAGGGCTGACATTATCCCAGATACTTAAAGGATGAAGTAATCCCTAGATTACTTGAGAAATCAATGGATGTGAAATCCCTTCACTCATAGGAAGAAGAGAAGTTCAACTGGTGGAAGACAGGGAAACCTAGAGTCCTGTTCTGCATTGAATGCAAAGTCTGATTGTGGGAACTTTTTTTGGTTCCCACTTTTGAGTCTTGTTTGCTACTACAAAACTGGATTGAGGTGTTTTTTTTCCACATGGAGCATCTGTTAAAAACTAAAGCTTCCTTAGGGAGCATAAAGGGTCAATTTGAACAGCAGGTAAGAGAAATAAGAGTTTTAAAGGTAAATCATTGCACATATTTTGGTTTTTTGTTTCAATATGGGATGTAGGTCTTCCCAAAGTCTTAACTTTATTCTGCTATCGGGGAGAATGTTTCACAAATGGTGCTAGCAAAACACAAATGCTTCTTTATCTCCTCTTCCAAATCACTGCCCGGAAAGGTCACATCCCTACCTCATCACAGGCAAGATTTTCAAGCGTTGGTCCTAACTTTGATAAATGTCCAGGAGGGAGCGAAGGAATGCTTCCCCTCCTTGCTTTAGGTCAAAGACTTGGACCATGAATCAGGGCCGGTAACAAGAAGGTGGCAGCCAAAATGAGAAGAGCCCGGGCGTGTGTGGGGAGGGGAGGGAGAGCATACAGTGGACCATTGATAGCCTCCTCCTAATGCTCCCTCCAGGACAATCCATCTCTCACCGATTCTTCTTTGTGCAAGTGTTTTTCTACATTTAGAATCCTCTCTCCTCTCTCCCATCTCACTCAAGGGCCATCTTTGTGAGGCCATTCCTGAGTCTCCTCTATTCCCCACCTCTTTGTAGCACTCCAAAATGTCTGTTTTGCTTTGTATATTTATATAATCGAGTACATGTTATAGCCCATTTCTTACAAGTAGAATGGACACACCTAAGCACAACATAAGCTCCCTAAATGCTTGTGAAGGATAACTGCCCCCGATTCCATGGGTCTACAAAGTGCTCTCCTCATAGGAAGGAAGTACAAGGGTTATTAGCCTTGTTCCTTAATTTAAGGAACCCGATCAAGGCCACAGCTGGGAGTTGTGGCTGAGCTGGGAGCTGCAAGTCCATGTCCTGGCTCTGAATCCAGTGAATCCAGAGTTTTCCTTGCACCAGAGCCTCCTCTTCACTGGCAGCTGGCTCATGGCCATGTCTTATCTGCACCTATCTCTTGACTCAGCTGCCTCCTGGCTTATAGTCTGTGATATGAAAAGAAAACATCAGGAGGTATTAAGGGGCCAGGGCCAAAACAGGAGTCCCAAAGCCAAGGAGTCCTAGGTAGCTGAGCAAGCAAAGGAGGGGAAGGTGAAGGGCAGAAAGGGTCAAAAAGAGCATGCACCAACTCACACCTATCCACATTTTATGGACAAATATGTACTCACATATTTACTCACATACAGTAGCAACAGCAGCAGTACAGTAGGAGCAACAGTTGTAACAGTAATAGTAGCAGCAGCAGCAGTCAAAAGCAGTAATAGTAGCAACAGTACTAGTAAGTAGCAGTGGCAACAGCAATAGTACTAGCAGCAGTAATAGTAATAATAGCAGCAGCAGCAGCAATAGTAGTAGTAGAAGCAGTAGCAATAATGGTAGCAGCAGTAGTAAGAGTAATAGTAACAGCAGCATCAGTAGTAGTAATAGTAACAGTAGCAGCAGGAGCAACAACAATAGTAGTGGCAGCAGTAATAGTAATAGCAACAGCAGCAGCAATAGTAGTAGTAGAAGCAGTAGCAATAGTGATAGCAGCAGTAGTAAGAGTTGTAGCAGCAGCAGCAGCAACAACAGTAGTAGCGACAGCAATAGTAGTAGCAACAGTAATAGTAATAATAGTAGCAGCAGCAATAGTAGTAGTAGAAGCAGCAGCAATAGTGGTAGCAGCAGTAGTAAGAGTAGCAGCAGCAGCAACAGTAGTAATAGTAACAGCAGTAGTAGCAGTAACAGTAACAGTAGTAGCCACAGTAGTCAGCAGCAGTAACAGTAGCAGCAGCAATCAAAAAAAAGTAACAGTAGTAGTAGCAGGAGCAACAGCAATAGCAGTAGTAAAAGCTGTAGCAGGAACACCAGCAGCAGCAATAGTGATAACAGCAGAAGCAGCAGCAGTAGTAATAGTAGTAATAGTAACAGCAGCAGTAATAATAGTAGTAGCAGTACCAATCAGCAGCAGTAAGTAGAAATGGCAGCCATGTAGTAGTAGTAGCAGCTACAGCAGTAGAAGTAGAAGTAGTAATAGTAGTAGGGTGATGGTAGCAGTGAGGATTGTGGTAATAGTAATAGAAGTAGTAGTAGTAATAATAGTAGTAGTCATGGTGGTGGTGGTGATAACTTTTGTATATGCATTATTTAAGTTTGTTGAGTATTTTTTCTTTGTGTATTCTTATTGTACCCCACAAGAACCCCAGGACATCTATATACTTGTACAGTATTATCCCCACTTTACAGATGAGGACACAGAGCCTCAGAGAGTTCAGAACTTGCTCAGTCCTGAGACAGCATTCACACTTTGATCTTCCTAAATCCAAGCCTGCTACTCTCTCTACAATTGCTAAGCTGTTTCTAGTGTATGGAACTCCAATGAGGAAACTCCCTCCACCAATAAAGACCATCTCTCTGCTGCAGCTTCTCATTTTGGAAGGTGGATTGGACACTGATGATTGGTTCAAGATGACACAATTAGGAGATGACTGGCCAGGCCTTGAACCCAAGTCTTCTCAACCCAGGGGCCATCTCTTTCCTCCATTAAACATGCCAGGAAATCAAAATGTTTCTGCCCCTCCTAGTCTTTCCTGGAATGTCCAGAAGCTAAATGAGCTGTCCAGGGTCACACAGCGAGCATGTGACAGGGGCTGACCTTGAACCAGGACTCTTCTCTCTCCCAGCTCTACCCGGTTCTCCCCACCCCTGAGATCACCACCCCACTTAGGTGCTCGATACCTCTCCCCTAGATTGCATCTGTGGCCTCCTCCTCAGCCTCCCTGCCTCGAGTCTCTTCTGCTTCCCTGGACATTGTCCATCAGATCTTCAGACCAGCCTTGATCCCTTTTTCCCCACCCGAGCCAGGTATTCCTCCTAGTCCTGACTAGTCAGTGTCAGACCCAGAACCTGCCTCCCTTGTAACTGAACATGCAGACAGAGACCTGGGAACTCCATCAGGGCAGGCCAAAGCAGAGCCTGCAAAATGTTCCCAGCAGCCTTTCATCCCGGCGCCTGCGCAGGGCAGCTCCATCCATCAGAGGGTGGAGCAGCTGTCCAGTGACCACCTATCTCATTGTCTGGGAATGCAGCCCACTCTCTCTGCCACATCGCTGGCCCGATCCAACTCCGGGCTGGGCTTGGGGATTTGGCGATGGTGGTGGTGACAATAGCTATTGCGTTGGCCAAGCTGGCCCCCTGGCTTCTGGCTCTTCTAGAACCAGGAGGAAGATGAGGGGTGAGACAGAAGAATGACACCTTTGTCAACTTCCACTTCCTACTGTTCATCAAAATATTGTTGGGGGGGGAACCTGAACTTTCATCAGTGGGGGTAACTCCCTAATCCATGCAGATAGGCAACATGATCATGAATCACAACCGACACAAGCACCTACTAGGTGTCACACAGTAGAAAAGTATAGTGTAGTCAGCAGAAGAGTCAGCAAAACTTGGATTAAGACCTGCCTCTGAGAAATACTGGCTGTGTAATGTTGGACAAGTTCCTGTTCATAGATCTAGAGCTGGAAGAGATCTAAAAGATCAAATCTAGGCCCTGCATTTTACAGATGAGGAAACTAAGGCACAGGACTTAAATGACTTTAAATAATTTGTTCCAGGTCACTTAGGTAAACATAAATTGAGTCAACTTTGAACCCAGATGTCCTGGATTTCAAGTCCAGGGCTCCTCTATCTAGAACAAAATGTTTGCTCAGTGCTCCAGACCACTATAAGATTATTCAGTGCAGAAAGAGGGAGTTTCCTCAATAACAGATGTGATCCCAAAATGTGTGTTGAAATCAACTCATAAAACTGAAACTAAATTCTGAGTTACCCCCAGTGATACCAAGAGACCAGAGAAATAAGAAAAGGATCCATGTGTACGAATATTTATAGTAGCTCCTTTTGTATTGGCAAAGGACTGGAAACTAAAGGGTGACCACCTACTGGACAATAACTGAGCATGTCCCACTAATTCTGTGCCTTAGAAATGATGAAAATGGCATTTCAGAGAAACTTGAGAAGACTTGCCGCATTGATCCAAAATGAAGTGAGCAGAACCTGAAGAACAATTTCTATAGTGAAAACAATTTTTTTAAAAGATATGATTTTGGCTCAGATCCATGAGGCATTTATAAACAATATCCCTCAACCAGAGTAAATTCTATACTTCATAGGGTGATTATGAAATGGTTCGGACTTATGTTCCTATTTGGAGAAGATAACTATCTAATAATGAACTGGGAGCTGAGGCACCAGCCCTGCCCTGGGAAATATGTCCCTTTCCTCTGTGATACCCATTGCACTGTCCTACCACAAAGAGACACCCAGCAACAGAAAGACAGAATTCACCACAGTTGTTTATGGAAAAGAATATTAAATCCAAAAAATGTATTTTAAGCAGAAAAAAGATAATTAAATAGAAGCAAGACCCATGCAGAGAAGTGTCTGTTCATTTATTCTTCTCTAATAACTTGTTTCTCTCAGTTGTCCTGCTATGGAGGGGACACTTACAACAGACACAAGCTCATGCCTCTGACCTTGTCCTCCCACATGGACTAAAGAGGAAATACAGATGTGGCTGCTGCTGGATGCTGCCACGGGTTTGAAGCCATCTCTCCTTCCTTTTCTCATTCTCCTAGAGGTCTTAAAGTCTTGCCATCTTTATCCTCTATATGTGGGTTGACCCCAATTATTTTCTTTTCTTTCCAAACTGGGAGAACTACAAAACCCAGGGGATTTGGTGGCCAGCCATCCCCTTGCCAGTCTTTGTTACACAAAGAACTTTGAAAGGCGTAAGAATTCTCATCAATGCAGTGCCCGACAATGATTCCAGAGGACTGAAGATGGATTACCGCCCACCTCTTGATAGAAAGGTCATAGATTCCAGATGCAAAATGAGGTATGTGATTTATTTTTACATGTCAAAGTGGAAATTGGCTTTGCTTGCCTCTGAATGTTTGTTACTTGAGTTTTGTTGTTGTTTTTTGTTGGGGGGAAGAAGAAAGGGAGGGAGAAATGAAATGCTTGTTAATTGAAAAAAGATAAATAAAATAAAAATTACATGCAAAATAAAAAAAAAGAAAAGAAAAATTGTGAGTCAAGAACCTGATATTCTAAGTACCATTCTGCTACATTAGTCATCTTCTTTTTTCAGACCTCAGTTTCCTCTTAGGTTAAATGAAGGTGTTGGACCAGGTTATCTAAGGTTCCCTGCAGCCTTGTGTTCCTAAGACTGGACAGTCTCTCTAGCATCTTCTAGCTCTGACATCCTACAGTTTTCAATAATGGAACCTCTTCTATCTAGTTGGATCCTTTGTTTCCTGACTTGTTAGGGTTCTGCTCTTTTTGTCAGACTAGAGAAGATCCATAATCCCCAAAAGCCTTTGAGCAGACTTTTCATTTCCATAAGTAGGAAGGCAGTGCAACTGCTTCTAAGCCAGGGTGAGGGCCTGGGCTGTGTTGTCTACCTCCATCTTGCCTTAAGGCTGATTCCTCTGGGCCTGGATGGATGGAATTAACACTCCATTTGCATCTCTCTCTGACAGACACATCCTTATTGAATGTGGTGGATGAACACCATGATTGACCCATTAAAATGGAAGTGACAAATTGAGTTCCACATACAGTGAGCCAGTCATGATTATCTAATAAGATTCATGTCATGCTTTGGGTTGTGTAGAGAAGAAAAGTTAAATATTAGTATCAAACATAATTGTCCCAGCAACAAAATGGTTGGTGTTACCCCAGTGTTGCTGGGCAAACAGACACTCGTCTTTCCAAATAGGGTGGGGAGGACTGAAAAGGAAAGTGCTTCTCAGAATCCATGAGGCAAGTGGAAAAGTGGAAAAAAAAATCAATGTTAGTTTGCTGCATCCAACTTGGCTCAAGGGAACATGAGCCACGTGCCTTGGTCGTTAGGACTGAGGTTTGGGCAAGTCTTCAAAATTTTCCCCAGGAGGCTCTCAAAACTCCTCTTCATTCCAATACAAGATGCTTATTCAGGCTTTTATTGCCCTCCAGTCTGCAGGGAGTAGGGAAGTCCATTCCATCCCTGCCCAAGCTCCTTCCCCACATGTGTCCTGAGGTTTCTGGGCTTGGTTTACCCTGGCTGTTCCTGTATGCCAGCAATACTGACCTGCCAGTCATTTACCCTCCTCCTACAAGAAGAACTTGGCTCTTGGAAAAGATGTGAGGGAGAGCCAGCTCTTTAATAGGCAGGATATCAGATCCAGGAAAGGAACTGGGGGTGTATGCTAGGAGGAGATAGCTGGCTTCAAACATTTGAAGGGCATTCAAGTGGAAAAAAGGACGCAACTTCTGCTTCGCCCCAGAAGATACGACGAGGATAAATTGATTTAAGGTGTAAGATGTGAGTCAGCAAGACCTGGATTCAAGTTCAAGTGGTCGTCTAGCTAGTCGGTGCCCTGGGAACCTATAAGATTCTTAAGAGGCAGATACAATTCAGCTCTGCATTGGTAGGGAGAGTTCTTTACCAAGAACTCCCTATACTAATGAAATGGGTGGTCCCAAAAAGGGGTGAGGGAATTGACACATAGACTATACATTTCTTTATCTGTAAAATGAAAATGTTGGGCCAGATGATCTCTGAGGTCCATTCCAGCTCTGGTTCCCTGATTCTCAGTGCATCATAAAAGTAGGAACGTGGCACCTATGAGAGTCCACGTGAAAGAGAGATGGATTGGGATTCAGAAAACCCACTTCAGATTCAGCCTCTACTACTTACAAGCTGTATTTCTATGAAGAAGGATGTTCACATCTCTGGGACTGAGTTTCCTTGTCTCTAATATGTGGGCATTGGACCAAGTGACTTGGAAGAGTCTTTTCAAGTCTCAGTACAGTAGATTCAATTTAATCAAAACTCATTAAGCACTTTTCATGTTACAAGAACTATGCTATGTGCTGGGAATCTACTGACCAAAAAGTGAAATTGTTTCTACCCTTCAAGGAGCTAACGTCATTCTCCTGAGGGCAGAGGGTGATGTATACAAGTCAAGGCAAAATGTATGGATGTGTGTATGTATATGTATATGTTCACACATTTCCATATACGTGCATAATTATGCGGATGTATGTTTATAAAATGATACAAAGACATTTCAAGAGGAGGACATACTGCCTCAGGGGCATTAAGAAAATCATTGTAGACTACTTGGCAACAGACCTGGGTTCTTAAGGAAGCCAGGGATCGACTCTCCTTGATGAAATCGTCCCCTTTGGCACATCCATCTATTTAATTCCAATTGTGAACTTATAGAATATTAGAAAATATTCTGGTATTTATATAGCATTTTGCCCTTGCCGTGTCACAAATTTTACAATCCTTTGAGGGAATCGACCCAACATTCTGATCTCATTATACAGATGAGGGAACTGAGATTCACTGAGGTGAGGGGCTTCATCCATCTAGTAAACATCGGTGGTGGGATTTAAATCCAAATCTTCCTGATTCCAAGAGCTATGCCTTGTCCACAGGGCCAGGCTGCCTCCTAACTCAGATAAGGACTTCTATATCACCTCAGGGAAGAGTCTGGGACTTTAGTCATAGCAGCACTCCACAATAATAAACGCAAACAGAGCATGGAAGACGAAATGGAAAACCAACCCCTGTCCCTCTGGACCTGGGTGGAGTGGGTGGAGGTTCAGTTGTAATCCTTGTGGATTTTTCTCTGGCTCCAGCCCTAGCATAAAACCCAATGATGACCTTGACAAAATGTTCTTACCACCTGCTAGTGAAAGTTTCCTATGATTATAACTGGCAAGAAAGAGGAGTCCCTAACGATAGCTGAGCATTTCCAAGGAAAGGATTGGAATATTGGCTTGGTTTTTACTTTTTTGATCTTTCAAAGAGCTGCCTGCTTGAAATGAATTCAGGTTCTTTTTTTTTTTTTTTTTTTTTTTCTTGCTTCTCTTAAAGTACAACCATTCAGTCCTTTAGACTCCTTAACGTGGCCAGCCTTTGTGGTTTGGGAGTCTGTACTCAGTTTGGGGAATGTACTACTAAAGAAGAAAGAAATGTTGGGATTTGATCCATATCTTAAGACATCTGAATTTTGTTTTTAGCTCACTCAAAACTCTACCCAAAAAATGGAGTATGGTACACCTTCTATTGTGTATTTTGAAAGCCTATTACGGTCCCTTTCTCAGAGAATGTGGGACAGGCCCACCAGTTCCTGTCATGCTCAATTCAAAGCAATCCCTCCCCAATTTGCCTATCAGAGGTCTGGCTAAAATTTCCTTGAACTGTATTTTTCATTTGTAGTTAGGAGGTCAACATGACTATTTTTTCTTTTTCGAAAACACGTCTATTATTTCCATTTCTGCTCCTTTTCCACAAAGGCCTCCACTGGAAGCACCCCACAAATTGGGACAGGAAGGTGCTGAGTAACCAAAATTTTTTGGCATCCTGTATTCCTAATCCCTTCCTTAAGGGCTCCTAAGAGGAAGTCAGCCTGTCTCCCAATGGTCAAAGAAATGCAAAGACATGGAACCAAAACCTACAGCAGAGAAATATTCTTGGCCCCAGAAAAGGGCAGAAATTGAGCCCCTCAGAGAATCTATAGTTAGTGAATATAAGCAAATAACCACAGTTATCAAGGGACAAAACACGCCATCAGCAGCCAAAATATGTCCAATTCTGAAGGACAAGTATATGGCTACAAACGGTTCCATAGCTCTCCTTGATGATTGTTAAAATAAAGGAAGCAGCTCTACAAAGGAAGCGATGGGTACACGCGAAAGGCTCACGATACGGAATCTGGAATCTAAAGTTCGAGTTCTATTACTTAAGAGCTGGAGCAGCTCATTTCTTATCTCTGAACTTGATTAATAAGGGAGGGAATAGATCAGATGACCCATACATAGAAAGTAAACTCCTAGGGAGTAAGGATAGTATCTTTCTTTGTACCATTATCTTCCCTGTCTCAAATACTGCTTAGCACATAGTAGAGGCCCATTAAACACTAGTGATGGATTTGATTGTTGATTGCAGGACAGGAGACCTGGATTTGAGATCTGACTTAGCCCAATTCTCTCTCTCACTCTGTGTCCCTCATGGCCAATTGGACATTTTCACTTGAATGTCCTAAACTCAATGCAGTCAAACAAAACTCATTATCCTTTTTGCTATACTCAGCCCCGCTATTTCTGTTAAGGGAAACACTGTCTTTTTTTTCCCTTCTCTTTCTCCCCATCCCCATATCCAATCTGTTACCAAGTCTTGTAAATTAAACCTTCACATTATCTCTTCCATCCATTTTTTAAATATCTATTCACACAACTGGTGCCCAAGTTAAGGGACTTATTTCCTCCTGCCTGAACTCCTAGTCTCCTTAATGTTCTATGTGCCTTAAATCCTTCTCCTCTCTCATTCATCCACCAAACAAATTCCAACTCAATTTTCCTGAATCCCCCATCAGGTGATTCCTCTGCTCAAAAAGTTTCAGTGGCTCCCTATCACCTCTGAGCCAATGTTCAAACTTCTCTATTTAGCACTAGAATCCCTGCATTGTCTGATTTCAATCTATCTTTTATTGCTAATTACACAGTTCCCTTTTACCCTTTTCAAAGTCTAGGTTCCAGACAAAGTGGAATTCCACCAATTCCTCCATCTGTTTTTTGTACAAGTTCCTATGTTTGGAATATATCCTCTCCTCACCTCTATGGGGGACTGGTCATCACAGCATATAAGCCCCATAAACAGCTTTTTCCTTCCTTCAATCAAGCCATAAACCAGCATTTACTCTGTTTAGTACGCCAAGCTTTAGTCAAGACTGAAGAGTGAACCTATAATAGTGACTGTAGCTCTTTAATACATATACAGCCATGGAATAAAGGCCAAAAGTTAAAAGGATCTTTCTTGGATATACACACATGCAAACACACGTGAACATATACACATACCAAATACATACACATCTTTTTATCCCTGCTGATTTTTTAATTAAATCCTGTTCCATTACTTGCCTTGTTATTATTTAACCTCCCCCTACCCAAGGATGGGGTTCTTTCTTCTTCACCAATTCATTTTTAATAAGAGGTATTAATGTAAGTACCTCCAATTGTGGGGTGAGGGGATAGCATCTCTAGCTTCACTTCAGCTCTTCCCTCTGACCTGGAAGTGCTTGAAGCCAGCAGAGTCCCTTCCCACCCCCTCTGTCTCTGCACCCCCGGTGTGTTGGTTCCTTCTCTCTGAGGGTCACATCTTGGCAGCACAGCTGGGACTGATGTTCCTAATCAGCCCATGTTCACTCTGTCTTCCCGAACTCAGATCCCAACTCCACAAACAATCCAGGAGGTGAAAGTCTCTATGGTTCCTGCTGAGGTTCCAGGCACACTCAGTTAGCCCCAAGAGTCCCCCACTTAGTGTTTTTGAGGAGCTAGCCCAGAGGTGTTTGCATTTCCCTCAGGTTAATCCCTTAGAGTCTTTCTTGGAATCTTCTCTGGTTGTATCAGGAGGACCCCTGTTCTGCCCCAAGCCTTCTTGATTTTTCATTGCTCTATGTTCGCCTTGAGGAGCAAATTTATTCTATTTGCGGGAAAAGTCGGGAGAGCTTGAAATTTCCCAACCTACTCCGCCATCTTCCCAGATTCCTCCCAAAGGGTCTTTCTTGTGCAACAGCAAAATTGAGTCAGATGAGAATTCTAGGCCTTACACTGAGAAAAACACACAAAAAAAGAGTAAAGAAAAAAAGGGAACCCAGCCCAGATTAAAGATAGGAGATAATTACTTCAATCAGTCAAGTAGCTTCAAATGAGTAGCCAAATCAGCTTGACACATCCTCCCCCACTCTCCCTACTGTCCCCACTGCTGATTCCAAATGAGAAGCATCTGGACTGGGGCTAGGAAAAAAACAAAAAACTACACCACTGATGATCTATTCTGCATCACTATCTGGGTTCCCTCATAGACAAAGTACACTGTTTCAACCCTCTGGCCAGCGAAACTGGGCTGCTTCCAAATTCCTTCATTTAACCCTGGGCTTAGGGGAAAACATGAGGATAGAGCTAATTGCTGGACTCAGTTTCAAGCAAACTTACCACAATAATCATAACTTGGAACGGATTCAGATTGATTTCTAGTTTGCCAGACCAGCCCCTAGTTCTTGGGAGCTGTATAAAATCAGAGCTGCGAAGCACCTGGAATGGCCAACTTGGAAAGACAGCGCCAAGACCGGCTCACTGGTAATTGATGGACAAAAGGTCAACAGGTGACAACCCAGTGAAATCTGCCTTTATGAGCTAGACTCATTCACTTCTCCACTCCCCACCCCATGAGACTTTTTCAATATCCTTGAGTAGAAAGACCTAATCCCCAGTTGACCCACCATCATGGTTTCAGCAATACAGTTGACAGATGAGATTAAATTAGTGAAATGACCTTACTGAAACTGAAGACAGGATTGTGGACATGCATTTCAGTAGATTAGGAGATGTTTATCAGCCTAATTCTATTGGTAACAGACCAAGCTGCCATATATGGTATTCTGGTCCTGAGCTTGGTTGTTTTTTGCTTCTGTATCTTTTCTTTATCTTCTCAACTGTTAATGCGTTTTTCCACCCTCAATAGTTACCTTGTACCAATTTAAGATTATGGGTATAATTTAAGATATATTTTGCATGTTCCTTTAAATCTCACTTGTCTTGCCTGTTGAGAGCAAAAACTCTTGCTTTTGCCTTTGATTCCCCCCAATCTGGGAAAGGTACAGGACCCATGGACTAGATGGTAAAAATCCTACTTCTCTATCCTCAGAACCCAATGGGCACTAGAGAGAGGAGGGCACTGTGATGTAGGAGCACTACTCTCAAACCTCCCTACTCCCTTCCTGGGTTTATCCCCTTCCTTTGTGATCTACCCTTTCCCTCAAATTTCCTGGAAACTTCTCTCTCACTAGAATTCCTTCCAGCACCTGGTACCTGGCACCTGACTCTCCTTATCCCACTCATGTAGGAAGGACTCCAAAACACCTGCTCCACTCTGACCCTGGGATTTACCCTCTCCTTTCCAATAGCTGTGAGCTTAGTCTCTTCCATTTCTCTGGTTGCAGGGAAGATCATCAGAAAGTCATCAAATATACTCCTTCATGTAAGATGACAGACCAGTTGTTTTACTATCTACCCTTCCACTGTGCCCTAAGAACCACAGGTCCTTGTCACTGGGCCTTCTAGTCCTCCCTGACATTGCCATTCATCCTGAAGCTGCACCTTCTGAGTCACTGGCCCTGCCATCTGCCTTCTAACTACTTCCTCAAAACCACTCCAGCAACCCAGCAGTTGAACTACTCTATATGTGCTGCTTGTCCAAATTAGAATATTCACTTCGTGAGAACTGGGATTGTCTTGACTTCTGTCCTCAACACTTAGCATGAGAGCTGGCTTGTAATAGTAGTTTATTGAGTTTTTATTAGCTGAATGATTGATTATGCTTTTGCCCAACCAGGATCCAGGAGCCTTTATGTTAAAGAAGTCAATGATGGTCTCTGAAACCCAAGCAATTCAAGACTTAAGAATATAAGTCATCTGAGCTACTCTAATGAGAGGCGTTCTTGCACCCACCTCGGGATGTCCTTTGTGGCCCTGATGTAATGAAAAGAACATGGAGTTAGATTAGGCTTGGGATCAAGTTCCCTTTTCTATATTTCCTAGCTACTGAATCCTGGCCTACTGTGCTGTGAAATCTCCCTGAACCTCAGTTTCCTCACATAGCAAATAATGCCTGTAATGACAGGGGATAAAATTTAATCTCTCTGTGCCATTAGTCAAATCTCCAAGAGTATAAATTACAGCACTGTTGACTACCTGCTCTGCTACTAAAGGAAATTTCCTCATTATATTTAAGGAAATTTCTGGTCTGGTTCTCCCCCACCCTGGAAAAAAAAAGTTCTTCTTCCTAAAATGTTATAAATACAAATGAGATTGTGTAAGTCAGAGGGCTGATTAGAGAAATCCCACGATGAGTTTTCAAGGTGGCCATTCCCCATTTCATAGGGACGTGCCCATTGTCCCCTTGACAAAAAGGACTAAAAACAGCTTGGGATTTCAATGACTGGGATGCCCCACGATAAACTGGCTGGTTTGGAGTTGCCCACTGGCACCTTGAAGGAGAAAATGACTGTGACTTGGACTTACCTGGCTGGAGGATGGACTCTTGCTTAAGATGCCAGCATTGTGTATCAATGAATGAAGAGTAATGCTGGACATGATCAGCGTTCCTTTGAAAAGCATTCAGTTAAGCCTTCAACGTTAGACCTGGAATCTGTATTATTTTTAGATTTGGGCAAGATCTGGAAGCTGCCAGAACAGACCATCATTTCATTGCCTTTGAGAAAAGAGGTGTTGTGTACTGGTTCACTGCCAGAGCTCAGGTCTCTGACAAAGTCCCCGTGAGCACCCCTACTTGTGTGATTGAGATCTGGGAAGTCTGGACCATCTTCAGAAGGCTGCGTGATATCATGGGGAAAGTCCTATCTATAAAGGCAGAAGAAGAAGGTTCAACTTTTCCTTCTGAGATTTACTATTCAGCTGACATGCATTGTCCCTGAGATTCAGGGACATCTACATCTACAAAATTAGAGACAATGATATCAAAAGTCCCATTTCAACTCCTCATCCACTCCACTCCTAAAGTCCAAGTCTTACCAGGCTATTTCCCTGCTCAATAAACCCCTGGCTTCCTTTGATACCAAGATAGAACATAAAACTTGCTGTGTGGTTTTTCAGACCCTTCACATCCTTCCCCTTTCCTATCTACCCAGCCCTCTGATTCTGTTCTCTCCACCTCCTACAATCCAACAGCATTGGCCTTCTTGCTTTACCTGGCACAGAAGACTCCATCCCCCAACTTAGAGTCTTTACACATGCTCTAACTCATTCCCAAAGCTTTCTCCCTTCTCTTCTGCCTGCTTCCTTGCTCATCTGCTTTCTTTGAGACTCCACTTGCCTCCCACAGGAAGCTTTTCTCAGTCCCCCAGCTGCTGAAACCTTCCCTCAAGGTAATTCCATTTAGACAGTACATATCTGTAGGTACTTTTGTGTTCCCTGTTCTCCCCCACATTGGAATAGGTCCTCCCTGAGGGTAAGAGCTCTTTTGGCCTTCCTTGGTACTTCCAGTTCTTAACACAGTGCCTTGCTTATTGACTGGGTGACTTGAAGCTCGAAATACATGATTATCAGCCATAGTTAGAAACTATCAGAACAGATAGGGTGGCTTGTCTTGCTCCTCTTTCACATCTAGGATGGGGAATGTGAGACCCCTCAATCCAATTTCCCCATCTGTCTACATTTAAGCATGGAGGATTTTTGAAGATCCCAACCTCCTTTATGATCAGTTTCTCTGCAACTGGCAAAAGATGACTCCACTTTGACAATGATAATATCCTTTATGTACTTCAAGCAAATCCCATTTCCCCACAATGTTCCAAAATCACTGTCTTGAATCAGGAACCTCTGAGTGGACCTTGTTAGTACTAGTCTGAGAGCAGAAAAAGATTCATTTACCACCTTTGGAATCGCCAAAATCTTCCACCATGGAGAACCTTCCTTGACTTGTTACATCAGTGGCTTGCCCAGAGCTTAATACAGTGTCTGGTACCTAACAGGCTCTTCCTAAATGTTTATTGACTGACTCACTGTCATTAGGACGTAGGAATAAGCTCTGGACACAATGCCAACAGAACATTTATTAATGGAATGACTTACGGTTCTTTCGGGAGAAAGATTTCTGGATTTGCAATCTAGCAAAAAGATTAGTTTCTGAGCTTGTTGGCTGGAATGGGTTACTCCCTATTCCAATAACTGTTTGGGAGGGTGGAGGGGGTGGGTGTGAGGTACAGAATGGACATGGTTGAGACCATTCTGAAGACCCAGATAGAGCCTATGAATTAGATACTTTCTCTGGTGTGAATTTGCAACAGGTTTTCAAAGGATGATGCAAAGGTCAGTAACGCACCCCAGATTGCTCAGAAACACACGGCTTTCTTTAAGCTTAGGGATGCTTTTTCTTGGAGACTTGGGCTGAGGTGAAAGAGCCTAGCAAGACTATCCAGAGCTGTAACCTCTAGACTTTGACACTTGTAGGATCACATTTTATCTCAATTACTTAAATTGCCCGTGGCATTCAAAGGAATTTGTTTTAAATCGGGACTGAGATTTCATTTGAAGGGAGCTCCCCTGGGAGCAAATTCTTTCCATTCAGGCCAAAAGACGCCCACTCCATTACTTATGCTCTTATAAATGTGTCCGGAATGCTGAAAGGCCAAAGGGCAAAGGGTAGACACTGGAACTGGAACTCAGGTCCTTGTAGTTCTACTGCTAGTTCTCAATCCACTCCTACATGAAAGAAAAACATGTGTTGAGAATTTTCTCTGCAAAAAAAAAAGCCTTTCACAGTCTCAGAGAGGGACCCTTTAGCACCAGGTATCTTGAATGCTCATACTCTTTTGCTTCTAGGGAGGTATTAACAACTAGGTTGGTGAATGAAGGATTGGTGAAGGGCTGATGTCCTCAGCACAGGAAGACAACCCTGTTAAAGAAGTGAGCTTCCTATAACTAAAAGCATGGAAGCACAAGCCAGCTGATGACTGTCTACCAAAAAAAACTATAGAAAGGGTCTGTCCATGATGGCAGGCTGGATCCAATAATCTCCAAGATCCATTATTTAAACTCTAAGTTAGAAAGACATTGAATATGGACCTTGTGATGGATAGGTGAGTTTGTGAGTGGGACAATGTGCCATATAGGCTATCTCTCATGCAAAAAAAAAAGGAAATAAATGAAATAGCATTTATTGTGTATCCTAGGAAGGCTTGATATATTCTAAGGACTGAGGGTACAAATAGAAACAAAGAGCAACACCCACAGAAACAACCCCAAGATAAGCCATGACCTCAAGAAGCTTACCTTTCAATAGTGGAGAACAGCCTCTATAGAAAAGTGACATCTATGAAGGGGGATTGTGATCAAGGAAGTTACAAAATGACAAGTGGAATCATAAGGAAATTGGTTGGCATATTCTTTTTAGAAGAGGTCTGGTTGATTTGATTACTTTTTCCAGAGCCAGAAGTATAAAGGTTTGGTAGAGAGGGGAGACAGGAAAGAAAATGAAAGTCTTTAGATAAAAGACATGATTTCAAGCATTGAAATAACAACAACAACAACAACAACAACAACAAAAAGATCATGGAAGAGTCACTCAAATTCTTAAATGAAACTTTAGCAAGACTCAGTTTATAGATCTGTATATGGACATTTATATATTTAGAATTGTGACCAGATCTCCTTTCAAAAGGACTTACAGATTTTGCAGAATTAAACACAATTTAAACATGGGCCCATTAGAGACTAAAAGAGAAGTGAGGTCTTCTCAGAGAAGCAGAGCGAATAGCAGGCACCTGAGATGAACAAATTGCTATAAGTGGGCTCTGAGTTAGGCTCCAACTTTCTTGGCAAGGCTAAAGCAAAAAGGGCAGCTCCTTGGATTGTCTGACAAAAGGACATAAATTTGTCTACAAAGGCAAACTGCCCCAGAAGTTACCTCCCAAAGGTATTTATTACTCAAGGCCTTATTTAAGAGAGACATCAGGTTTTGGAGTGGAAAGCATCTTTAATGACGCTTTTGTCAAAGACTTGGCAAGACTGTCCCAGTGATTGCTTCTTGGCCTTTTTCTCACCCTGGTTGAGGCTAAGGACATAATATTAAGTCATAACTCAGTTAATACCTTCCCAGAAGAAAAGGCCCAGCTGAGATACCATGACTCAGATTCTGGGCATTCTGGTAAATCGAACTTCATAGAAATATTCACCATGGAGAAACCAGCAGAATGCAGAGTTACTATATTTGCAAGAGAGCCTCTCAAATATTAGGTTATTAAATAAGATTTGGGTGACTGGTGGCTTATGGGTCATTCACTGCTGACTTCTCTGGCAAGGACCCATAAAGCAGATAGAATGTGTTTCTTGTTGGAGGGAGAAACATATGCTTTCTATACCAAAGGTGAAGGATAGGGGGTACTGCACCATCATCATTTTATTATAAATATTGAAAACAATAGTCCAGACACCTAAATACCTTGCTCATGATGATCATGAGGAATTCAGGGAAACATGAGATTTGTGTGAACTGATACAGATTGAAATAAAAAGAACCAAAAGAACAATACACCGAATCGCTAAAATCATGTAAACAAAAAGGGTGAGAGGAAGTTGAACTCCAAGTAATTGAAAAACCAAACAGTACTGAAGAGCAGATAATGAAACAGGAATCCTTTACTTCCTCCAAGAGGCAGTGGCCAACCAGGGTAAGAAGTGGCACATGTTGTCAGACACAGTGACCATGCCAGATGCATTTGTTTAACTTTTTTATGAGAGAATGATCAACATGAAAATTACTCTATTGAAATAAATAAGATAAACACATTTTTAGAAAGTAGCTTGATTGTGAGCATAAGGTACTGCCATCCACTCATTCTCCTGAAGGTCATAAAGATGCTAATAAAAATCTGCTTGACACTTAGGATACTAAGAAAATGTCTACATCATGAAGGTACAAAATAGCCTGAGGAAAGAGTAATTTCTAGTATAGACTCAGGGAAAAGTTGTCAAGTTTCCAGAAGTATCTAAATGGTCAGCTTTGTATTTTGGATGTCCCTCATAAGGAATGGATCTTATCTTGGGGATGGTGGAATCCATATAATTCAATATGAAGTGAATTTTCTGCCTCACTGTCTGGGGATTGTGATGAGAATTCTAGCAGTGTACCAAGGGTAACCAATGGATCTCAATGGGAATATGATGAGAATCCTAGCAGCATACTGAGGTTAACCAATGAGTCTCAAACTTGTGGATAAATTAGAAGGTTGTCTACCCAAGCACATAAAGATTTCCCCCAGTGGAACAGGCAGATTAGAACTGTTTGTTCCAATGATCATGAAAGGGGCAGAGGCAGGTACAATGGATTTCACAGAGCTAGGTCAGACAGCAAAGACTCCATGGCCATGCACTGCAACCTGGACCATTGCCAGTCATCTTAACTTTTATGTTAGCACTGGAATAGAGAATGAGATTGATGGTCTCTGAAATCCCTTCCAAATCTCATTTGCTTTGATTTTTCCTCTTTGAGCAAACAGGAAGGATTTTTCTTGCAATTTGGGCCAGTAAAATCATTCTTTACTCCTTTCATCCAAATTTTAGCAAATTAAGATAAAGAGAAAAATCACTCAACTTTCCTTGGTTTCTTACTCTTGTTAGAAGAAAAGAGAAGACTCCTGGGTCCCATAGATCAATCTATTAAAAGTGCATGAATAGCTAAAAGGTAATAAAAGTGAGTTATTTTGGAGACAAAATTCTCAAGGCTTGGCAAATAATTAGATTTGGGGAAAGAGGAAAGAAGGAAGAGTTATGTGTGAATCTTGGGTTGCAAACTTGGGAGAACAAAAAGATGGTGGTGGTCTCAACAGATTCCTGCTGGGGCATACATATAGTAACAACCTCTGTTTGGACAGCAAATCTGCCACAGAGCTCTTACACTCAGCACAGAATTTGCCTTGATTAGAGCCATCTAAGACATGCTTTTCTAGCTTGCACATGATATGAAACTAAAACTTTTGTTAACCAATCAGAGTTGATTACTGCCCTCTGGAAGACCCACTCTTTCAATGGCATATAAAATGTGTGCCAATTGCTATGATGGGTCTTTGGCATTTGAGAGTGTCACTGATTCTTTTACCAACAAAATACTAGAATTACTAATTGAATGATTGACTACCCAGAAATTATGTCTCTTGAACTTTTTAAATGTCCCAATTTTACATTTGTTGTTGTCAAATTTTTCATATCCATTTTGGCCCAGCTTTCTGGCCCAATATTATATTTTGAATGCCATTCTGTTCTCTGGACAAGAAGATGGATCTTCTGGAGGGTAGCCATCAACACTGATTGTTTAACAACTAATGAGAGGTGGGCTTATTCTAATGAAGATCTAGGAGAGTGACATCAGTCACACTTAGACAGAGGGACTACCCAGAACACCCACAGTCTCAGGTAACCTAAAGGGAGGATTTACTTGTAGCTTGAGTGGAACACAGTGGGCAAGAATTGATTTTAAATGAGAAGTCTGATCTAGTGGATTGGAGTAGCAATATTCAGAATGAGGAGAATGTTAATCCTATCTTCCATCAGCCCAGTCCAAAAGAGACTGATCCTAGGACAAGGAAATGAGTAAGAGAAAAAAGCTTGAGTCTCTCCAATTTTATAAATCGACTATAATATGAGAAAGAAATAATAATTTTGCTCCCCATCTAGACTCAAAAACTCAATTGTATGAGTACAAAATGGGAGGCAACTTAGAGCATTTTCTTTATTTTTCCAGATACATGAGACAACTGTATATGGAGGTGGGTAAAATGCTAGCAGTTTTAATCAAACACTAACTCGGTAAATACAAAGGGCATGATGGAGCAGCCAAGGGAACTAATATAACATCAGGTGACATTAAGAGTGGGAGAACAACCAATCCTTCAGTCCTCTGTTCTGGGAAGCAAGCAGGTGGAGTATTCTGAAAGCCACTTTCTAAGAGGGGCACTGACAAATTGGAGCACATCTATAAGCTAGGATGAAGAAAGAGATAGAAAACATGTTTGAAAAGACAAGCAGATGGAAGGCAGAAGAGCAGACTGGAGAAAGCATGGGATGTGAAGTCTAGAGATCTACTTACTATGTGCTGTCTGGGGGACTCTAGACCAGTGAAAAGCATGTGTTTATCATCTTATCTCTAAGTGTCTTGAGTGGCAAGGATGAGCTGAGTAGAAAGCATCTCCCAGGGGATGACTGCCTGTGCTTGAGTTTGGTCTATAAGGTTCTTTCAACCTCAAAATGCTCTGATGCTTGAGATGGGTGTAGATCCTGGGCATGTCTAGCCTAAAGCAGAAAAGGTGGACAAATGGCTGGAGGGGCTACCTACGAGGGTGGAAGATGAATCTAAGGAATAGCATTTTAATGCAAGCAGACCTCAATTAGATGAGGCTACCTTGTGATTATTTTTTTTTAAAGACACTCTTAGAAGTGCCTAAAAAAAGACTGGCTGGCCTTCTATCAGGGATACTAAAGATAGCACTCCTCAACTGGGTCAGATCTTCCCGACATTAAGACACAGTAATGAGAGAGATAGTATCCCAAAGTAAATAGACAACCAGCCTGTCACTAAGAACTGGATTAGAGTTCCACCTCTAGAATATATTAGTTGTGTAACCCTGGACAAACCACTGAACCTCTCAGTGGCCACCCACCCAAAGCTACTCACTGAGATCATAATTGGCAAAGCAGGAACAGATTAGTATTTTTAGAGGGAGTGTTCTGATTGGGACTTACACCAATAGAATCATCAGTCCTCTTCCTTCTCCCTTCCAAAGGTTTATTATTGCAATCCTGTAATTCAAATGAGCTTTGGGATAGTACTTCTCTCAGAACAACCTTACAAAGTAAGGGATGTCATTTGTCTCCATTTCATATGCTACCTGGGGCCAAGGGCTGCTCTTTTCCAACAGGGGATTCCTGAACAAGACTGTGGGGAAAGAACTTCCTTTCCTTCTGTGAGATTGTTGAGTATATTTCACTTTCCTAAGTTCTCACTGTCTGAACAGCAACTCAACATCCAGGTCTTCTGGCTGAACCAGATAAAGGTTTGGATTTTCAGGCTCCAAGATGACATCATTAGTGATCATACCCTCCTTTATTTGTCAATCAATTCCCAGATTCCAAAGTTCCTAAATTCTTTAACTGAATAAGTAGCCCCCAAAACTGGAAGCATCTGCTTAGGATCCATATTCACTTACCTGTGTTCAGGGAAAGAAATGAAGAAATCTTTGGGCCCTTGAAGTGATGTTCACAATCACATATTCTCCCTGATATTGCACATAACTACAGTCATTATCACTGAGGAGGAAATTCCTGCCCTTCCTTGAGAGAAATCCAAGAGAGTTCCAAGAAGTGGAGAAAGGGGAAAGAGAAAATGTTATTTCTCATTTTAAAGCCTTCCTGTCTATTGCCAACCTTCAGCACAATCCATGTGACCATGATGGTGGACAATAGGAGTTTTTGGTTACATTTGTCTCACTTGTCCTTTCACAGAGGATGCTTGGCCAAAAGTGGTCCAAGTGTGGGATCCATTGGAAGGAGCCAAGATGGGAGTTCAGCTCCATATAAAGTGCCTTATTAGAGCAAATAACAGAGATTGCCATGATGACTCCATTACGTCCAGCTCAGAAAAGTGCACCAAGTCTCTATAGCCTTACAGGGGGTCTCTGGCACCTACTACTCTGCTCCATACACATAGTAGGTGATTAGCAAATATTTTGCATTGAATTTTAAAGTGTCTGGGCCACTAATAGGTAGAAGAGTAAATCTTGAATTTAAATCTTCTCATTTCTGGAACTTAAATCTTCTAATTTCTTTTAACCTCCAAACTGCAGCTCTTTCTTTTTTACCTGATTAAAGTTTTTAAAGGGGGCGGGGGGAATACTCCAAGAGAAAGCACTTATCATCTCCTCTCTAAGTGTCTTAAATGGAAAGGATGAGCTGAGATGAAGACCATCTCCCAAGGGATGATTGCCTCTGCTTGAGTTTAGACTGCATGTAAGTCATTGAAAGTGAGCCAAGCATGTTTAGGAGTTGCTTCAGCCTGGGGAGTGCGGTGGAGGGGACACTGGACTGAAACAAGAGTTCCATCTGTCATCAGTACCTCAGAAGGATGAGTGAGTCTTTATTACATGGGGTCAAGGGAATATCACTGTATTATCAGATGATCTCAGCAAAAAGCAATATGGCGCAATGGATCTGACCTTAGGGCCAAGAAGATCTACATGCAGTCTCATCTCTGATGTGTCCTATCTGTGGGACCCTGGAGAAAACACGACCTCTAAGAGGCCCAGGCAAATCTCTAAGACTATAAATAGCAAAGGAGGTACCAACCTGAGCTAGTAGAAGATTTTATTCAGATGAGAATTCCTTCCAATGATGAAATCTCAGGTCTGGCCAAAACCAACAAACAAATAAAAAGATCTAAGTATACTTGAAGTCAAATTGTGGAAAGAGTTTGTGGGCATGTACTTTTATCAGCGATGTGTAATGTTAAATCTAAGAGGTACCTTGGAGATTATCTCTTCATTTTCCACTTGAGGAAACTGAGACCTAAAGAGATGAGTTGCAGAAAGGGTCAGCTTTCTTTCCTACAGTGAAGAGATTGGGCTGAGCAATTGAACATTCTACAAATCACTTTGCTGAGCATGCAAGTATCCAACTCTTTGGAAGTACAAATAAAAAGAAATCATATTTTTCAGGATGATTCAATGCTAAGGAAGAATAAAAATGTCATGTCATTATACATTGCTGAGTAATTCCAGTAATTCTGGATTTTCTTGGCTAGTTATTACCGATAGGTCATTCTTTTTCAATTTATTAAGCACCTACTACTTTTAAGGCACTGGGAATATGAAAACAAAAATCAAAGGTCCCTGCTTTCATTCTACCCAAATAAATCTCTGTTACAGTATAACTTTGGTCCCTTCATTCTAGGGAGATATAGAAAATTCTGTGAAAACATTCATGAGTCTTCAAAAAAGGTCTTCTAGATGGAAAAACTTCAGCTCCTGTGACCTTTCTACAAAGATTCTTATGAAGAAATGTGACCAGGACAACCTCTAAACTGGTCTCTCTCTCTCTCTCTCTCTCTCTCTCTCTCTCTCTCTCTCTCTCTCTCTCTCTCTTTCATACACACACACACACACACACACACACACACGTACACATACACACACATTTTTTTCCTGCTTTTAAACATTTTAATTTAGTATTTATTTCTTTTTAACATTCTTTTCTTTTTTAAAATTTGAATTCCAAATTTATTTCTTCCCTCCTAACCCTTCCCCGCCTCCCCAAGAAGGCAAACAATATGATCCCAATTATCCACATGAAATCATGCAAAACAAATCAAATGCCTTTTGACGCCACCACCCAAGGGATCAGCTTCTGAGGTTGAGTCTATCTCCTCAAAAGATCAAAACTATGAGACCACAGCCCTTCCCCATCATTGAAAACATTGCAAGATGAAGGCATAATCGCTTTAATTAGAAATTATATGACAGCACGCCTGGAGACATCTAATTTGGAGGATGAGGCCGGCCTTGATGCCAATGAAAGTATTTTTGGTTCCTGTGCCCAGAAGAGAGAAGCCACAGCAACTTGCAAGGTGAAAACATAGCTGAGAATGTGACAGGGCCATAAATATAGGGTGCTTTTTTAGATCTCCATGTGGGTTCTCAGGCCTTATTTTGCTCTAGGTTGCTTAGTTGCCTAAATACACATTGTCAGAAAACTGCATCTGAAGGCAAGACTGTCCTACCTTACATTTAAAAGTAGATTTCCTCCATCTGTTTTCTTAGATTTTCAGTGCAACCACTATCTAACCAAAAAAAGGGTCATGTCCATAACAGGTGTCCCACCCGGCCTTGGAGCCCTCTGCCAACTTGATGGAGCTTCATGGTCGTGAGCTTCATGGACTCAGAAAACAAGAAGATACATTTCCGACTAGAAGATCAGTCTATAGTATTCAAGACAGAGACATGTGTTGTCCTATTCCCATGACGAAGTTCTTGAAAGTGGAGCAGCAGAAGTCCCCAGGAAGTCCCAGAGAGCTCCTCTGACCCTGAGTGTCAGAATTGGAGAGGACAGAGGCTGGAGAAAGAACTGGGTCTCCGTGCTTTCTGGACCTCAGCCCCTTCTTTCCTACAATGAAGAGTTTGGGCTGACAATCTCAAAAGTTGCTTTCAGCTTGGACATTCTATGAATCGCTTTGGTGAATATGCACGTGTCCAACTCTTTGGAAGTACAAATAAAAGGAAATAATGTTTTTCAGGACGATTCAATATTAAGCAAGAATAAAAAGTTTACACCATTATATATAACTGAGTAATTTCAGAACTTTTCTTTGCTATTGTTATTTACCAATATTAATAACTATTATTTTATTGATAGTTATTGTGTGGATTCATTATTGAAGCATGGTAGACAATAACACGCTTGGAGGAAAACTAAAGTCGTTGTTCTTCCTAAATACATGCAATAAAATTGTATTAGCATATTCTATTAAAAAATCACCCTGGGCTATAAATCAAGAGACAGGGATGACAGAGAAGGATTGGGGAGAGTCTACAAAGGCTAGTCTTGGATATGGCCAAAATCCTACTTGAACCCCAGGAAGGAAGCACAATTTGATGAGCTCTATTTCGGCTTGGCAGAGTTGGAAGAACTAGAGAAGAAATAAACACCGAGGGAAGTCCAAGGTCAGATTGTCAAATCTTGGGAGGGATTGGGTTTGAAGTCTGGCCATTGTTTTTCAGAGATGTACTACTTAGGAGGAGATCAATATAGGATTCTGGGGAGGGAGGATGGGAAGGAAGAAAATTTGAGAGAATTAAGGATTTATATCGTGTGGATGTAATTTCCTATATATATAGTGTATGTACCTATATACCCATATAGAGGATTCTACATATACATACTCATATATACAAATACATACATGCATCCACACATATATGGGGGAGGGGATTGTGCCCCATGAATTCAACATGTTACCTCTGACACCATGAGCTCAAACAAGTCATTCTTTCTTCATTGTTGCCCTCCAGAATCCCCTTTCTTCAAGGCTCAGCCCTGATTCATGCATGCTCCTTTTCAATGTGTAATTGTTAGTGTCTCTCCTTGTGCTACAGGGCCATTCACTTAAAGTCTCAAGATCTGGTTCTTCATCTGCAAAATGAAGGACACTGATTAGATTACATTTTTGTGGTCCTACCTTCATAAGCTGTTGTGGGATTCAAATTAATTAATGCATGCAAATGTTTTCCAAATGTTTTTAAAGTTTATAAATAGTTAATTATCATTGCACTCTCCCTCCTCCAATTACCTAGTATTATACTTGCTGTGTTTCATTCCCCCTCCCTCCCATCCCCCCTACCCCGTGTCCCTGGTAGGCTCATAAATAATAAATTTAGAGTTGAAATGGAACTTTACTAATTATTTTTTACTAAGTAAGTACCTAAATTTCCATATTTTATGGATGAAAACTTGTCCAAGATCACAAAATTCACAAATGTCAGAGGTGGGATTCTAACCTAGATGATCTTCTCTGACTCCAGATTTAATTGCCTTTCTACTGGACCACACTTCTTGTCCTCCTCTTCTTTTTCTTCCTCTTCTTCCTCCTTCTTCTCCTGCATCTTTATCTTTTCTCCTCCCTCCCTCCTTCTCTGTCTCTGTCTCTCTTTCTCTCTGTCTCTCTGTCTCTCTCTGTCAGTCTGTCTTTGTCTCTTTCTGTCTCTCCCTCTCCCCATCAATCATTTATTTATGGTTAACCTGGAGATAAGCAAATTGGGGGTCAGGGAAAGACAGGAGGGCTTGAGTTCAAATATTTGGAGTGTTATCATGTCAAGAAGGGATTGAATTTGTTTTGTTTGGCCCCAGAGGGCCAACCTAGTAACAATGGGTGGAAAATGTAGATAAGCTAATTTAAAGCATATTGCAGGAAAAACAACGTGGTCTATCCATAAATAAGAGGAGCTGCCTTGGGAGGCAGTGATGGCTTTCCTCTCACTGGAGGTCTTCAGCAGAAACTGAATGAGAGCTTGATGGATCTGTGAACACGTAGGATTCTTTCTGGGTATGTCTTTGAGCTGGACTTAATGGCCTCTCAGGACTCTTCCAGCTCCCATATTCTGGGATTCTGTGAGATGTTTATAAAATAGAATGGAAGGAAAATAATTCTTCCAGCTTAGTGTTGTTGTTTTGCAACCATGAAAGAGCAAAGCAAAATCAGGAACTCAACAGATGGACCAATTAATCCATGAATAAATAACCTGAGGCCATCCCATTCTTGCATCTATCATAGGTTGGGGCTTGTACAGGTGGCTTAGAGAAAGCCCAGACATAATTCAAGTTGAGACCTTGCCTAAGCAAGGGGATGACTCAAATTAACTCCAAGACAGGTTGTGACAGTCATATGGGCAGAGAAGCTGTGATTCAGCCTGTGCCTGGCTACTGGTCCTGTTGTCATCTTCCTCATTTGCCCCTTCATCCAGTCTGATCACTAAATTACCCATCAGAATCTATCGTGCCAAAGAGAAAAAGAGCTGAGAATATTACTTACGTGAAGAGCTGCACATGGAAGCTCAGGAAAACTGGAGATTTAGCATGACTAAGAACCTGACTCAGCAATAGTCTGGGAATCCACCCTGTTAACATACAAAGAGCCATCTTGCTTTCCAGAGCTAGGACCCAGCAAGCAACCTGAGAGCCCTGAGCTTGGAATTGCAACAGTTCTTTGCATTCGCCTTCTAGAACTGATGGTCCCTGGGCTCTGACAAGCACCAACAGGCCCAGACATGAAGCCCCACTGGGGACCGACTTGTCACTAGAAAGCCTGGCTCACTGTGGCTGTTGTGCCCCACCCCTGTTGCTCCACTACACTGTGTGACTTTGTGAACCGCAAGGTTCAGCCCCCCAACACAGGCCTATCCACTAGGCACAGGGCCCAGTACGTGTTCTTGCTTGCAAGCTATTTTTCTCACTTTGATATGAAACTTCAGTTTGATTCCTGACACTCCTGTCTTTGATCCATAGATTATATTGCTTTTCATCAAGCAAAGAGACTTAAAAACAAACTCCCAAGAGATGCCAAATGAAGGTATCTTTCTCAATTTAATGATTTGACAAATAACTTTCATTTGACTGGATTCAATTCTACAATTAGGCAAAATTGATCTTGTTGAATCTTATGTATTATCTCCCATCTTCCTGCCTTTACAATCCATTAGCTGCCACAGGAGGTGAGTGAGATTTTATTTTCAAGGAAACGCTAGGTGACCACTACCCAAGGGTGCTATAGAGATGCTTTCTATTTGACTTTCAGTAGGATATTGAGATGTCACCTGCCATCCTTTCTTCTTCTTCTTCTTTTTCTTTTTCTTCTTCTTCTTCTTCTTCTTCTTCTTCTTCTTCTTCTTCTTCTTCTTCTTCTTCTTCTTCTTCTTCTTCTTCTTCTTCTTCTTCTCGTCCTCCTCCTCCTCCTCCTCCCCCTCCTTCTCCTTCTCCTCCTCTTCATTTTCCTCTCCCTCCTCATTTTCCTCTTTCTCCTCATCTTCCTCCTCCTTCCTTCATCTTCTCCTCCTTTTTCTCTTTACATTTGTTAAGCTAGGATAATCTTGTGCAGTGTTCATACATCATTTCTTGAAATATAGCTCTGAAAAAAACTGTTTTTTTAAAAAGTTCATTGTGTTTTAAATAGAGCGACTTGATTATACCTTTAAACCCAAATCACTCTGTCTTTCATCGAATGACTAATTATAGCTCAAGTTTCTGTGACTATCATTTAAGTTTTGATGGCTAAGAATGAAAGTAAATTGCCGTTGTTTTCTGTTCTACTCAGCAACTCTGAGAATCTTCTGGTTCCAGATTTTTATCTTTGTGATGGTAAATTGGGCCATCTTCCATCTCAATCCTTACTTAGTCATTAGTCATTGAATGCCCTTGGCCTCAGACAAATTGAGACCTGGGAAAGGCCTTAATTTAGAAAGACCAAGGTCACCCACTGCATCCTGGGCTATTGTCAGTCCTCTTGATTTTTGAATTGCCACTGGACTTCAGTGTCTCTGGAGGAGAGATCCAGCTGACAATTTTACCAGTTTTACTTTACTTAAATTCAATTCACATTCAAGTTAAGACATCACCTTCACAGTATCATTGGCCCTCTTCAACAATGAAGACTCAAAAACAATATGGTTCCACGACTGTGAAACCATTAGTCCTGATGTGTGATAAGTAAATTATTTTCACGGACATGTATAAATTCAGAAAAGTCATAGAAGGCAATTTGCTTTGAACAATGCAGACCAGCTTTGAAAAACTGCTTTATGGCAGTTAACAGAAATTGTCTCAGAATCCAGAAATCACAATCCATCAATCCAACATGTACATGTGTAAGTATGTGCAAAATATGCATCAAACCACTGCCAAATCATTTGGGGGGGGAGGTTTCTGGCATGTAATGGGAGCAGCAAAAGTCTGAAGTCTCCTGTGTCTTATAATAAATTAAGGCAATTTAAATTGTCTTTCACACACTTTCTACATTTATACACATCTATGACAGATAATTTTCTTGGAAAAATATTCCCCCTAGATTTGCACAGGAAGCTGGCCCCCAAGCCTAGCTACAAGTCCTCTGACCAGAAAGTGTCCAAAGAAAGTTATACAATTGAACATACATGACATATTGTACAAGTAGCTAGTCCCAACTTAGCAGATCTATCTCTCTGTCCGCTGTACCACCTGCCTGATTTCACAATTAAATTTTCCAGGTTTAGGCCTGCATTTTTCACCCCAGTTTCCTTGTTCCCAGGGAGTTTCAGAGATTTCCTGTTCCCAGGCCACACCAGACTGGTCATTAACTTCCTTATCATCCTAGCACTGTGTAAGGCTACTATTAAGAGCTTGGCTGTATGGATTATGCAGCAGTCACTAGTCCTTTTTGAACTTGGCCACTGAGAGAACACAGACCAGTTTCACAATCTCTCCTCTAGGCCACAGAGATGTCTCCTGTTACTCCAAAAGCAGTGAAAAGAAGGGACAGGGTATCAACCCCTAAATATGTCATATGTTTACGTGCAAGTCAGCTTGGATCTCCACTTTCTGACGTCTTGACCATGGTCCCTCTCCAGAACTGCAACCAAAATGAGACAGGAAGGAAGAGAGTAGAAGGACAGGAAATAATGAAATCATCTGTGGTGGTTACGTTAGCCAACAGTCTTAAAACTTCATTTCAGTGTCATTTTAATGGATTTTTTTATTTGTGTTTTTGGTAAGGCCTAAAATTTCATCAGTCTGCAGAACTGCCAGAGTGGAAACTCCCTTTGCCAATGCAGACCAGCAATCATCGTGAAATTTCAATCTGTATAAATTGTCTGTCTGGACTAGGTGAAGTTAAAAGCCCATGATTACTAGGATGTGTTAGAGATTGAACTGGGTCTGATTGATGTGCCTATTCTGAACTAAGCACTAAGGATTCAAAAACAGTGATGAAGAAAAGTCCATGTCCTCAAGAAGTTCTTAATTTATCCAAAGAAAACTCATATGAAAATCCATATACATATACAAAGTACATTTATTGGAAAATTGGAATCGGGGAAAACCTCGTGGAGGAGATGGTGTTTTTGAATGGGGCTTTGAAGGGATTCTTAAAGAGAGTTATAGAGAGAGTACATCCCAGGAATGGAAACAGAGGTGAAAGATGGGATGTGGAACACCAGATAGGCTAGGATAGCTGGAATACCCCCAATTATGAAGTGGGGTAAATGTAGCAGGACCACAAAAACAGAATGCAACTACACTCCAAGCTGGACTCTATAACTCCCTTTCTCTAGAAGGCTCAGCGTTCATCTCAAGAGCTCTTACTTAAAGAAAAGACTATAAAAAAGAGAGGTAAATTGAGGCCATTCTTCGATAAATAGCAAGAGGGGCATGGTTTGTAATCCCTCTGTAAACCCTGGAAGTATCAGCTGAAAACAGGCTGGGTCTCCTTTCTTTAAGACAGTCTAAATTTACTTCTGGTCAATTGGAAGGAGTTGGTCATAGGACATTTATTATCACAAGATACTTATAATTTTAGAGTTGGAAAGGATGGCTGCTGTCTGCTTTCCTTCTTGGGGCATTTAGCAGAGGAGCAAAAGGGTATCTAAGAAGGCTGAAATCTGTGATGAATTGTGGCACAGTCCCAGAAGCTAAATTTAAACAACAGTGCCCAGGGCACTGTTTTTGCAGGAAGATAGCCTGACCATCCAGGGCAGGACACAAGCCTGGATAAGGCCTGACCAGGGGGCATAAACATAAGGTTTAGCTGGAGAAATGAAGGTGTGAGAACTGGAGAAGAGAAGGCTCATGGACACAAGATCCTGGTCTTTAAATATTTGAAGGGATACTATGTGGAAAAGAGCTACAAAATGAAAAGCAATAGGGAAATGTCAGTGAGGGAGAAATAGATTTGATTTAAGGAAGAACTCCCTAACAATTACAGCTGTCTCAATGTGGAATTGGCATTCTAGAGAATTAGTGGGCTGAATCTCACTAGATGTTATAGGACATAAAATGGAAGACCATTTGTCAGGGATGGGGTGAGAGATAATTTTTGTTCAAGGTCAAACTGGGTTCCATTTTCTAAAGTTCTGACTCTGGGATTCTCTTACTCCATGGTTAGTATTTAGAAGAAGTTCTATTCAATGTGTATCATTAGGTTAAATTGTCATTTTATTTAGTTAAGGATTAGGTAGCATGGTTTTCCCTTGTATGCACTTGCTTATTTCTTTTAAATGTGCTCTTTAAGTTTAGCCAGTGGCAAAATTATTTTATAAAAATCTCATTTTCTGTTTCCTTTAAAAAAAGGAAGTAAATTATGCTTATTTCCATATACAACAGATATAACTCTTTTAAGATCATCAGCCTCCTTCCTCCTGCTGCTCTTGTCTACAGATGTTTGCACTGAGGACCTGATAAGACCTTTCCCCTCCTCCTCCACCTCCACCCCTATAGGACAGCCCTCCGGTGACTAACATATTTATTATCTTCCCTGAAATCTATCTCTCCTTCTTTTGAATTTATTACTTTTTTTTCTGTTGGTGTCTCAAGCTAGGAAAGTCTCAGACTTGTTCAGATGTGAGTTAAATATGATTGTATGAAAGACCTGTGTTTTTAGCATCATTGGCCAGCCTATTTTCCCTCTCTGTAAAAAACCTTTCAGATCGGAAATGAGAGCAAAGGCTGAAATGGCCACAACATGGAACATTTTCTTAACAAAATGTTTCCCTGTACATTATATCATTTGGTCAAGAATTTCTCATTAGGTAATCCTAATCATACACTTATGGTCTAGACTATTGGTAATGACCCCATATGGGGTTGTATAACTTAATGTGAAGTCACAAAATTATGATTTATTATCAGTAAATGTTTGATTTGTATACTTACTTTATATTCCTATAAAAATTTCTCACACATAAAGAGATTAGGAGTGGAAAAAATTTAAACTCTGGTCTAGAGATATTTCTTGTTAAACTAACATCTCATTTTTCCTTTGTGTCTGAACTCAAATAGCAGAACACTGTTTATCCAAAAATATTTTAAAAGATTGGCAGTGTCTATGTGTGTATATCTATATTCATACATATAATCTATATCATATTTATAATCTATTTATATAATCATATTTAAGCATTGAACTGGTGCCATTGGAAGAATATTGAATATATTACTAAAGAACCTGAGTTCAAATCTCAATTCTATCACTTCATATCTGTGTGACCTTAGATAACTGATTTTTTGCCTCTGGTTCTCAGTTTTTTCATCTGTAAAGTGAGCATGTTCAATTAGATGCTCTCTGAGATCCTTTCTCAAGCTAAACCTATGAAATTTATATTCAGGCCCAGCTTATAAGAAAAGATATGGCTTTATTACTTTAGAGTCATACTCTTGTTTTTCTTTTTAGTCACAAATAAGATTACACAATTTGATCAGACACTTTATATATGACAAGAATGTGAATATCTTAGGACAGATTCCAGAAATCAATTATACTCTTAAGGAAGATTTGCCCCTACCAAAGATATTCAATAAAATGTTACAAAGACTTTGAAGAGCATTCCCAAAGTGGGAACCCAAATATATTTTCAAATGACCCAATGAAATTGCCAAAATAACTTGACCAAGAAGAAGAAATCAGATTGACAATGAGATGATATAGAAAGAGACACCAGGACCAAATGGATTGACAAAAGATTCTTCCATTCAAAGAATCAAATGACATGAAGTATTTTGAATTTATGGCTTGCTCTCTAGGATGGTACACTCACCCCAATTTTACTCGTGGCAGCAGGTTATTTTTAAATACCACTAATTTTTAAAATCTTTACTAAACAAGGAGGCAAAAGCAATAGTAATTATCTACTTAGATGATATAATAAGCAGGAATAATCAAAATAATAGTCCACCCATAAACCTGGGTCATACTCTCCATCAATGTACAGTATTTGCGTGGTAGAATGTGCATACATTTATGACACTTACTAGGCCTGAGTATGGTCATATGCCCGGGACAATTCACAACTCTACACTGTGTGTCTTGATGCCTTTGGAAAGCACTTTTTTGCTCTCTCTGTCCCCTTTTAATCCTCTCCACTGCACTGATGGGTAAAACTACTACTCTTTTGCTCATGAACCAATAAAGTAGTGACAAGTTCTTTTTTTATAACAGCCACTCTTAATGGGGCAATAAGAACATAGCATGCTTTTTTAAAGCAAAAAATATCAAAATTGCATTTATTCAATAATAAGCAGTGTCTATAAAGCCAGAAAACAAGCTGTCTCTCTTGGCAATACTAGCCAGCTCTTCACGCAACAGTATTTTTTTCTCCCCTCAACTTCCAACAAGACAAAGCTTCTTACCCAATAAACACCTCACAGCAAAATAATTTAAAGCCTATATTTCCACCTCTCTTTCTCTCTCTCAGGCTACAGGAAGAAATTGAAGTAATTAGGCACTCTTGAGAAGTTTCTCCTCTCCATGTATAGAAGTAAAATTCCACTCTCCTCCATGTATCACAATAACTGAAAAGTTCTCTCAATTGACCTGGCTAATTCTAGTCAAACAGCAAAATAATGATTTTCACAACCAATAGGCTTCTAAGCAAAGCAGTGAGGGAGCCTGACTGTTACAGGTTAGTGTCTCATCTAGAAGCAAATTACCTCCTAGTCTTCTATATCATGGAACTCCTCCTCCTCCTTCTTTCTTTCTTCTTATAGCATCTTCTCTGACTTCTACTACCTCAAATCAGTGCCTACTCATAAGCAGTGTCTTATCTCAGACTTACAACGTGAAACAACAGTTCCAGTTTTTTGTCATATAGAACCCTAACAGTCCTCAGGGAACTTTCCCATGGTCTCCAATTTCTGAGCTATAACTTTTAAAACTTGAAAACCACTCACAGATAAATAAGCCAATTGATCTCAGTGCCCTGGTACATATTATATTATTGCCTTCATTGCTCTGGGTCTTTTTCTTATATTCATTTCAAAGGCAATTCTTTATAAGGTCTTCAGAAAAGTCTGGTCATTCAATATTTTATCTGAAAGGCTGTACTTTTCTAAAGTAGATTTTATCAGTTTTTCTTATAAAAATGTTCTTTTATGACCTTTGAGCAACCAATTGTTCATGAATCAAAGAGGCAATATTTAAGGCTGAAAAATATGGCATTTTATTGAAGTCTGTCCATGAAGTAAATATGGGCTTAATACCCAAACCTGTCAAAGATAAAGTAGAAATAGATCAATATCATTGATGGGTATCAATTCAAAAACATTAAACAACATACTAACAAATTAAATAATACAATTTATATTTGTTGTCATGGTTGCATCATTGAAATTAATTTATAGTTTTCCAACGTCATGGGCTTTAGGATTCAGGAAACAGATTTTAAAAATTAAGCCCTTGCTTAAAGACCTAAGAGTTGTAGTAAACCCTAAGGTCAAAAAAATCACAAAATTTAAAACTGAAAAAGATCTGATGTTTCACTCAAACCAATGCCCTGATTTTAAAATTATTTTTTCAATTAATAATCATTATCTTCTCTCTCTTCAATCCAACTGCCATTTTTAAAAGAAAAAAAATTTGTGACTAATCTTCAAAGTCAAGTAAAAGTAAAATAAATTCTCATGTTGGTTTATCTCATTGTGAATATTTAGTCCATTTGCTCTCTGCCAAGAGGCATCATCATCAGTCATACGGAATCATAGCTGATCATTGCATTGAAGAGAGTTCTTAAGTCTTTCCAATTCATTTGTCTTTACAGTGTTATTGTTGTTGTTCTCTTACTTCTGCTCACTTCACTCAGCATCCATTCATTCAAGTCATCCCAAGTTTCTCTAAAATTGTTCCTTTTGTCATTGTTAACACAGTATGGGATGGCTGGAGGGTGTGCTGGATAGAGCACTTGGCCTAGAGGCAGAAACACCTAAGTTCATATTCCATTTCAGACACTTAGAACCTGTGTGATTCTGGGTCAGTCACATAACCTTTATCTGCCTCAGTTTGCTCAACTATAAAATGAAGATAATAATAGCACCTACCCATAGGGATGGTGTAAGAATCAAATGAGATGCTATTTGTAAAAAGTGCTTAGAACAGTATCTGCCACATAGTAGTTGTTATCTAAAGGCTTATTTCCTCTCCTCATTTTCCTTCCCTTCTTGAAATACAATAGTACTCCATTAAATTAATGGCATAATTTGTGAGGTCCAGAGGGCTTAAAATCTTTTCCAGGGTCACAAAAGGAGTCATTAGGATCCTAGATTTAGAGGTACAACGACCTTAGAGGTTATTTAGGCTAAGTTAGAGAAGGAAATCGAGATCAAGGGATAATTAGCAAGCTAGAAATTGAACTCAGGTCCAAAGTCACCATATCTAGCAGTTTTTTTTTAATTGGGCCATACTGTTCCTTTGGACTCCATCTCAAAATTTTAGGGATATGGTTTCTTCTAATAGAAATTCATCACAAGTAGGGATTGTTTTATTCTTTGTACTTGTATCCTCACTGCCTGGCACTTAGTAGTTACTTAATCAGTATCCCCACTGCTTAGCACATAGTAAGTGCTTAATCGTATCTCTACTGTCTGGCACATAGTAGGTGCTTAATCAATAGAGGCTGATGAAACAGGAGTGGAATTCCAATCCGCGTTTTCTGATTCTAAAGCTGCTGTTCCCCTCACTCCATCATGTTGACCGCTATGCAGGGAACAAGTTTCTTTTGAATGAAGGGGTTACAGAAACACATTGGATTCAAATCAGAAGGTGTAAACTTTGCTACTTCCTGCCTGAATGACTTTTGGGAAATCATTTCTCCACCTGGGCCTCAGTTTCTCCCTCTGTAAAGTAATAGCCCTGAATTGTGTGACTTCAGAGGCCCCTTCCAGCTGTAGACCTAGGCTCCAGTGTCATATACTGGAAAATGAGGCAGGAGGAGAAAGGGGAGAGAGAAATGTCAGTATATGGTTTCTCCAGAGCCCTTCTGGTTCCTTTGTCAAGCAACTTTCTCAGGTCTGTGACATACTATCCTAGGACAAAGTTATGACAAGTTTCAATGAACTTTCAGTCTAGTTTCCCCAAAGGGAAGATATTGAATAAGCTTTCAATACTAATGCTCTCTCCTTCTCCTCTGTCCCCCACCCCCTGTTTTCTCTCTGGCCTTCTAATGTTGTCCATATGAGTCAACGAGGAAAATAATCATCTCAATTCCTAGTGAATGAAATACATTTGGAGCTCTGGTTCCATGAGTTCAAATTACATTCATCTATTTCTGCACAATGCAAAGACTATGACGTACGCTTGCACTCGCACGCTTCCCTGATTCCCATTTACACAGTGTACGCGAGGAAGTGGTGACCCACTTTGGCTGACTGCCCACAACAGCCTCCAGATGACTTACATCTGAGCCCCAGACCCTCGGGGGCTCCCTTTCTGAATCCCTTCTCCTTGGGCCCAAACTTGCTCAAGCTTTGTCCAGGAAAAATGGCGCAATGCTGAGAAATTTGTGTTACTGATTAGCCAAAGAGCCAGAAAACCTTTAGAGATCATCAGATTCTGATTTCTCTCTCCTCTCCCACCTGGTATAGAGATCATCGACATGTAAGACATGAGAGATAGTGGAATAGACTTGCTTTCCCATAATGCCATGAGCTTTGAGTCTCCAGTGCTGGTTACAGGCAAGGAGAGATCATTGGGAAGTAATAGAAAGCTAGGTGATGGGATGACAAGAAGTGTCTAGGAGTCACAGGGCCAGTTAGGAAGAGAGACTGGCCGGCTGGGGCTGGGGAGTACAATGCACTCAGACCAGGCAGGGCATAGGGCCTGTGAGTCTGGCTGTGAGAGGCATAATAGAGATGGATGGAGAATTGAGGGGAGGGAAACATGGTGTGCATATGTGACAGCCCATCCTCGGGGGAAGTCAGTAGGAGGAAGAATCAAACATTGCTCTCACTGGAATTCCCAAGTGCATCCATGCCATAGGATTGCCCCTTTGGGTTTCGGGAATCTCTTGTGCAAGAAGGAGGCTGACCCTCTGGCGGGGTCTTTTCCCTGTTAACCTAGCTTGCGGACAAGTCACATTTTGGTCCTTTGGTCTTTCTCATGGGTACATATTCTTCATGTTCAAATGTCTAGTAGAAGTTTACAAGTCACTGATTATCATGAAGGAAAACTGAGTCAAACTCAGTTATTTCCAGAGAGGATATCTGGGTAAGGGCCAATCCGAGCCACACCAATATGGAAGAGAACTTTCACGAGTTTGGATAACCATAGCCGATTATAAGTAAAGGGGTGTGGGCACCCCAGTTAATACAGGGGCACAAATATATGTACCCCTCTCTGTACCATATGGCCAATCCTTAATCCTGACAGCAGATGCAGAACAGAGAGGGAATCTGGGGCATTCTAGCCCCATCACCCCAGACTTCTGAGGGCAGGATGCTTATGGAATCCTAGAACAAGAAGGGGGTTAAGGGGTCATGTCTCTGGGATCACAGACCTCACAGGCCAACTTCTTCATGGGATATAGAATAGGAAATTAAGGCCAAAATGTGTCCACTCCAGGTCTTCTGATCATCCATCCAGTGCTTTTCCCCCATCTCCCCTTGGTAAGATGGAAAGCTGAGTCAGGCAGGGGCTTGGCTAAGGGATCACAGGAATCACAGACTTATCACCAGATGAATCACTAGGAAGTGTGTGGTGTCTCCTCCAGGCTTTCTGTGGTGTCTCACATGCCTATGGCCCCTCAGAATAGCCTAGCAGTGAGTCAGGGAGCACAGGACCATGAGTCTGGAGCAAGGAGGAACAAGAGAGGTCATCCAATCCACCTTCTCATTTTACAAACGAAGAAACTGAGGCGCAGGGCACTGAAGGGACTTGCCCATGGACACACAGGAAGCAGAGCCAGAATTCAAACTCAGGTCCTGGGATTTAAAATTTGATTCTCTACCCACTGGATCATGCTGCCTGCCACAGTCCCCGACAAGTCTCTTATTCCTGGGACAAAGAACAGATTTCCTTCCACATTCTAGTCAACTTCGTCTTTCAAGGGATGAGGATTGAGCTGCTTCTTCAAAAGATCCAAATCCTCTCTCTGTGGGGAGAACATCACAGAAACCACAGATCAAGGGGGCAGAGGCAGTGTGGTCTAATAGATAGAGCTCTGGATTCTGCATCAGGGGTTTCTGGGCTGAAATCTCACCTTAGACACTGACCCATGACAAGTTTACCAGTTGGTAAAAATGGGAAGAGCTAGAGAGGCAGTGCTTACATTACTGCAGTGTTACAAAGATTTAATCATCCATTCATAAGCCAGCAAGCACTTATTAAACACCTTCTGTATGCTGCAGACTGTAGACATAGAGACAAAGATGACACAGCCCTGCCCTCAGTAAGCTTGTGTGCTATTGGCTAAGACACGTGCAAATACATATGTGCAAAGTGAAAGGCTCTGGTTCCCATTGCCACGTCTTTCCATTGGCTGTCCCTCATGCCTGGAACTCTTTCCCCCTCATGTCTACTTCTTAGCTTCTCTGGATTTCCAGACTCAGCTTGAATCCTGCCTTTTGCAGAAAAGCTTTCCTGGTCCTCCCAATGGCAGTGTCCTTCCTCTCCAAGATTCTCTTCCATCTACTCTGTCTGTAAGGATAGCTTGGTGGACAGGGCAGGGGAAACTGAGTCCCAAATTAGGAAGATCTGAATTCAAATCTGGCCTCAGACACTTACTAGCTGGGCAAGTCACTTCACCCTGTTTGCCTCAGTTTCCCCTTCTGTAAAATGAGCTGGAGAAGGAAATGGCCAACCCCTCCAGTGTCTCTACCAAGAAAACTCCAACCGGGGTCATGGATAGTTGGGAACAACTGAGTGATGTCTGAACAGCGCACTCTGTATACATCTTGCGTGGACATAGTTCTCCACATGTCATTTCTCCCATCAGGATGTGAGGTCCTTGAAATCAGGGGCTATTTTTTGCATCTCTTGTTGTACACCAACTCAGCATATGTACTGATCATTGAATAAATGATTATTGATTAGATAAATTCAAAGTCATTGGGAAGAAACTGGCAACTGAAGGGATTAGGAAAGTCTCAGATGAAAGAGAGAACTTGTGTGAATGTCCCTTGAATCTAAGGAGGATGGGGTCATTAGGGAATCCCCTATCAGCCTCCTAATGGGGCCCTCTGGGAGCAGGAGGAAGAGGAAGCTTTGCAGAGCACCCAGGTATCTTGGTCCAGTGTCAAAAATCCCCATTGTTCCATGCTATCTTCTCCACCCTGGAGTGTCCTGGCACACAGACCACCCCAAAAAGTCAGCCTGGGCTAGACCTGCTCATTTCCAAGCTCTCCTCAGAGAACAGACCTCAGGGGCCATCTCTGATCTTACAGATGAAGAAACTGAAGAGCAGGGAATAAGGTCTTTAAACGCCATTCAAAACCAGGGCCAGCAAGCTTTTTACCATTTTTCAACAGTAGATAGGAGGACATGGAAGTTGGCACCTCTTAAAAGCAAGAGAGAGGTCTATTATGCAATAATTAATTATTTTATAATTTTAATTATTTTTCCATTCTTATATTTTTGATAATAAGGGATATGTCTCTGGGAGGAGAAGAGAGACTTAGCAGGACAAGGAAATGATGGAAAAACAAAGATAACAATAAAATATTTTTTAAAATAATTCATGTTACAAAAATGTATTCTCATGAAATTTTATTAAACTATAATTGATTAATAAAATTTTAATAAGACTATTCCATTAGGTCATATTTATGCTTAAATATTCTCTTTAAAAAAAATAACTGTGGGGGCAGCTAGAGGGTGCAGGGGATAGAGCACCAGCTCTGGTCAGGAGGATCTTAGTTCAAATTCATCCTCAGACACTTCATTTTTACTAATTAGGTGACTCTGAACAAGTTACTTAGCCCTAAATGCCTTGAAAAAAATTAACTGTGGCTCTCTAGTCATGATCAGAGAGTGTTTTTTTTTGAGAGGGCTCTTGGAGTCAGAATTAGATTTGCGACTATGATTTTATTCATTATAGCTGGGAAACTCCCAGTCTGTAAACTCCTTCCACAGATACAGACGGGCAACTCATGTCTACCTGATGTTCTCTGAATGTTGCTTGAGAGGTTTGCAGGGTCATACAGCCCACAGAGTCAGAGGAAGGACTAAATGGCCAGTCTCCTGTCCACCATACAGATTTCCTCTCCCCAGAGCCCAATTATATAATTAAGTGAAATACAATCTGCAAAGGGCAGAACACTGAGCACGACATGTTGGCTGTTCTTGATCAGAGGATTTCATTTGATGTGATATTTCCCAGGACAAGAATCCTTCTGTGGTCCAGGGCCAGGTTGCTTCCGGGAGACATTCCCAGGGAAAACTAGCCTGACCCAGAAGAGCAGCCCCCCCAAGGTGCCGCAGGTGCTCACAAATTATATATTGATTTGACTGAGAAGGTTGTGAGCCCATTCTTTGAGAAGGAGAGTCGGGGACTCCAGCCGCCTCTGCCATGTTACATTGAGCTAGGGGCCTTCCATTCTGCGCCATATTGTCCTTCTGCAGAGAGTCTCGAGTCACTTGCAGTTTTAAATGCGGGGTCTCGAGTTTGCGGCGGCAGACAGGAGGTTAATGGAAGGGATGTCTGGCCTGCAAGCCCAAGATGTGGATTTTCCTCAAGGAGCTCTGGCCATTCCGAGGCTCCATGTTATCATTCGCAGTCCGGGCGACAGAAATCCTGCCTTGCCAATGTCCCAGGGTGTGATGGCAAAGAGCTTTCCTCTGGAAACCTCCGGGCTTCCCGAAGGAGAGTTATTTGTTATTTCTGTCAAGGCCCGGGTCCTTGGGCCAAACCTAATTTTCCCAACTGTGGGTGGCAACACCTTCATCTCAGGCTCCTATGAAAGCGAGCCAGAAGCTCACCAGCCCAACTCTTCCTGCCAAAAAGCCCTTCAGTCCCACTGCAGGGAGGGGAGGTGGCCCCCCAAAAGAGAAAGCTCATGGGAATAGGCTGAGAGGAACAAACAAGGACAACAAGATACTTGACCTCTGTTATCCAGAAAATGGTTTGCTTTGGGAGGGGGGGGGGGAACCTAACTACCTCAGACAGCAACAAATCAGAACCACCCAGACCGGGCAAATTAACTCCAAAGTCACAATAACTTTCAAAACCAAAACACACGAGAGGCCAAGATCTCCCAGGGGGAAAAAAGTCTGCTTGGCAACAGGCAAAATAAATCATCACAAGCGTCCTTACCTCCGTCTTCTCAAAGTCCATCATTGAAAGGGAACGTTCTCACCGTGAGAGTGAAAGGGGGAATACAAAAACAGAGCAGAATGAGGGAATGAGGGGAGAGAGAAGAAAGGAAAAGATAAAGAAAGAATGAGAGAATATGAGAGAGATATGGAGACACACAGAGAAAGACAGAGAAATTCAGAGAAAAGAGAGAGGGAGACAAAATAGAATGAAAACAAAGTGAAAGAGAGACAGAGACAGAGAAAGAGAAATGGAGAGAGAGAGAGAGAGAAGAGAAGAAGAAGAAGAAGAAGAAGAAGAAGAAGAAGAAGAAGAAGAAGAAGAAGAAGAAGAAGAAGAAAAGAAGAAGAAGAAAAGAAGAAGAAGAAAAGAAGAAGAAGAAAAAGAAGAAGAAAAGAAGAAGAAGAAGAAAAGAAGAAGAAAAAGAAGAAGAAGAAGAAGAAGAAGAAGAAGAAGAAGAAGAAGAAGAAGAAGAAGAAGAAGAAGAAGAAGAAGAAGAAGAAAACAGCAGCAGCTGAGGGACAATTCAGGGGGGATCCCCACATTTGTTTTTAATAAACTCTTCAGTAGGAGAGATGCTTTACTGAAATAGCAAACAGGCTCCCCTTGCCCCAGAACCCACCATCTCCCAGAATGCTTCAGCAACACTTCTGAGCTGGACAAAGTCATCCAGCCATGTCTCCATATAGGAAATGAGATCAGTCGCAACTGCAGGTATTACCACCTCCACTGGCCAGGTGATGATTCTGAGGCTATAAAATGAGGAAAGGGGCAAGCATTTATGAAGTGCCTACTCTGTGCCAGGCTCTGTGCTAAGAACTCATGCATCCAAAGTTACAGGAGAAATCACTAGCCAGAATTCATATCCAGAGCCCCGAGTCAAAGCCTAAAGTGCATGTCGGCACTTGAGTAGAAGTGAGATTTTAGGTGTTTCAGGGAAATTCAAGTTTCTGTTTTGTGTCCCTCCCCTCATTCCCATGGTTTCTCCCTCTGATCCTTTAGTTTTCCATCCCTCTCCAGAAACCTCTCAGACTTTCCAAATTGGGAATAAGTGACTGATTTGTGTCTGTTATGATAAGAAAACAAGGGTCTTAGAGGCAACAGCAAGGTGAGTTCCGGGAGGACAGAGCCTCTCCACATAACCTCCAAATGGTAGAGACTAGAGTCGAATCTGGCAGGGACGGCCACATTGCAGTAGCAAAGCGGCAAACATGGATTCCGGAGTCGGCCTGCCACCAGCTCGCTGCGTCGCCTCTGAGAAGTCCATTGCTCAGCCTCGGAACCTGATCTTCAAGATGAAGGGGGAGAAGTTGTCCCTCCAGCAAGGAAGGAAGGAAAATCGCCTTCCCCTCAGCCGGGTGTAGCCGGCTGTCAAATTAGGCCCAGGTGCCTATTAGAGCTGCTGAACTGTCCCCCTTCTTTCCTTTTGTACTTCTTGATTTCAGGGGCAGTTCTCTGGGCAGGGGTGGGGGAGCAGTACCCTTGGAAATGGGACTGGGAAAAGCAAAAGGTGCCAATAAAAATCATGGATGAAATCATCTGGTCCAGTGCCCTGATTTGTAATTCCTGATGCTTAGCCATTCTCGCCCCTGGTCCTCAGCACGCTCTGGGCTCATGTGCCAGGAGATAATAGTTGTGAAGTGCTTAGCGAGAGCCTGACACTGGGTAAATTCAATAGAAATGACAGCTATTAAAATTACCATCATTGTTGTTATCATATCCCTTCCCAGGAGACACGAGGCAGACCTGGAAGGCAACAGACCTGCAAAGAAGAGAACCGACTTTGCAGGCCATCATGTCCATCATAGATCCGAACACTGCTTCGTCACACGATCGTGGATTCGGATCTGGAAGAGACTCGAGAGAACCTAAATCTCTTCGCGGAGGTCAAAGAACTGCCTGATGTCACACAGCTAGTAAACAGCTGAGCTGGGAGTCAGATTCTGCTCTCCTTTGATCCCCAACACAGTCCTCTTTCTTACTATATCTCACTTCCTTTAGCTCATATATTTAGATCTGGAAGCTAGTCCAAGCCCTTCATCTTAAGACAACCAAGACTCAGACAGCCGGCCTGCCCACACAGCTCTCAGTGGGAGAATTGGGATTTGAACCCAGGATCCCTCATTCTACATCCAGCACAATGTACAACTTCCCCTGTTCCCACTGCTGTCTCCTTTTAATAAAAAAGAAACTGCTGAACAGCCCAAAGTCACATAGGAAAAAGTAATAATCACCATTATTATTATCAAATTACAATGATAGCTGACATCTGTTTGGCACTTACTATGTGCCAGGCACTGTGCTAAGCCCTTTACACTTATTCTCATTTGATTCTCACAACAACCCAGGCAGTAATTATTATACCCATGTTAAAGATGAGGAACTTGAGGAAGTCTGGGTAAGTGACTTGCCCACTTTCAGACCACTAGAAAGTATCTGAATCCAGATTTGAATTTAGATTTTCCCAACTCTGAGTCTGGTGCTCTGTTAACTTTGCCACCAAGAAAGAATAATGTAAACATATGTAATCAGGCCGGAGCTTTCTTCTGGCACTTCATTAAAGTGTGGAGAAGATGCTGGGCTCCAAAGGCTGGCCAGTTGGTGCCCACACGCGGGCCGGTCCCACTGAGCTTCCTTGGGAAGAAGGGGAGTGGTCAAGCAGGGGATGCCTTTCACCTCTAGCTGCTCTGAAGAGTGTCTGTTGACTCTTTTGGGGACGAAGCAATCTTTCCCTTCTCTAGTCTCATTTGTCCCAAAATTCAGAATTAAAGGGTCCAATGGATACCAAAGACCAGAAGACAGCATTTTCCGTGGGTACTGAGCATAATTGGGGGCTCCCGCTCCCTTAACTTTGGCTCTGATTCAAAAGAAACTCAGCCCAGCCCAGGGTTATGTAATTTCTACGGAAAACTGAAGTCAGGCCTGGGCTGGCTTGGATCTTAGCCGGGGGTCAGATGTCTCCCTGAGTCTGACCACAGTTTCAGATTTCTCTCTGCAAATCCTCCACACCTATTCTGGAGCAGAGCCCACCCGGGTCCCCAGGAGACCCATTTGGAACACGTGCAGAATGATGTCTGTGAGCTTTCTGGAGGCCTGAGACTTTGTAGAGTGAAATCATTACTCAGAGGCCCCTGGATCAGAGGAAGTTGGGATGGGGGTTGGGAGGGATGGAAAGATTATTCCTGATTTCGAAGGTTTTCTGAGATTTTCCTTGGACAGGTTTGATAGCAAGGGAAGAGGGTGATTTCCAAGAGTGCTTTGGCTCTCCCCGACTTCTCGCATTTGTCCAGGATGCTTTCTTCCTATGTTTGTTCAGGTTCAGCTACGGGCTTCAAAGGTCACTCAGGGAGAGGCGGTGGGGGCTCAGGCCAGAATCAATACTAGAAACCTGATGGAATAAAGCCAGCCTCTGCAGAAGAGATAGAAGTGACCAGCGGACTCCAGTGGAAGCTGACCATTCCCCTCCCCAAAAGGGAACTCACCAGATGTCTCTTTATTACGGCACACAAAACCGCCTTCACATGACATCCATCCATCAGGAGGCCTGGCACAACCTCACAAAAAGTCAGGGACACGTTTCTCCAGCAGGGCTGTGTTCTCACAACTTTTATGTGTTTTAATACTTGACAAATCGCTGTGTGACTCCATCTTTGTCCTAGCTCCCAGTGGGGCCGAGCCCAGCGTCTCTATTCAAGAGCACGCTGATGGGGGCCCACCACTCGTGGTTTTCTCTGTGCCTTATTCCTCCCTTGCTTTGTTTCTTTCTCGACAGACATTTGTATTTGCTATAATAAATTATACAGTCCCCTATTTTACATCTTTTTAAATAGTCTTTCTCCCAAGAATCTCACCGGAGAAGGGATTTTTCTTGAACTGAAAAGAAAAAAAAAGGGGGGGGGGATGGGAATGTGATCCTCATCTTGTTGGGTTATTTTATTGTTCCCATTTTCCCTTTCAGATATTTCTCCTTGTAACAAGCACATGGGAACACGCTGTCCTTTCTGCCCTTTGACAGGAAAAGGAACTTCTGAGTTTATCACTTTTTCCCCCTCTTGTATAATTGCGGGAGTGAAAAGGCAGCGTGGCCCAGCGAGGGAGCACGACGTGGTTGTAAGAACACCGCGTTTTGGTCCAGGTATCACCTCTGACCCTCACGTGCTGTTTGGGAGTGGGCATGTCACCTTCTCTGAGCCCCAGGCTCCTCATTTACAGAATGGGAGTCACACTATGGGAAGCTATCCTGTAAGGGAGCAAGAGGGAAGCGGCAAGATCATTGGATGGCAAGCCAAAGCCCTGAAGTTGTTCCCTCCACTATTCACTGACTATATGACCTTAGGAAATCCTGTGCCTCAGTTTCTTCGATTGCAAAGTGAAGGGGTTGGACTAGAATATCATTAATTCATCTCAAAAATTATGAAGCTGTGATCATGTATTTATCGTGATCACATATTGACTTTGCAAACCTAAAGAAAGCACTATATAAACAAAATATAAAACTGTTAGGGTTATCAGTATCAGTATTACTTGATTCTTGTTTGTTCTGTGTGAGCATTATCACAGATACTGATCTCACTATGATGAGTGATACCCAAGGGAAGCCACATCACTCATGGAATTGTAGAAAAGAAGGCAAGCTGGGGTGGAAGGTTACACAGCATGGGGAGGTTGAACTTCCTGGAGGTCTTTCTGAGGCATGAGCTTTAGGATGGAAAAGAAGGGATGTGAAAAAGAAAAGGTCTTACCTCCCTGTCCTCTCAATTCCCTTTCTTCTGCCCTCTTACTGAAGAACTTCCCCATACATATTTGTGCTCCCTCAAAGTCCCTACTTGCCCAATTCCTCAGTTTCTTCATTTCCCATAACCTGACCCTCCACCCCACCTCAGATATCCCCAGAGAGTTCAGACCTTTGATCTTGCCATCGCCAACAAGTATCCCACGTCCGTGTTCTGGAATTGCAAAATTCCTTTAAATGAACGTGATCTTTTGTCATGCCATCTTGGCTTTATGAACCCTAACCCTGATTTGCAACTTCAATATGACTTCCTTGCCCTCTCCTCTTTTTTCCCCACTCACACTGACCATACTCTCATCTTTTTCCTATTCTTGGTGAACCAGGTCATCTCTACACCATCCTTCTGGGTGGATTTGCAGAAAATCATCCGCTCAGGAGTTACGTTACATAACCTCCGTTTGGCCCCCCCTCTGCTCCCTACACTTCTCTACTTGAGTCAATATTACCCTTCAATTCCGCCTCCGCCATAGCATATTTTCTAATCTTAGCAAACACTCCTCAAGCTTCCCATGGTTCCATCTCCCCCAGCTGATGGCTCCTCATTCTCCTATCTATCTGACTGCTCCTTCTCAGTCTCCTCTGCTGGGTCTTCATACCGTATCATCTCCCTTATCACAGATTCTATCACAGCCCTTAACTGGGAGCGTCCCCCAAAGCTTCTCTTTTCCATCCCAAATATAAATCCTCCATTTGTCTCTGCAGGCCCTTTATGAGCTGCCCACTTCGTACCTGGCCTGTCCTCTGACACCTGGTCTCCATCAGGTACTCTGGGATCCAGCCACCCTGGCCTCCTCTGCACAACATTGCAGCTCCAGCTCCCATGCACTGGCTGCATCCTGCCTTCCTCTAATGCATTCTCTTCGCATCTCTGCTTCTTTGTTCCCCGGTCTCAGCTCAAAGCCAATCTTTTTGGGGAACCCATTTCTGCTCTCTCCTTTCCCCCCAGACTTTGGTGCCTTCTCTCCGAGATAATCTCCTAATTGCTCTGTATATGTATTATACACACAAAGCTACTGCTTCTTGTTTCCACCGTTAGACTATGAGCTTCTTGAGGGCAGGGTCTCTTTTTTGCCTTTTCTTGTAATCCCCGTGCTTAGCCCAGTACCTGGCACATAGTAGGTGCTTAACACATGTGTAGTGACTGACTGAATCTGGTTTTATGTTCAGCACTTATAGGAACAAAGAGATGGAGGAATCTCAGAGACCATCCAGTCCTACCACTTCTTTTCACTAGTAATGGAACTGAGGACCCTTTTCTATGGACAGTCACACAGGTAATACATGCCAGGGGAAAGATTTTGAACCCACATCCTCTATTCCCAGAGCCAGCCCTCTTTCCTCTAGACCACACAATCCTAACTCTACCTGTTCCATAATCGACAATGTTCTATCCACCGTGCCAGATTATGTCTTGTTTAGGGAACATCCAGTGAAGAAATCCTCTCAATCAAGGTGGATCTGCATCTGCTCCCAATTTTTAGTCATGGGGAGTTTCTTGGGGACACAAGGGCTTACGTGACTTGCTCACAATCACACAATCAGTTGTTGTCAGAGGTGAGATTTAAACCCAGATCTCCAGGGACAGCTCTCTATCCATCCTGCCTGACTGCCCCATCATTAACTAGGTAGTTATGTGACCTAAGACTTTTTACCATATTTCTCAGAGCCTCCATTTCCCCACCAATACTATAAGAAGAGCAGACAATACTATCCCAAGGTTCCTTCTAACTACAAGATTCCCTGTTTCAACATCTCCCTGGTGTTCTCTCTCCGCTTTAAAAATCAGATGTGGCAACTTAAATGTGGCAGGTTAATTACCTTCCTCAGTTCCCTCTTTCCCTTTCCCTCAAAGATGGCAAGTAGATTGTGATTTATCTCTCCCATTATTGTCATGTTTTTCCGTTGCTATTCTCTCTATCATGCATCGTCAATCTGGCGAGCCATGGCATCTCTTCACCGACTCCGGTAATTTTTCAGAGGTTGCTTTATGGGCTTCGTGACTGTCTCCTGTCTGGTGATGAGATTCTCTCTAGCATGGTAAAGGCCTAGGGCTCCTGTGACAGCTGACATATCATATGCGAGCAGCTGGGAGATCCATTTTAAATGAGAAATCATGATTAATTGGTAGAAGATAAGCCAGCCCTGAGAACTCAAGGTTGAGGCCCTTGGCAACTGGTCTTTATTAATTAACTCAGAAGATGACCATATTTACTCTCAGGTAAAAGTCTATAAGGAACTTAGGGAAAGAATTAAAAACAAATTCTTCCCATTTCATAGAGAATCATGAGTGATTGTTCTAAGAATAATTGAGTGAATATTAGCATCTATCTGTTACAAGTAGCAACTTGAATGTTCTCTCGATTCCTTGTAGCTAAAAACATTTACTCAGAAAGTCCTTTTCCTAAGAATACACTAATGATTCACTATTCAACACCCATATACTGTGAGATTGCTATGATAACAATGAAGGGAATAGTCAATGTTGGAGGGGTTGTGGCAAGATGGACAATATAGGGCACTGCTGGGGCTATGAATGGTTCTAACCATTCTGGGAAATAATTTGAAATGAATCAGAGAAAGTGAATAATTTATCGCTACCCTTTGACCCAGAAATACCACTGCTAGACACATATCCTGAAGGAGATCTACCATCCAGGGACAAAAGACAATACAGATGAAGACAGCAATCCATGTGTCAAAGTGAAGAGGACAGAATAAAGATGGGGGAGCTGCTGAATGTGCCAATCAGAAGGTCACCTTTGAGAGAGCAGCTTCAGCTGAGTGATGAAGTCAGAAGGAAGTCTGCAAAGGATTGAGAGAAGAGTTTGTTGAAGAGTCAGCTTTGGGTGTAGACTACATTTGCAAGAAATTTAGTGATGCATACAAGGAAAAAAGTAGCAAGGGGGTAGAAAGGGTCAAGGAAAGGCTTTTTGATTATTTTGGAGGCTTGAATATAGGAACAGGTAATGTGGTGGAGAACCAGGTCAGGAGTTAGATCAGATCCCACCTTCCAGGGGCTCTAGATTTCTGACTCTGAATGCAGTTTCCTCAACTATAGAATAGGAATATAATGCCCATTTCTCAAGGTTGTTGTAAGAATCAAATGAGTGAATGTGTTGGTATTAGACAATGCAAAATTGCCACACTCCACCTACAACACTCCCCAAGAGTAATCCAAACCGATTTCAAATGTAATTGGGAAATATATAGCAAAATAAATGAAAATACAATAGAAAATATTGCTAATATGCAATTTTTGAAGTCAATAGGGGCCTTTAGGGATCCTTGTGTCCAGCCTTTTCTCTTTGAATTTGACACCATTAGTGAAAAGGTTTTTTGCAAACCATAAATCTCTATATAAATGTCAGCTGGCATTGGAGAGAATTTGCCAGAATTGGGGCTTGAGTCTATAGCTTTGAAAATATATCCTAAACCCTTCAAGCATATACCTAGAACCCTGAAGGAGAGACGTAGCTAGCTAGGCCTTTGGAGCCCCAATCGGTCAAGGTGATTTGGAGTTGGAATAAAGGCATCCTCTGTCCATAAGGCTGGATGGGTTTGTAAGCAAATGGGAAGAAGCCAGTGAGAAAGACAGAAGGTGAAAGCGAAGGGGATGGGTCCAACGGCACAGGTAGAGAATGGGAACAGAAATAGGTCTTTCACTAAGCTGGAGAGGAAGAGAAAGGGAGTGTGATGATGCTAGGAAGCTCTGACACATGAGGAAAGGGATGAAATAAGTCTCTTTGGTTGTCTCAACATGCTTGGAGGCTAGGTCGTCTGTTGAGAATGAGAGGTGGCCATTTGTCTTTTCCAAATCAGAGACTTTTAAAGTTTTTCCTCTTAAATTGGGAAGGTTTCATGGGCTGCCAATCCATCTCAAGAGGGGGCCAGATAAGGGCCCCAGGGGGAAAAAAAAGAAGAGGAAAAAATAGAGAAAAAACAGTAGAGTTGCAAGTCATGGAATACTGAACGTTCTGAAGAATTCAAGGATGGGGTCACTCGAGGGGCAATGGGGAGCCACACGCTGGGTGTGAGTAAGCAGGAATACGTTACTAATGAAGAATTGCACAAGTGGATGCAGTCAGGAAGATTTATGAATGGAGAAGAACGTGGGCCAGTCATGTGGTGAGAGCAATGGATAACTGATGAACAGCCACAGGCTCCCTCAGTAAACACTCCTGATGTTAAGAGATGTTAAGTATGCTGCCTTGTGGAAGATTAGGGGAAGATAAGAAGTCAGAGAGCAGGAAAGGGCCGCCATCTTGATTGTTTGTGGAGAAAGCGCCCCCATGGACAAGATCATCAATCCATCCCAGTCTAAAAGCTTAACCACTGCTTCTGGGCTTCTGGCCCAGTGCAAAGAGCTCTAGATTTGGAATCAAGCTTTTCTTCAACTTCTTACCAGCTGGGTCATGCTGAGTATCCCTTCTCCCCTCCCCATCCCATCTCTGTCTCTGTCTCTTTATGTGTCTTTCTCTGTCTCTCTATGTTTCTCTTTATTTTTCTCTGTGTGTGTGTCCCTCTGTATATATGTCACTCACTGTATCTCTGCCTCTGCTTCTATCTTTCTTTCTGCCTCAGTTGCCTCATCTGTAAAATAAGCATTTGCAGCAGATCTAAACCTATGATAAGAGGTTCATAGTCCCAGAATTAGAAGGTCCCTTAGGGGCCACATAAGCAAACTCCCTCATTTTATGGAAAAAGTGATTTTCCCACAGTCACTTGAGTAGTCAACATCTGAAAGGGGATTTGAAGCCCATCTTCTTCTGACTCTGCCCAATCTTGCGTTGTATCCCCTAAGCCACACGAGTGGGTTGGACTAGACATGGGATTGTCGACTATGAACAGGAAGGGACCTTAGAAGCCTTCTAGCCCAATCTCAAGGGTGTGAGGAATAAGCACCAGCCCATCCTCACCTGCTGGCCAGTAACCCCTGCTCTAGAGTTCCTGATTTCTCGGCTTCCTCTGTTTGCAGACCCTCCCTCCCCCTCTGCCCCCCTCACACACGGTGGGTGCCATTTGCCCCCAACATTGGCCCGAACCACCTCCCTTGAAAGGCTCGGGCCACTCAGACCAAGGCAAGCGTCAGCTGCAGTGATTTAAGAGAGCATGAAGCCCGCCATTGTTTGCACTGCCAGCACTCCCCAAGCAGTCCAAAGGGGCCCTGGGCCCAAGAGTAACACAAATTAGCCACGTCCAGCTCTTTCCCAGCCCTAACAGAGCCCGGCCATCCTGGGGCCAGGGCAGCTCTAAACACTGTCACTCTTCAGAGGGAGGGACTTCCAAAAGGGAGAATGGCATTTCGAGCCCCACATACTTCCACCGAGACCGGGGGAGAGAGACAGGGCCGCTGAGAAACTTGACTGGAAACATATGATGGTGATAAATTGCACCCTGGCGAAAACTGCTGAAATGTTCGTAATGGAGAACACCGGGGCCTCTTAGCATCAGCGGGAGCTGGAGCAAAATCCCAGCCCCCAGCCCTAGCCCCTCCCCAGCCTGGACCGGTGCCTCTTTTCTCAGGGAGCCGAGCGAGTGCTCCGTCCAGCTCCCATGGAGGCAGATGGGCTGGCTTTCTGCAGGCCTCCAGTGGGCCTGGGTTAAGAAAAGGCTTCTATTCCCCCAACAGTTGGGCTGTAATTTAGTCCAGGAAGACGGATGCCAGGAGCTGAGATACAGCAAGCAAATGGGGTGTGGGGGCAGGCGAGTGATGGGGAAAATAGAACACACAGCAACTGCGAACATACGGTTTGTGTCCAGTGATGGGATGGGGTGAGAGGATCTGGGGGACCTCCCTCGGCAGTCATCCTGCACTTTATAGTCTTTGACTGATGTCAGCCCGCTGAGCGATGAGGGAGCTGTCCCGGAGCGATTACCCACTTGGTACTCCGCCTTAGCTGAGCTTGTCAGACTAAAAATTACCCCCAACAAAAGGGTCTCTCGATTCTCGGTCTCTGTCTCTGCCCTTTCCCTCCTTGTCCTTAGGCTCTCTGTGCCCCCAGAAGGCCGGCCTCCGAGTCAGGAGGACAGTCCGTGGCTCACCTCAGACATATGCTGGCTGAGTCTTTCTCAGGAAAATAAAAATGTCATACCCAGGCCCAGCCCCAAGGCTGCTGGGAGGTCCAACCCAAGGGGGATCAGCACTTGGCAACCTTCAAAGCACCATCCAGAGCTAGGCTGCTGGTAGCGTGTACTGCAAAGGCCAGAGTGCCCGGGAAATGGCAGGAAGAATACAGCCTTTTTCTCTTCTTGTCATCCGAAACTTCATTTGGCAATGTTCCAGGGACTCACTTTTATTCCCTCCTCTTCTCTGTCCTTCTGTATTCTGATGCTCTTTCTCCCTTTTTTTTTTCTGAGATAAAGCAATACCCAACAAGAACAGCATTGGAGATGAGTGGAATCAAACAGCCAAGAGCTTAACTATTGGGTGAACTGTAGAACTGAGGATTTAGTCCCAGGGGAGGCTGGGCTGGGCCATGGAAAAGAGACAGAGACTCTGGGATACTAATGTGAAGCTGGTTCTGGGGAAAGTGCCAGGGATCTGGGGGAGGGAGGAGGAATTCACCCCTAATACACTAGAGAGCTGCAATGAATGTTAGTGCCCTGGGACAAAGCTCCACCTGCCCAACCCTAGCACCATATGTGACTACAGAATTCCTTGAAAAGGCACAACATTGAAGACGGACTCAAGAAAAGCCACGATGGGGACCCTGAGTCGCTCTCGTCCTTTTTAGATCGTCCTGAAGACAAAGACTCCTCAGTCTGCATCTTCTTGAACTACTTAGAGACTGGCTCGTCGGATCCCCTCCTTTCATGTCTGAAGATGCCCAAGTCTGAAGATTAAGTGAATTTCGGGAGAAAAATAAAAAAGGCCAGAGAGGCAGGGGCTGAGTGAAGTGAGGGATGGTGGTAGGGAGAGAGCAGGGGCAGGGATCATGGACATCATGGATGCAGGGGCTTTGGGGATAACAGGAGGAAGTGAGAGATGGAAAGAGACAGAGTGGAAGCACCAGAGTGAACAAAAACACAGAGAAAGGAAAGCATGTGGGCCCAGAAAATGGCCCAGTTGGGACATGTAGTTCCAGAAGGGAGGGAGACAAATTTCCTTTATTCTGCTATTTCAATACTTTGTCTCCAGGAGCTCTCTCCGGGGATGCAGATCTCAGCCCAGGTTACCCACCTCAGCCGTGGCTCTCTTGTCTGTGTCTTCCCCTAAAAGATCCTTCCTCGAGAGTGGAGACTTCCATCCCTGCGAGGATTCTGGGAAACTCCAAGACTGACCCTCATTGTGTCTCACCAGAGAGCATGTCTACGCTCTCTGCCTACCTCACTTCTGGCCCCGTGTCTCTCTGGTCTCACCCCCTTTGCTACATCCCCAAAATAATTCTTGATCAGCAATAGGTAGCCATCTGCTCAATCCTGTTCCTCTCCCCTGTCCTTTGGGTGACTCTCGGCTTTAGTCCTCTGGCCGTCCATCATTCTTTTTGGAAAAAAAAATCTAAAATGACATTAAGAGCCATGCAAAGGTCAGAGAAATCTTTCGGAGGGAATTCAGTGTTTATCTTGGCAGGTCCCCCCCTTGTCTCCTGCAGACAATGGTGCATGTTTGGGTGCAAAGAACTTTGGCTTGCTCAGATATTGTTTATTCAGCTCCATTTTTTCAAACAGTTCTTGGCGAGTCTCTGAACAATTAATTTGCACTGACCCAGAGGGGACTGACCATCTCAACTGTCACCAGCAATTTTATTGCAAATCTAGCTCTCACTCTGCTCCATGGGGGCCTCCCCAGCCTCTGACCTTTTTGAAGCTTGAACCCCGTTACTATTTCCATCCCAGCTCCAGGCCGTTCCGCCCCTTTCAGTCCAATATCCTCCTTTCTCCTGCACTCGGACCCCTTAGTGAACCAGCTCGAGTCTACACTGTCCTGTTCTCTTGAGTCCCTGCTCCACTTGTCCCATCGATGATCTTGCCCAGTTAAGCTCGGATCATTCGCCTCACTCACCACCTTTGCTCCTACCACAGGCTGCAGAGACTCATGAACCCCGGCTGCTCAGGTCTGCCCCAGATTTATGTTCTATGACCTCCATTGGGTCCCGTTGTTTCTAGGCAATCCTTTTCCACCTCCCTAATTGCCTCACTCTCCCACTCACCATGGCAGCTTTTCCAAACCTTTTCATCCCTCCACAAACCTCCTGTGGCTCTCTCTCCTCACCCCTTCTCAGCTGAGAACATCATTTTCTATTTCAGACACAATGGAGATGAGTTGCCTGATGTCTCTCCTCATCTCACATCCCTTTGATGCTCTCCTGCTCTTCGTTTTTCTTCTTTCTTTTCCTCTTTTTCTCTCCTCCCCCTGTCTCCTCCTTTTCCCTCTTCTTCCTCTCTTCCTTCCCTCCTCTGCTTTCCTCCTCTTCCTTTTTATTTCTCTTCCTCCTCTCTTCCTTTGTCTTTCTTTTCTTCTTCCTCTCTCTTCCTCATCCTCTCCCTTCTCTCTCTTCCTTTTTATTTCTCTTCCTCCTCTCTTCTTCTTTCTCTCTTTTCTTCTTCCTCTCTTCCTCATCCTCTCTTCTTTTTCTTTCATCCTTCCCTCTTTCTCTTTCTTCCTCTTCCTTTTTATTCCTCTTCCTCCTCTCTTCATCTTCCTCTCTCTTTCTCATCTTCTCTTTCTTCTTTACTCCTCCTTTTCACCTCCTTTTCTTTCCTCCTCTTCCTTTCTATTCCTCTTTCTCTTCTCTCCTCTTCCTCTCTACTCCTTCTCTTCTTTCTCCTCCTCATCTTTTTCCTTCTCCCTTCATTTATTCAGCTAAGAGTCCCCATGTTCTTTCAATTCAGCCTTCCATTTGAGATTAGGACACTTGAATAGGAAAAGGCTTTTTATTGCTACCAAGCTGTGTTTCTTATTACACATACTGTGTGATTTCTGGACAGAAACAAGCCAAGCAGCCCATGGTTTCAGTGGTTCCCGGGTTCTCCGGGTTTCTGGGGCACCATTTTCTCCCACTATTTAGGGTCATCAGGCCTCAGTGTCTCTGCTGGATCTTCATCCAGACCACACCCGCTTACCAGTAGACTCCCCAGCCTTGGTCCCAGTGACTCTGATCTTTTACTATTTCACTCAGTGATCTCATCAGATGATTCAAGGACATGTTGTCCAGGAGGCCAGCCCAAATTCAGCTCCTCCTCCAACCGAGAGCAGGGCCAGCAAGAGGCTGAGTCCCAAGGCCCATTTCTCGGCCTTTCTCTTGGTGCTAGGCTATTTTACCGGTCAGAAGTCAGGGTCTGTGGATGACCATGTTGGACCAAGGCCCTGCCTGGCTCAGTGTCTCTTACAGAGACCCATATTGGGCTAGCAACTAGCTGGGCATGCAATAACAATAACAACAGCAGTAATAATAGTACAATGGTGATGGTGATGGTGATGGCGATGGCGATGATTATGATAAAGATGAAGAAGACGAGGATGATAGTGATGGTGATGGTGATAATGGTGATGAGGATGAGAATGATAGTGATGGTGATGATGATGATGATGATGATGATGGGGATGGGGATGATGATGATAATGGTGATGATGATGATAAAGATGATGAGGATGATGGTGATGGTGATGATGATGGTGATAATGATAGCTAACATTTACATTGTGCTGATTGTGTGCCTGGCATTATGTTCTAACTCTTATTACCTCACTAGAACCTCACCACAATTCTGGGAGGTAGGAGCTATTATTATAATGATGATTATGAATTATCATTATTTTATGGCAAGAAGTGGCAGAGCCGAGTCAAACCCCGCTCCACAGGCCTTCTGCTGTTCTTCCTCCTTCCCAGCAAGCCTAAGTCCTGCGGTGACCTGGGGCTCCATGGCATCTGACTCACCTCACGTCCTCTCTGCTGGACCTTGTCCTTCCCCCAGGCCTGCACCATTCCTTCTCACAGCTGTCTCCCCCAGGCTCTTCTGGCACCTGCCAGATCTCCTGGCCTCTTTCTCCTCCTTCCCTCACAGCCCACAGAAGTTCCTATTTGGCTACGCTCTTGCAGCTGCTGGGTCTTTTCAGATGGTGACCTCTGAGAAGGCTCCTGGCTCTCCTCCCAAACATCTCCTCCCACAGGCTGGAGTCAGGGGGCTCCTTAGGGCCGGGGCAGGGTTTGTTCCTGAGGTCAGGGAATCCACCAGCAGGCCCAGTGGATAAAGCCTCCTACCCTTGGAGGGACAGAGATCCATTCCCCTTGACAGCTAATGACAGGAAGACCCTAGCAGGGAAGGGTAGTTTCCCAGTGACCTCAGATAGGATCACAGACACAGACAAGTCCCCTTCATTTTCAGAAATGGAAACTGAGGTTCTCAGCAGTAACTCACCCAGAGTCACCTAGGATTGTAGATTTAGGGAAGGAGGAATTAGAGTCCATCACAACTCCCTTAATTTACAAAGATGATGATAATAATAATAATAGTCACAAGAATAGCTAACATCTACCTAATGCTTACTATGGGCCAGGCATGGTGCTAATGCTTTATAATTATGCTTTCATCTAGTCATCACCAGGACCCTAGAAGGAAGGTGCCGTTATTGTCTCCATTTTGCAGATTGGGAAACTGAGACAAACAGGGTCACAGCCAGAGCTGCTGACTCTGAGCCAAGGGTTTGCTCTGACTCACCAGGGGGGCACAATCACCAGCCATACTCAGGCTTGGTACAAACCAGATTTATGGGAAACCGTGTCTCATGTCCAATCTCTTCCTTTCCCTTCAACGACCACCACCCTGGTTCGGATGCTTGCTCTACTCTCCTAAGCTCTTGTGGCAGCCTCCCAACTGGTCTCCCTGCCTCCAGTCCCAGCTGGATGAGATTGGGTATAGATTTCTAAAATGGTGTCACCCTTGTGGAAGATTCTGGATAGCTGCCCCCCTGAGACAATTGGATCTGGCCTGGAACTGTGAGCCTCTGGGACCAGGATACTGGATACTGAAGCAATGGCAGCTCCTCAGAGTAAGAGCAGAGTCAGGACCCTTTGTAAAACTCATCCAATGTTGGGCTTTAAAGCCAACAAGGGCTGGATCTCCTGGTAGAGAAGAAGCTCCCTCAGGCCTGGGGAACTCTCAGGGCAGCAAGCTTTGTCCTGGACAATGGGGTCAGAGCCAGCCATAATCTGGGCCTTTCACATAGACCCCACTACCACCTTCCCACTGCACATCCCAGTGACTCCCATTATCTGTCCAAGAAACTGCTAATCCACTGTTTCAGTCCCTTCCCCGTGGGCGTGATATTTAGTCCTGAACATAGTCAGGAGAGACCTGGATGTAAACCCTGACCCTGACACTTACTCTGCACCTGTGGCTGATTCACACAGTGTCTCCAAACCTCAGTTTCTTCAGGAATATTTTTAAAAGTGACAATAGCACCTGCCTCCAGTCTCTGCCTCCCAGAGTTCTCATAGAAGTTACATGACATCATGTCTGTAAAACACCAGAGAGATGTCAGCTCCTATTATTAATCTGGCTCCAGCCTTATTCTCCACCGTCCCCCTTCACACACACAATGTCCCAGACAAACTAGACTGATCCAGGCTGGGGAATGCACTCTGTCCCCTGCTCTGCTTCCGGACCCCGCTCTGCCCTTGGGGCTCAGTATAGTGGTTGACATATAGTATGTGCTTAATAAATGATTTTCAATCCTTTTATTCAGTCAGTCAGTCAAATATAAATTGGATTCTATGGCCTCTGGGATTCTGGGAACTTTAAGGGCCATGGGTGTCCTTGACGATGTACCCTTTCAATACATTTCTCAGGGTATCGTGATGAACGGTCCAGCAGAATGACCTCCCCGCATTTGCCAAGCTTGGTTTTCTGATGAAAAAGCATATTTTTCACTCTTCTATTTCCATTCTGGAAGAACCTGCCAGAGATGATTCTGTACAAGCAGGGCCTTCTTTGGATCAGGAACTCCACCATCGTGAAATGATGCATCCAAATAATGAGTGTTCCACAATTAGTACATTTGAAAAAAAAAAAAAAGGCAGTTCTTATTGGAACTAAGAATAGGACTTTTCTCAGCCCATGGGGATATTCAGACCAAACACGATTCCTAGCAGGATTTCCTAGACCTCCAAAGGAAGTCTTTGCTTCTCAGGATCAAAAAGCATATGTTAGGAACTGAGCTGATTTTATGGATTGAAGAATCAGGGGAGAATTCTCCAACCACTTAGTCCGATCTATGCCCAAACCAAATTCCAAATTCCTCTCCCCCCACAATATTCCCAACAAACATGTCCAGTGAACAAGAAGCACGTTCATGTGCAGTGAAGGGAAGCCCACCATCCCCTCTTAAAAAGCTCTCGTTGTTAGGAAGTTATTTTTTTTTTGCTTTCCCCTGAATTCAGGTCTAAGTGTGATTTTCCAGAGTGGGAAAACTTGGAGCCAAAGAAATGTAGCTAAAGGTGGAGGCCAGGGATTAAAAGAGGCTAAATCTTATTCTTCCTCCATAGGGTGAGCTTTAAAATCCCTGAAGACAATCCTCCTCTCTGCTCTGTCTTCTCTTCCTCAACTGCACATTCCCCAGTTGAGAACCAGAATTAACAACTGATGCTCATGAAGCAATAGGAAGGGGAGGGAGCCTCCATAAGTAGTGAAGATCCACAAGTGCAATGGTTCAAAGGGAGGCAGAAAAGCGGGGACTGGCTGAGAGCTGAGGTTCTTGCCCCTCAGCCACCCTGTTCCATCTTTCCCATGAGACAGGACACTGATCTCCATCAATAATGAGAGAGTCTCAAATCAAGGCACTTTGGCCCAGGAGGAGCACTCAGCTGACACAGAATTAAGGTCCCATGTCGAGCTGGTTGCCCTTCCCCACACCATCATTGTTTCTCTGATGCTACAGAATGCTATTTATCCTTTCTCTATCTTGCTTGCACACAGCTGTTTGCAGGTCACCTCCCCTCTTTAGCCATGAGCTCCTTAAGAACAGGGATTTTCTTATACCTTTCTTTGAATCTCCTGCACATAACACAATTTTTGACACACAGTAGGTGCTTACTAAATACATATTGGCTGACTGATTCTTCAACTATAACATCTAGAAATGAACACAAAAACTCCTGATGTGTTCTACAAAGGGGAGAGTATAGAATATCATCTTTACCTTCCTGAATACCATTCCTTTTTTGATGCCATTTTCTTCATTTCTTTTCATCATCCCGACTCTAACCCTAAATACCTCCTGACTCTATCATCACCATCATCGTCATTTTTATTTTGGCTACTAATTCACACTACTGATTCAAAATGAGCTTAAGATCCACTAAAACCCTGAGATTTGGAAGGTAGTCTTCTTTCTAACTCTCTCCCTCCTATTCTTGAGAAATTTGAATTTTATACTTCTTAAAATTTATTTTATCCCTATTGCTTTTTATCTTATTAGATTCAATCCAGAGGTATCCCACACCTATTTACAGCACTCTAAAGTTTAGATTAAAAGTTAAATAGGAATATTTAACATAACAAATAAAAATACAATAGAATATAGATAACTTAATAAGTGTTTTTCTAAGACAACATTATAGTTTAATGCTTTCCCCTTCTATCTTGAAATATCACTATTCTAATCTGTCAAGACTGATTTTAAAATTTGCCTTGTATTACCTAGTGTGTTCATTAAGCCTTCCAGCTTTGGGCTTCTGCAAATTTGAAAAACTACTGAACTTCTGAATTGGAACCTCCAGTGTCATTTGACTAAACCCATACTGGAAGAAGAATACTTATTACACCACACACACACACACACACACACACACACACACATACACACACACTCATACATACACATACACACAAAACAAGAGGTCATTTGGCCTTTGCTTAAAGACTCCACTGAAAAGGGAAAGCATGTAAGTAGCCAACCTGGCCCGTGTCAGGATAGTTCTCATTGTCAGAAAGTTTGTCCTGACATCATATACCCATGATGTCATTATCAAAAGTATAGGTATCCTCCTCTGCTCTCTGTGGATGTCATAAATAGTCCATACATTCATAAACTCTGAAGAATTATGCTTAAATGGTGTGCATTAATCTCTATTCCTTGGAATCTGGAACTAAACTAATTTATGACCCCACAGGGTTATTGTGAGATCAAATGAGATAATGGATATACAGTATTTTGCAAGCCTTAAAGTCCCATATAAATGTCAGCTATTATTAATTTCCCCTGCTGCTTTGAGGCAGCCCTACAACCTTGCATTGAACTGTAAGATGAAATTGTCCAGTGGTTTTCAAATGTCTGTAGAACCAGACTCTCTGAAGAAGTACGTCATAGTGACGTCCCAAATAAAATATGTGTTTTCCCCAAGATTTCTTTATTTTTTTTTAAGAATCGCTTAAGGGGGATCCACTGAATGTTGATTTATTGAGGTCACCAAGAGGGCCCTTTTACTCCCTTTGGGGGTTTATCAGATAGTTCTGGACTTTCGTAAAGGAATTCCAAAGGGAATCAGTGTCTGGTCGAAAAAAGGTCTGACCTTCTCCGTATCATCCGCTTCACTGCCCTGCTCTTTCCTCCCCTACATTTCTCATGATACTATAGTTTTGAGAACCTGAATCATTAACTGCTTTCTCTCAGTCCCCATTTCAACACCTTAGAGTTTGAGAAAGAACAGGCTGACCCCTTTCCCTCACTTCGTCCAGTTTCCAACAGGTACCTTTGCATTTCTACGTAGCAGACATACTGATAGAGTAACCTCCAAATGCGGGAGATTGGATGGTAGAGGGGGAGGAAGGAGGTCAGGGCTTCTGCCAGGACAGAAGGGAAGGCAATAATCAGACAACTAACTGTGGAAGGAATTGTATGCTAGTTCCCAAGAGTGCCTGTAAGTAAGCTTGATATGTGGAGACCACACATCTTAAAGATGGGAGTGGAAACTACAGGGAAGGCTGATGACTCCAAGTCACCCCAAAGCCTATGACTGCTCATTGTAAATCTCAGGTTGTAAGAGGGGCCAGATGGCCAGCCATGTGTTTCAGATGATAAAATTAACAAGATTAATAAAAACATACCTTCCACCATGTTTTTCTTGGATTGATGGTGGGGAGGAGCATTTTTAAAAACCCTGCTTTGCAAAACTGGGTCTTTTTGCCATCCAAATGGTACAGACTCTCGGAGACGCCTTGGGACGATATGGTCTTGTGAGTGCATGGAAGGGTTGGAGTGAAAAAGCTATGGGCTCCAATTCTGCCCCAGCTCTGAGGGGGACCCTAAGCAAGCCATTCACCCCCTCCTCTCCTCCATCCAATGTATACAAAAGCATCTCCCTCACAGTGTTATGTGAGTCTAAAATGAGACCCCCCATGTATACTTATTGTGTATCTAATTTATATTTTAATATATTTAACATCTACTGGTCATCCTGCCATCTGAGGGAGGGGATGGGGGGAAAGGGGGGAAAAATCGGAACAAGAGGTTTGGCAATTGTCACTGCTGTAAAGTTACCCATACATATAACCTGTAAATAAAAGGCTATTAAATTAAAAAAATAAATAAATAAAAAACATAAAATAAAATAAAATAAAATGAGACCTCGAGCTTTGCAGATCTCAAAGTTCCCATCCTGTCCACCCAGCTGCTAGCGAGGAGAGCCCTGGCTTTTCTTGGAGCTTCTTCAGGAATCAGGGACATGGAGCCCATAGTGGACAGGTACCCAATCCCATAGACCCTGAGGAGGAAAGCATTTCCGGGAATCTGAAAGAGCTACAGTAACATGGGTTCTCATCCATAATCTCTTTGGGCTTTTAAGAAATTGTATCAAGTACTTCATTGCTAGTTAACTGTATCCTTTACAGAAGGAAGGAGATTTGTAATTAGTTGCATGGAAGGGAGAGGAGGGATTGTGGGGGAATATTAAAATATGAAACTTCTCTCAGAAGCTTCAGACCCAACTTTAGATTTGGGCTCTCCAGTAAAATGAAGTCCTTGAGGTCATGGAAGGGGGAAGGGAGGGAGGAGAAAGGGAGAGAGCAGGTCTCCTAGAAGGGGTCGAAAACAGCTTTAATTCTGCTCAAAGCCCACCTGGGGAGGCTTCTTTTCCTAAAGCAACATTTCAAGGCATCTCTGACTCCCGATGGCCAGAGCAGCCCCTCCCCAGAAAGGATTTAGAAAAGTAGCTCCCAAACCTTTTCCAAGCTGCTGAGCTCTGCAAACAAGAGATCCTTTTTGTTTGATTGGGGCCTTCCAAACAATGGGGGGAAATCACCCTGCTGTTATCTCTTTTTTTTCTTCCTTTTAAATGGCTGTCCAGGTGCCTTTTGCAATGGATTCTCCAGTATGCGAATTTTACTTCTGGTTTACAGAAGGCATCTGCCCCTGGCTTGGCCCACTTTCTGGTGGGTGGTTTACAGAGTTAAGGATTGATCCAAAGGAGATGAATGTGATAAATCCCCTTTCTTAGAAAAGTAGAGATAACAGCTCTCATTCAGAGTGCTTTAAGGTTCCCAAAGTGTTTTTCTCATTTCATCCTGTGAGGCTTTTTAACCCATTTACAGATAAAGAAACTCTCTCTTTCTCTTTTTCTATATCTCTCTTTGCATCTCTCTCTCTCTCCTTTCTCTCTCTTTCTACATCTCTTTGCATTTCTCTGTATCTCCCCCTGTATCTTTCTCTCGCTCTTTCTGTATCTCTTTGTCTGTCTCTCTCCTTCCTATTCCCCTGTGTCTCCCCCCCTTCCTTTTCTCCCCCTTTCCATATCTCCAGGAAATAACTGGAATTATTATGCCCATTTTACAGATGAGAAAACTGAGGGTAAGAGAGATGAAGTGCCTTAGTCAGGATCACCCTTGTTCTTTTCGCAGAACCATAAGACCTGGATACAGTGGCAGATAGTTTGGATTCCAATTCAAGCATCTGTATAAGTTGGAATAAGGCACTGAGTCTTCCTGGGCTTCCCTTACTTAATCAGTTTAATACCAAGAAGATTGGACTAGATTCGATAAGCATTTATTAAGCACCTCCTGTTTGCCTGGCTCTGTGCTGAGAAATAGATGGTCTCTAAGGTCCCTTCTATCCAGCTCTGGATCTTTTATTCCTGAAATCTTTATGGGACAGCTTCAAATGTCCTTGCACAACTGGAAGGACCTTAGCACCCAGGAGTCCCGAGTCCAACCACAAATTGAAAAAAAGAATCCTAATGTATCTCCAGCCTCCACATCAAAGACATTGGGATGAGAGAACTTGCCCTTCCCAGAAATGGCCCGTTCTGCTTTGAGGGAGCAATTATTGCTGGGAATTTCCTTTTCAAATCTGTCTTCAACACCCAGAGTAGCCTCCAGTGAATGAAGGTGTTCATTCATTCAACCAACAAACAACTTAAAGGGGCTCCCTGCCAGGACGGGGTACTGGGGAAGAAACTTGCTGCCATGGCCCTTCAGAGGAATAAGACACAAGCTCAAAGAAAGCTGATGTCCATCCGCTCTGACAGTAACTTCCCCCCGCCAGCCGCCGAGTGCCAGGCATCTTGCTAAGGAAATCCTGGGGGTCTTGTGACCACAGAGCTCCATTTGGCAGCAGAAAGATGCAGGTTTTTATGTTATTGCTGTTTGCCTGATTTTTTTCTTTCTTATTTTTTTCCCTTTTTTGATCGGATTTTTCTCGTACAGCATGATAAATGTGGAAATAAAATGAGAAGAGTTACATGTGTTCAACCGATATCGGATTACTTGCTGTCTGGGAGAAGGGGGTGGGAGAAAGGGAGGGAGTAAAATTTGGAACACAAGATTTTGCAAGGGGGGATGTTAAACACTCTCTTTGCATGTATTCTGAAAAATAAAAAGCTATTATTTTTTTTAATGCAGTTTCGAATTCGAGGCTTGCTAGTGGTATCTGTGTGACCTTTCTCCTTCTCGATTTCTTCATCTCTTGAATGAGGAGAATCAAAGCATCTACTTTACTGGTTATTGTAAAGATCAGGTGATGTTATGAATGTAAAGTCACAAGCTTTATAAGGTAAAGCCAGTAGCACTCTAGTAAGAAAGAGTGCCAGATATGAAGGTCAAAGACCTGGCCTCAAATCCTGGATCAACTTCTTATTTCACTTTGTAATCTTGGCCTATTTATTTCATTTCCCCTGGCCTCAGTTTCCTTATCTGAAAAATGGAGAAACTGGGCTATTTGACTTGTGAGGTCTCATTTGTAATAGCTGTATAATCTTAGGTAAATTATTTCTGGATCTCGGTTTCCTCTTTTGTAAAAAAAAAAATACTTTGTAAAGTTTTATAAAACCTTTGTAAAATTTGTCAAAAAATTTTGTAAAAACTTTATAAAATTTATCCAAAAAATTGAAAAAAATTTATAAAAATTTGTAAAAACTTTGTAAAAATTGTTTAAAAAATTGTAAAAAATTTGTTAAAAAAAAAAAAAAACAACTAGATGCCCTCTAACTTCCCAATTCGATATAAATCTAAGATCTCTTGAAATGGTGTTTTCTTTCCCTCTCTGGGTCTCAGTCCCCTCCCCCCATAAAATAAAGAACTGGGCCAGATGACTCTGAGGGGCCTTGCTCTCAGTTTCCCATCTGAGATGCTCACCTCTTACCCCACTGGCAGCAGGGCCAGGTTCCAAATCCAGACGTGTTCGGATTCCAGATGGACCCACCTGGCCCGCCTTAGCCCGATTGAATTACCATTGCTGAGCCCACAAAGGGCACTGGACTGAAGGCTCTGTTTTCACAGCACCTCCCAATGCTGCTGTTTTTATTGGTTCAGCTGCTCCCCACCCCCAGCTGCTTCTGGATGCCTGATGGGGGTGGGGAAGGACATGACAAGGACGGAGATGAGACAGAAGCTAGATTCATTACTTCCAACTGTAAGGGTTTTTACAGAGGGCCTGGTTTTCTCATCTTGAGCCCAGTTTACCCCCCCACCCCTTCTCTGGATCAGTGTGGCATGGAAAGGTTAGGGCCCCCAGTCTCAGACCCTTCTGGGGCAGCAGAACCCCGCCTTTGGGGCTCCAAAGATCTGGACTCAACCCAAAGAGGCCCCAGAGGCCCATTTGAAAGAGATTCTGCTTCCTTCGTTTCCCCCCAGGGGTCCCACAAAACTGAGCTTTATTGACTTCGGGGAATGAAGCCCAAACTCTCTCTCCACTGCAGGACTTGAGTCAACGTGGGTGTGGTGGACGCTGCACTTGGTGGGAGCTTTTCTGACTGCCTGGTAGCTCAGAAAGATTCCCTGAATGTTGCCTGTGGATCCTCAGGGACGCAGGAGTCAGCCTGTTTTCCACATGACCTGCCCAGATTGCCTTCCAATGTCCAAACACTTGGAGCTTTCCTGGCTGCCTGGTAGCTCAGAAAGATTCCCTGAATGTGGATCCTCAGGGATGGAGGAGTCAGCCTGTTTTCCACACGTCCATATGCCCTTCCAGAAATGATTGGCCAACTTTAGGATAATCAGCAAAGGCCCTGAGTTTGGCACTTTTCAGTCAGAAATTCAATGTGCAAATGTTGGTTTTGCTCTGGAGAACTTGTGGACCAGACAGAGAGAAAGCCTAGAAAGGCCGTGTGGACTCCTGGGACCTGAGCTCAGTCTGCTTCTACCACTACCTACCTAATGTGATAGTTATCTCACCCCTCTAATTCTCAGTTTCTTTCCTTGTAAAATGAGTCCTACAATGTCTCTTCCAGCTCTAAAATGATGCCCTTATTATAGTTCCCTCCCCTAAATTCAGCCTGTACAGCCACCATTCTGGTTGAAAACTTGGGGGACAGTGCTTCATGTCTAGCTTTGCGTTGCTAGCTTGAAGCTTCTTAGATACAGCCCTCCAGGAGACAAGATGTGGTCTCATGAGGGGCAGAGAAGGGATCTCACTTATCTTCCCTAACAAAATGGCAACAGGAGATACTATGGCCCTAGTTCTGCTGGGCTAGTGATGGCAACAAGCTGTAGCACTATCTCTCCTTGGGCATCAAAAGGTCCTGGGCATCAACAGAAATGGAAATCATTATTATTACCTAAGTTACCTTTGGGGGGGTATTTCCTACCAACACAGAGTGGTCAGTGACATCTCCTGAGGTGACACTGGCTAATGGCAGAGGGTTATTTGGCGGCCACCAGAAAGAAACTCGAGATCAGCTATGTGAGCTCGAGCTGTCCAGCATAGAGGTGATTGTGACGTGGCTAATTTGCAGAAATGAGGCTTATTTAAGAGTCTTCTAACAGGCTGTGACAGTAGGTGTAAGTAAGCCACTAGATTTTGTCCTAATCATCCTGTAATGGACACTCTATTTGTCATTGCTTTTTCTATGTGGATATAACAACCTATTCCATATCTGACACATGTCTGTAAATTGAACACCTTTTATTAAAACAACAACATTTCACCTTTCTGGAAAAGTGCTTAGAATTCAAATCCCAACAACTGCTATTACATAATTAACAATTTTCTCCGGGACTAGGGCCAGGATGCTAGGCTGGTGATCTCAGAGAACTGGGAGGAGGATCCGTTGTTGCTTCCAGGAACGAGCTGAGAGAGTCAATTTGTCCTGGGTTGGGCTTCATCTGGAGTGTTGTGCTCCATGCATTTAAAGGCTACCCAGAGGAAGGTAGCCATAATGGGCCATAATGACGTCTCCATATGGATCAGTTGCTGCAACTGGAGGATGTTTACTTGAAAAAAAATAACAGGCTCAAATGAGATAAATGCTTGGTGATTGATTGTTGGGGATAATGCAGTAAATGAGAAGAGCACTGCCCCTGGAGTTAGAGGGTCTGCATTTTGTCCCCCTCTGATGCTTATTCCTTGTAGGTCTTGAAGCAATCCACTTAACTTCTCCTGAGAGTCATCATCTGTTCGATGAAGCATCTAGAGGAGCTTTCCAGCTCTAGATCCGGGATCCTCTAGTAACTGCATCTTAAACATCTGTTCACTGATTGATTGATCTGAAGATGGATGCAGAAGGCCCAGGACAGACCCTTGGCCCCACCTATGTCTTAGACAATCATACTCCTATAATAATAAAGATGAATAAGATTGATAGAAAGAAGTCTGGAATAAGAGTAAGGAGATAATTGCAAAGTGATCACCAAACACATCACTTTAAAAAATCCCTTTAGTCCTGGTTTGCTCATTTGTAAAATGAGGTCATAAAATTTGATACTTTTTACCTTACACTTATACTTACCTTATACTTTAACAGGAAGAAGGGTCTTTGCAAGCTTTGAAGAACCTAGAAATGCAAATCATTATTGTTACCTTAGTTGTCTTTTGGGGGGGGGGTCTCCATTTCACTTGAAATCCTAGGTCCAATCCCTGGCCCTCTCTCCAGGCACTCTAAGGCTACAGGAGATCTCTTGGCTGTTATAGTTTTCTCACTTGGACTAGGAGTCAACTCAAATCTCCAAATCTTTCTCTTAATAAGTGCCAGGAGGAGAAAAATGGATGGGTCACTATTTGTGTCACTGAAGGGAACTCCTTAATCCACTTGAGTACATGGGAGTGCCAGGAGCAGGAGTCACCCAGTCTGCCCCACTCCAAAGCAAGCTCTTTCCACAGCCCATTACTGCCAATAAGGTCCCTGGGCCAGGCTTGATGGAAGGTTGACAAACCTACTATCCCTAGATACCCAATCTTCCTACAGGGTGATGCTCCTTGAGCCTCAGCTTTTGTTCTGACCAACAAGCAAAGTCATCTCTGTTTGTAACTTTTCTTTTGGGTGATAGTTAGACTTACAGGGTGGTAAATTTGGATATAAACCTAAAGAGAAAGGTTCCAGTTTCCTTTTTTGTCTTTCTTTTTATTTATTTATTTATTTTTTGCTGAGGCAATTGGAGTTAAGTGACTTGCCCCGGATCACACAGCCAGGAAGTGTTAAGTGTCTGGGGCCAGATTTGAACTCAGGTCCTCCTGACACAGAGCTGGTACTCTATCCATTGTGCCAGCAAGCTGCCCCCTGGTTCCTGTTTTCTGATGGTTCTGATCTGAGCCTGTTGGGCCACAGTATCTAAGAGCCAGAAGTTAGGGAGAAAGAATTCTAGCTAGGGGAGGCAGAACAGAGCTGTGGAGATGGGAGTTTGCCCATCTGAGGTTTCAGAGTCCCACATTAGGGTTCTGCAGGAGTGGGGAAGGGAAGCTCTCAGCTTCCAAACCCTGAAGCAGAGACAAGCTCCTGTCCAGGGCCCCACTTTTAGCAATGGAATGTATCCAGTCACCCCATCGGACACTCTTCTCCTCAACGTGACACTGGGGCCATGGCTGGTCGGTTGCAGAGTATTACAGAGCAATAACAACTTTCTGTAAGAGCAGTGAGCACCATTCCCTTCGGCTGAGTCAGATGGGAGGTTGTTCCCTGATTTTTCTGCCAGTTTTTTTTAGGCTGACAGGGGATTAGCTCAAGTATCAGCCCTGGAAAACATATAATGCAGAAGGCAAACATCAATCCAATAGATGAAGCTGGGGCACAAACCAATAGAATCACCTTTGGCATCAGGGGTTTCCAGTCAACAGTCAACACATGACTTCATTCTGTTACTAGCTACAGTTACTACTACAAGATTCAGTCCCCTTCTCCCTTTTTCTTTTCCAGTGGGATGGTGGGAAAGAAAAATAAATGCTTCTAATTGGAAAAAAAATTAATTTAAAAAAGAAAGATTTCCAAATGTAGAGATTGGGGTCAGTGCAGCTCAGGTTCTGAAGAACTGAGTGAGAAAAGGTGCTGAGAGGGGATAGGACCAGATCTATCTGGGACAATGAGCCCAGTCTAGTTGGAATACAGAAGACATAAAGGGAATTCCCATGAAATAGAGCTGACAAAGAAGGGTAAGCTCATGGAAGATGCCAAATACCAAGATAAGAAGGATGTACTTTATTGTATAGACTATGAGGAACCCTTGGAGATTTGTGAGCATAGAATTAGTGTAGTTTGTTGTATTGGACCCGTTCATTGGACAACAAAGTGTCTGATGGTCTGGAGAAGAAATGGATTGGGTCCAGAAAGACCAAAGTCAGGTGACAATTATAGTCCAGACAAGGGATAATGATATTCTGAACTAGAATTAGGCAATGAGGAAGAAAAGGTGGAGACAAATGGGTGAAAGCTGTGACAGAAATGGAAGGTAAAATCCGGCATCAGATTGGATTAGGGGAAAGAGGGAGAAAAAAAAATTAAAGATGACTCAGAACTTGAGTGATGGAAAGGACGGTAAAAATAAAGAATTAGGGAAGGATTAGATAAAGTGATCCTCCCTGTTACCCTCCGGGTAATCATCATTTGCAATTGTTCAGAAATGGAAGAGTTCTATGTCTCACAGGCATGCTGGATGAATGTTTGTGCTGAAGAAATGAGCTTGGATTTCTAGGGGAAATTCGGTGTCGTTGAGAGAAGATGCCAATTTTCCACCGGCAATCCGGCCTGCTCAGTCTGGCCAAGATGTCTATCTGCCAATGGACAAGACTACTGGAGCATCCATTCAGTGCATATCATACTCTGGACAGCTAGCGTATATATCCACTTTTTTTCCTAAATTAATAATAATAATAGTAATCTTTTACATTTTCTTTAAGATTTACAAAGCACATCACATAAATTACCGAACCTGATCTTTATAGTAACCCTTCTGAAGGTTGGTGCTATTATTATCCCCATTTTGCAGGGAAGGACAGAAGTTAATTTACTGGCCCAAGGTCACACAGCTAATAAGTTCTTGAGTCAGAATTGGAACTCAGATCTTCTTAATGCTGTGTCCAATGACCTATTCCCTATGCTACCTACCTGCTCAACTCAAACTCCTTTGAGTGATGAGATCTCTTTCAGGAAGTTCTGCAGCAATCCAAGTCTTGACACAATCAACATAATATCATTCACTTATAGGGGCACCTGGAGGACCTCACCATCCATAAGGAATCATCCTTTCATTTGGACTCTGAACTGGATCCCCACCATCTTGTGGCAAGTATCTTCAGAGAATCCACTCCTCCCTACTGATTCCTTCCCTAATGCCTGTCATCACAGAATAGAGATCTCTGTAGTAAATAATGGCTAACAAAGGTCACTAGCCATTGTTAAAGGGAAGGATGGCCAGTGGTCAGCCTTGTGTTCCACTGGTACCTTCTCGGCGCTGGGAAAGATCAGAGGAAGCCTTCAGCAAGCAGGGTTGAGCTCCTTATGAGAGGAGATGGATAAGAGTGACATATAATAACTGGGCATGGAAGGGTTATACTCTAATCACTAGAGGAAATGCCCCCCATGATGATAACAGACCCACTGGAGCTTTTGAGCATTGGAAGGATCACTCTGAGAATCCACCCACTCCCCAAAGTCGTAAAGAAATTCTATTTTCAGGCCCAATCTTTGCACATTCTTTTCTAAGAATTCATTTTGATTTTTTTCTTTTAAGATTTTTATTTTCAAAACATAGGCATGGATAATTTTTCAGTGTTAACCTTTGTAAAACCTTGTTTTCTGATTTTTTTCTCCCATTTTCTCTCACCCCCCCCCGTACTAGATATCAAGTAATCTAATATATGTTAAACGTGTTAAAATGTATTTTAAATCAAATATATGTATACATATTTATAAAATTATTGTGTTGCACAAGAAAAATCAGATCAAAAAGGAAAAAAAATGAGAAAGAAAACAAAAACAAGCAAAAAACAACAAAAAGTCAAAATGCACCTTGTGATTTATACTTAGTTCCCACAGTCCTCTTTGATATAGATGACTCTCTTCATCACAAGATGACTGGAAGAAGGAAGAGTTCTATCATTTTGATTTTCAATAGAAGCAGAATCCACAAATTTCCCTATGAGTGAGAACAATCAGAACTCACCAGGATATTGTGCTATACGATTGGCAAAGCCAATTGAGAAAGAAAGGGACCAAGGAGAGAGGAAGGAGTTAGGGGAAAGAAAAAGTAGAAGAGGAAAAGAGGAAGATAGAGGGAGAAGGGAGGAGGAGAAAGAGAAAGAGAAGAAGGAAAGACAGGCGAGAGAGCCAAAGGCACAAAAAGACAGGCAGAGACAGAGAGAGATGGAGACAGAGACAGAGTCAGAGATCAATGAGTAAAATTCCAGGAATTTTGGATACTACTTATTAGACTTTCCTAATTATATGTCTTTCTACATATACCCAATACCATAAACTTCAGATCCACTTCCAAGTGTAATACAGCCTTCTCTTGGAAACTCTGCCAGAGGAAGGGCTTGCTAATTCTTCGTTCTCAAAGAGGATCAGTGATGCCATGAAGGTGATGTCTTAACTTGTATGTGAATTGGATTTAAGTGACTCAGAAATGCACAAAAGGTCACCAGTCTCACTCGCTCCTCCAGAGGCACCAAACTTCAATGGCAAGATGAAAGCCAAGATGGCCCAGGATGTAGTGAGTGACCCTGGCCTTTCTAAATTAAGTTCTCTCCCAGGCCTCAGTTTGCCCAAGGGTCACTTTTATATTTCCTTAGAATATATCTTCTTGAAGACAGGGCCCCTGCTTTTGCTTTCAGGGGTATCCCCAGTGTTGAATATGAAGCTTGATCTAGAGTAAGCTCTGAATGCTTATTTCCTGGAATTAAACTAGAGATAGGAAACTAGGTGGACAAATAGATAGACTATCAGTCCTGGAGTCCAAAATATCTGAGTTCAAATGTGACCTCAGACACTTAATAGCTGTAGGGCTCTGGGCGAGTCATTTAACCTTGCTTGCCTCAGTTTTCTCATCTGTAAATGAACTGGAGAAGGAAATGGCAACTACTACAGTATCTTCATCAAAAAACACCAAGGAGGTGAGAAAGAATCAGACGTGATTAAAAAATACTAGAGAGAGTTATTTTTAAAATACTGAAGGCTTGCTATGGAGAAAGATATTATCCCTAAATTTAAGCATGCTGTAAATAAAAAGGACTTCTTGGTGTTCCAGAAGTGGGGTGGGGTGGGGGAAATTTAGGGGAAAAGGGAGGGAAATAAAATACCCGAACAAAAAGAACATGTTAGCCTAGCCCTGTTTTCATTTCAAAAAATTTTGGTCAAAAAACAATTCATGTTTTCCCAATTACTTCACACAATCAGATGGAGTGGATTCTCTGAAGATTTGCTGAGTTGGCCACATGCCCATGTTACTAAGGCCAGCGTGATGTCTCCGGCCCTTCGAAGGACAGTGGACCACAATAGAAAGGACACTCAGTTCTGCAGAGTATCTGATTCCTCTCCAGTGTCCATGTCACAGGGATGGGGGATGGAGAAAATCACGGGCATCAGAATATCTCACTCAAACTGCCTCCATTTGTTGACTGCCTGATATTGTTGCCTTCTCATTTTCAAGAGCTTTTCTCTCTGGCATCCCTCACACTTGGGCTCCTCCTGAAAGTTAGTTATTAGTTTTTTTTTCTTTTTTTTTATTTTTATTTAATAGCCTTTTATTTACAGGATATATGCATGGGTAACTTTACAGCATTAACAATTGCCAAACCTCTTGTTCCAATTTTTTACCTCTTACCCCCCCCACCCCCTCCCCCAGATGACAGGATGACCAGTAGATGTTAAATACATTAAAATATAAATTAGATACACAATAAGTATACATGACCAAAACGTTATTTTGCTGTACAAAAAGAATCAGACTCTGAAATATTGTACAATTAGCTTGTGAAGGAAATCAAAAATGCAGGTGTGCATAAATATAGGGATTGGGAATTCAATGTAATGGTTTTTAGTCATCTCCCAGAGTTCTTTTTCTGGGCATAGCTAGTTCAGTTCATTACTGCTCCATTAGAAATGATTTGGTTGATCTCGTTGCTGAGGATGGCCTGATCCATCAGAACTGGTCATCATATAGTATTGTTGTTGAAGTATATAATGATCTCCTGGTCCTGCTCGTTTCACTCAGCATCAGTTCGTGTAAGTCTCTCCAGGCCTTTCTGAAATCATCCTGTTGGTCATTTCTTACAGAACAGTAATATTCCATAATATTCCTATACCACAATTTATTCAGCCATACTCCAACTGATGGACATCCATTCAGTTTCCAGTTTTTAGCCACTTACTGCTTGATAAAAATTGCTGGGAAAATTGGAAACTAATATGGCAGAAACTAGGCATTGATCCATACTTAATACCGTACACCAAGATAAGGTCAAAATGGGTTCATGACCTAGGCATAAAGAATGAAATTATTAATAAATTAGAGGAACACAGGATAGTTTACCTCTCAGACCTGTGGAAGGGGAAGGTCTTTATGACCAAAGAAGAACTAGAGATCATTACTGATCACAAAATAGAAAATTTCGATTATACCAAACTGAAAAGTTTTTGTACAAACAAAACTAATGCAGACAAGATTAGAAGGGAAGCAATAAACTGGGAAAATATTTTTACAGTCAAAGGTTCTGATAAAGGCCTCATTTCCAAAATATATAGAGAATTAACTCTAATTTATAAAAAATCAAGCCATTCTCCAATTGAAAAATGGTCAAAGGCTATGAACAGACAATTCTCAGATGAAGAAATTGAAACTATTTCTAGTCATATGAAAAGATGCTCCAAGTCATTACTAATCAGAGAAATGCAAATTAAGACAACTCTAAGATACCACTACACACCTGTCAGATTGGCTAAGATGACAGGAAAAAATAATGATGATTGTTGGAGGGGATGCGGGAAAACTGGGACATTGATGCATTGTTGGTGGAGTTGTGAACGAATCCAACCATTCTGGAGAGTAGTTTGGAACTATGCTCAAAAAGTTATCAAACTGTGCATACCCTTTGATCCAGCAGTGTTACTACTGGGCTTATATCCCAAAGAGATTATAAAGAAGGGAAAGGGACCTGTATGTGCACGAATGTTTGTAGCAGCCCTTTTTGTAGTGGAAAGTTAGTTATTAGTAATGTTAACTCTGTGCTCATTGGGAAGGGTGTTGATCTTGAATATCTTAGTGGGGAAACTGAGGCTGAGGCTGCTGTAGAAGCAGCATAGATGGGGGATTTAAAGTTTGGGGAAAGTGCCAAAAAAAGTAGTAACTGGAGCCCATGTGATCTTGGATGCCGAGCTGCCTGGGATCCTAACTGGACCTGACCCATCTCCCTCTTTGTACGCCTCCATGGCTTCCTTTAGGTCCCAATTCCAATACCACCTCCTTCAGGAAGGCTTCCCAGCCTCTCTTCCTGTTTCCATACAAGCTGTCCATGAGAAGGAACAGACAGCTTCCTTCTAGTGCCTTCCCTCGAGGGGTCATTTCCTATTTATGCTAGCTAGGGCTTGTCCATATTTGCTTGCATGTTGTCTCCATATTATATTGGAAGCTCATGACAGTGGCTGTTTTTGCCTATTTTTCCAGCCCCAATACTTAGTACAGAGCCTAGTATTTAGTAGGAACTTAATAAATGTTTACTGAATTGAATTGTATTAGAGAGGAGGAAACTGAGAGCCCATGAGGGTGTATGATGTACTCAGTCACACAAGCACCAAGGTGGGATTTACACTCGGGCCTTTTGACTCAGTATGCTGCCTGTTTTTCAAGTCTAGTCTTTTTCCTTGCTATAGTAATTTCTCTGCTGAGAGTCCTTGCCATCTCTTGAATTTGCTTGGAATTGTTCATGGCAGAAACCCCTCTCCTCTACTCAGATTGTTGATGGGGAGATAAGCAGAAGGAGGCAACAGAAAAACGGGCACAGGATCTGTGCCCAAGTTCCTGCCCCTCTCTATGGGAGCCCAGGTAGGTCACTCAAGCTCCTTGGGGGCCTCTCAGTTTTATATGCTATAAAAATAAAGACTTGAAATAAATGACCTCTAATATCCCTGTGAGTCAGTCATATCTTACCTTTGTACCTCCATAGAGGCCTTCTAGAATGCCAAAGACTGACTCTTGTGAGTGAGGGGAACTAAATGGATATGGAGAGCTTGGGAAATGATGCCCCATATCTTAAGGAAAGTCTTTCCAGCACATCTAGAGGGTTCCTCCTGCCTTGTTCTAATGATCCTTGTGCCCAAGGCTCTCTGTCAACATAACCTGTGGCCACCTATCCCAGCCCCACTTTGGTGGCCCAATCCTAATAATGCCTTTGTGGTCAGCCCCTGCTCCAGTTGGGATGCTCACACCTCCCACCCCATGCTCTCTTGAGCATCTCCATATATAATAAACCAAGTGAGGTTCAAAGGCCTTTCAGCATTGACTGACTTCTCATCAAAGCCCTTCCAAAAGTTCCTGCAAAGGAACCTAACCAGCTCTTTACTCACAGCCTGTGCATGGAAACATCAAGAGGAAAGCCCTGGCAGCCTGACATCCACCTGGGAAGCAACTGATTTACTGCCCTGATCCTGAGTGAAAGGGGAACCAAACTTCGCTTTCCATTGTTCTCCAGGAGAACTGAATCCTAGGACATTCCCTATTCCAGAAAAGAGAAAAAGTATTCAAAGAGAAAAGGAAAAAGTACAGCAAGAGGCCAGCCATCCTCACATTAAGCTCGAAGGGAGTGGATCGCTGAACTTGAAAAACTGCTGAAGCTGCATGTTCAAGGATGTGCCCCCTTGGGCAATCCTCTACCCAGGGACACATTGCCCAGAGTCTGTGAGACACTAGGAGGGAGCGTTTGGGGGTTATTTCACCCAAGCTTCGGTTAACAGTCAGTGTAATGATTAATAAGAAGTAGGCGTCGGCTATTAAATGGACACTGGACTCCAGGTGTCGCTCCGGATCCACCCAAAGCTGGCTATTTTCCTTGGACATGATAACTTTCCAGAAACAATAGCAATAGACATGAAAACAAATAGTTAGAGCGCGAGTGAAGCCTGTTTGCTGCTGGGCTACCAGTGAAGTTAATGAACTGAAGAAAAGGGAGAGATGGGGGGGTTCACAGTGGAAGGGATCCAGGGACCTATCCAGGGTACCATGTTGGTGTGGCCCTTAAGTAGCATGGAGATTGGTTAAAGAACATCGGGGGTATGGTGAGGTTTGGCCAAGAGCAGTAAGACCCAGTATTGTGCCATATGAATGAGGGGTTGAAATCAGAAGAGAAACCTGTCCGGTTCGGTTGGCTTTCTGGAGGTCTTGGGACCAATCTTCGTTTTAGCAGAATAATCACCACAAGAACAGTCAGGGATAAAATCCAAAAGTCTTTATTGTCTCCTTTACAGTCTGTCTCCTACACATGAGGCTAGCTTTGAGGGCAGGCGCCAGGGTTAGGGTTAGGTTAGGGTTCATTGTCTCTTTTGCTGCTGGTCATCCCAAATTGCAAAAGTAAAGCTCGAGCAGCTTGAAAGGAAAAATCATACAATCCAACAGTGGGTTTCAGGGTTTAAGGATTGGTCCATGGCAGCAAACTGCTGGGAAGGCAGAGACAGTATTTATCACCTCTGTTCTACGGCAAGCATGTTTTGTGGGGAGATGATGATGATGATGATCACGACGATGACGATGATGATGATGGACTCATTCTAATTTTTGATGAAGCAGATGGCATTTTGGGCTTTGCATGAGACACTAATTTAGCTTTCTTTTTTAATCTTTTTCTCCGGTCTATAGCTGCTACTTCTGACTTCAATGACATATAACATTTTCTTATATCCTGCAATGTTTCTTGTAGAAAAGAGATCCTCTCTGCACTGTTCATATTGTCCAGTTCATTAAGTTGAAAACTCCACTTGTATGTTCTAGGGGATGAATTTTGATGTTTGTCTTGATATTCGTCCTTGTCTCCATCTTTAATGGGAGGCGACATCATTCTTGCAGGAGATGGAGCAAGCTTCGGAGGCTCCACTGGTGTACATTTACTTGTACTGGCTGGAACAGGAAGATCACTGCTTTGTCCTGCTCCATTCTTTTCATTTTTGATGGTAGCACTTGTTCGCTTTGGTGGACGTTTTTGTTTTTTTGGTAACGATCCACCATTTCCATCATTTTTCCTTTTCTGGCCTTTGTCTCTGATCTCTTTTTCTCGGACAATCACGCTACAAGTGCCTGATGTAGTGCCGGCTTCCAATCCATTGGCTGACTCGCTGTCACAGAGCCCTTCTTGAGACTCTTTAGCCTCCCTGTCAACTTCAATTGTTGTATCGCTCTCACTCTTGGTACTTTGAGACTCCTCCTGACTGAGAGCAAGTGGGGAAGCAGCAGAAAAGGCAGGTGGTGCAGCAGGGGGCAAGGCAGGAGGATTGGGAACAGGGCTGACAGGGTCAGGTATATCTGTGCCTACCCCATCAGCGCTATTTTTATCGTTCTCATCCAAGTCATCGAGGTCTACTTCACGACAAACCAAAGTTTCTGGTCCAATTAGGGGCATGATATCTTCTTCCTCTTCTTCCACTACAACATTCTCCCTTTCTTCAGCATTTGGAAAGTTAGAATTTTCAGTGGCCAGGTCCTGAACTGATGGCTCTGACTCTGCTATCAATGATGGCATCTCCTCATGTTCTATTTCAGGCTGTTCTTCAGAATTTAATTCCTTAAATTCCTCAGATATGATAGAGTCACCGGTTCGTTTTGCAGACACGAAGTCTGGCACTTCCATTTCAGTCTCAATTCGAATTTTTTTCTTTGGTGATGACTGTCCTGGTAGTTTCCTCTTTAAATTTTTTTCTTTTGAGCATGAGTCCTTTTCATCTTTGGTAGTAGAGGGAAAATCTTTACTTTTTAAAGAAGAACTTTTTAGACCAACATGTCCTATGTAAGATTCACTTCTTGCTTCATCCTGGCACAGTGGAGAAATCTTTACAATCTTCGAAGAAAGATCTTTTGCCTTGTTTTTTCTCCCCTTAGCTTTACGAGATTTTTTTGGTTTTTTCTTAATTTCTTCTGCTTGCTCCATTTTGTTTTCAAAAATTTGCCCTATTTGTTCACTTTCTTCAATTTCTAACTTCAGGGTTTCTAAAGACTGTACTTGAGTCCTATCATTTTCTTTTAACACGTGTGGAAATTTTGGATTTTCTTCTTCCATCTTATCATCAATAAATTTTTCACTTTTTTCGAGTTCTTCTAAAATCTCTGGAGAAAATTCTTCATTCATCAAATTTTTATCTGAAGTAGCAGGGCCTTCCATTCCATTTGTCGGAAGTGAGCTGTCTGGTAAAGTGCTTCGTGCAGTTAGGGCACCCACTTTCCCTTCAATATTTGGAGTCTTAGAGACACCATAAGACATATTTGATGGAAGGGTGGACGTCAAAGGAGGAAGTCCACATTTTGACTTTTGTCTCTCTTCATCTTTTTTCTCATCCTTTTTACTGTCTTCTTTCTTTTTAGTTTTTTTCTTCTGTTTTCTCTTTGGTCCACCCTTGTCCAAAGGCCATTGGTCCTTTGTCCATTCATCATATTTCTCTCGGCTTTTCTCTTCCTCTTTATCTGAGTCTTTGTCAGATTCCTCCTGGTTTCTAATTTTCTTCTCTTTTGACTTCGGTTTGGTTTTTTTCCCCAGTAGTGCTTTATTTTTCCTTTTCTCTGCAATTCCAGATTCTTCTTCTATATCTTTAGTTTCTTTATTACAATCGCTTAATTTGTCTTCTATTTTTTCTTCTTCATTTTCTTTTTTAGCAGGGGTTAGAGCTCGAGCAATTCTCCTTCGACTTCTTAGACACATTAATTCTATTTCTTTTTTTTCGCTGTCACTATCTGAATCAATATTTTCTTCAGGTTCACTTTTTACTTCTCTAAAGGCATTTCTTGCTCCACTTTTGCAGTTTCTTCCATTGAGTCCTCTAGTTTTTGTTTTTTGGTTTTTTTGGCCCCACATTGGGTGCCAAAATGTAAGGGTCTACTTACTTTTCTGGAGATCTTGGAACCAGAAGAGTAATCACCACAAATAGTCCGGAAAGTCTTTATTGTCTCCTTCACAATCTGTCTCCTTCACCTGGGGCTAGCTTTGAGGAGAGCCACCAGGAGCCTGATCAAAGATATAATGTGTCTCTCCCAGTCCTTGTTGGCTCTTATATATATACTCTAATTACATCATAGTAGGTGTGAATCTTGTAGAATAGGTGTCAGTTTTGTAGAATACGTGTCAACTTGTAGAATAGGTGTCAATCTTGTAGAATAGGTGTCAATCTTGTAAAAGTCTATTAAGTACAAGTACATGTAAACTCAAGAATCATCATTTTAATTCCACTGAGTTAACACCTTGTTTCAAGTATACTTCAAAAGTAAGTAGAGCATTTTACAAATGACAGCATGCCTTATAAATGTCCAATAATCCTATGTCCTGGGAGTCATTGCTGCATTTTACATAGCAAGTGCTAGACCTAAAGTCAGCTTTTTCACCTATTATCTGTGTGTCTTTAAGCAAATTCCTTTTCTCTGGCCTCAGTGTCCTCATGTGTAAAGTGAAGGAAGTAGAGTAGATGATTTCTCTGGTCCCTTCCAGCTTTAATTCTCTGGTTCTTGGATTCTGTTTGCAGATTGGATTAGATGCCCACTGAGGTACCTTCCAGCTTTGATCTGCATAGCGTCCAGTGATTTCACCCAAGTGTCCATGACCTGTCATTGCTCAAGTCCATATAGACCCTTAAAAGTTAGAAGGGATTGCTAAACCACAATGCAGGTGTGAAGTCCAAATCCTGTTCTTGAGAAGTGGCCATGTGATCTCTGCTTGTGGTGATCTCCAGAGATGGAGAGGTCACTTAGTATCTTTGGTGGTATATTAAAGGGAGAGGCTCATCTGCAAATACCCGGAGACCATGTAGAAACGACATCAGAATAGCATGAGGGGACCCAAGGCAGCAGCATCACTTGTGGAATAAACCAAAATGTTGGGAATGTTTTCCTTACACTGAGTCATGATCTGCTTTCCCAGATCTTCTATCAACTAACCCCTGGGGGATAAAGCAAAACTGTCCAAACCACTGATCTATTTGACAAATCCTCTGATATCTTGAGACAACAGTTCAAGTCAATGATATGGGAATAGTATTGTCCCAACTCCTGAGGGCCTTTCTTATTCAAAAGTATTGTTTGTGAAGTAAATAGTCTCACCCTGACTGTTTTTATAGTAAACCCAGATACTACTCATACATTGGTTGACTTGAGAAGGGGTCCACCAATGGTAGGCTCCAATGTTCATTTTTCATTCATTCATTCACTTATTTCTTTCTTTGCTATTAATAGTCCTGGTCTCGCCTAAATCTCACAACAGCTATGTTTTGACATGATCCTGGAGCAAGCTAGGGTATTGGGCTAAGTCTAATGGGGTGAAGAAGTTCAATAGGGATAACTATGATCTTTTACTTGGATTCAAAAATCAACTTTGCAAGTGTAAGATGAAGGAAGTGCTCCATGAGGAATTTTTGTGTCTGAGAAAATCCTAGGAGCTTTACTGGACACCACATTCAATGAGTCAACTGCGTGTCATGGCAGACAAAGAGAATCAGAGCTATCCAAACAGGGGAGTTTATATTTAACTCTAGGGATAATAAGGAGCTGTTTGAGTTCCTTGAGTAGGGGAGGAATATGGTCAGACCTTCACTTAAAGAAAATCATTTTGGCAGTTGAGGGAAGTAACCTGAGGCAGGGAGAACAACCCAGAGTCTATTCCAATAGCCAATGTGAGAGAAAAAGAGGGCTCATGGAGGATGTGTTTTTGTGGGGTTGGGGTGGAAATAAGAAACTTGTTACAAGAGATGTGATATGGAAATAAGATTGACAACAATTTCCGAGGAATGTGACATCAAGGATGATTGAGGCTACAAACCTTAGAAATCTGCAAGGATGATAGTCCCCTCAACTTGGGTGGGTTGGATGGGGGTGAAGGAGCATAACAAATTTTATTAGTCGTGCTGGTCATTCAGAGGCATTCAGTTTGAGATTTCTAATAAACAGCTGCTGATATGGGTCTGGCACTCAAGAGAGAGATGAGGAGGGCTGGATATATGAATCTGGAAGTCATATTCTTAGAAGTGGCAATTAGTGTCATGAAAGTTGATGAGGTTCCTCAAAGGGAGAATCAAAGAGTGAGTATGTGATAGTCCACAGTCCTCTACCATGGTCAGTTCACATCTTAGAAGAAAATCATAGATATTATCTGAGGCTCAGTTAAAGCAACTGAGCATGCTAAATTGGTCTACTTGTTCAGTGCCAAACCAATCAAACTGCCAAGAAAATTTTTTACAGAACTAGAAAAAATAATAACAAAATTCATCTGGAAGAACAAAAGGTCAAGAATATAAAAGGAATTAATGAAAAAATTACAAAGGGTGGTGGCTTAGCAGTACTCAACCTAAAACTATATAATAAAGCAGCTGTCATCAAAATCATTTGGTACTGGCTAAGAATTAGAGTGGTGGATCAGTGGAAAATATAACACACAACACAATTATCAAAGACTATAGTAATCTAGTATTTAATAAAGGCCTAAATTCCAAATTCTGGAATAAGAATTCACTATTTGACAAAAATTCTGGGAATAACTGGAAAATAATGTCAGAAACTTGGCATAGGCCTACATCTTACACTCTCTTCCAAAATGAGGTCAAAATGGATACATGATTTGGGCAGAAAGAAAGATACCATAAACAAATTAGGAGAGCAAGGGATAATTTACCTAGCAGTTCTTTAGACAAAGGAGGAATTTATGACCACAGAAGAATAAAGAACATTATGAAAGGCAAAATGAACAACTTTGATTGCATTCAATTAAACAGATTTTCCACAAACAAAACTAACAGAAACAAGATTAAAAGAGAAGAACAAAACTGGGGAAAAAATCTGTACAGCCACCGTTTCTGATAAAGGTCTCATTTCTAACATATATAAAGAACTGTGTCAAATGTATAAGAATACAAGTCATTCCTTAATTGATAAATGGTCAAAGGGTATAAACAAAAAATTTTCAGATGAAGAAATTAAAGCCATCTATAATCATATGAAAAAATTCTCTAAATTATTATTGATTAAAGAAATGCAAATTAAAATAACTCTGAGGTACCACCTCACATCTCTCAGATTGGCTAAAATGACAGGAAAAGATAATGATAAATGTTGGAGGGGATAAGGGAAAACTGGGACATTAATGCATTGTCAGTGAAGTTGTGAAATGATCCAATCATTCTGGAGAGCAATCTGGAACTATAGCCAAAAGGCTATAAAACTGTGCTTTCCTTTTGATCCTGCAGTGCCACTACTGGATCTGTATTCCAAAGAAATCATAAAGGAGGGAAAAGAACCCATATGTGCAAAAATATTTGTAGCAACTCTTTTTTTGGTAACAAAGAATTGGAAAATAAATAGATGCCATCAATTGGGAAATGGCCAAATAAGCTATGAAATATAAAAGTAATGGAATATTATTGATCTATAAAAATGATGAGGAAGCTGATTTTAGAAAGGCCTGGAGAGATTTACATGAACTGAGGCTGAGCAAAACAAGCAGAACCAGGAAGACATTGTACACAATGACAGCAAGAATATGCGATGATCAACTATGAAACATTTGGTTCTTCTCATGGTTCAGTGACACAAAGCAATCCCAATAGACTTTGAACAGAAAATGCTATCTGCATCCAGAAAAAAAGAACTATGGAGAGTGATTGTAAATCAACACATGCTATGTTTACTTCTCTTTTCTGTTTTTTTTTTCTCTCCCATGGTTTTTCCCTTTGATTTTGATTTTTCTCTCCCAACATGATTCATAAAGCAAAATGTATTAAAAATAAATTAATTAATTAAAAGGGGAAAAAAACCACAGGAAAAGTTCAATCTCATCTGGAACACACCATCAGATTTTTATACCATTAATGTGATTACGTTTGCACACATAACTCAATTATCAAAGATATAGATTGTTAATCAGATTATGAAATATAAGTCTATATAGTTGATATAATTAAAGTTAAGGTTACAGTAAATTTTGTCTGGAAGGAAGGAAGGAAGGAAAGAAAGAAGAAAGGAAGGAACGACGGAACGAAGGAACGAAGGAACGAAGGAACGAAGGAAGGAACTAGGCATGTTGAGATGTTGAGCCAGGAGAAAAGAAGATTCAGGCAGAAGACTGCAATCATATTCAAGTATTTAAAAAACAGCCATGTGTAAGTAGAATTAAGTTTGTTGTACTTGGTCCCAGGGGACAGGACCAGGAGTAATGAATGAGTGGGAGGTATACAGAAGTCAATGTCAGAAAAATCTTTCTAAATGATGAGTGTTTACCAAAAGGGGCAGGCTATTTCCAAAATGGGTGAGTTCCTTCTTGAAACAAAGACTGGGGCACTACTTTTGGTTATGTTGCAGAAGAAATTGCTATTTGAGATAGGGCTGACTTGGATACCTGCTGCAAGAACCTGAGATTCTGCTAGGGAGCTAAACTTGCCCGTGTTTGCAGGGGCAAACACCTGCATGGTGACTGGCAGATGGGTTGTGCCCAGCTTGCCCCTCTCTCACTCATTTTCCACAGCTCCATTTGTGGGTTTGCTTTTCATATGTTTATCCAAAGATCTTTCCAAGAGAGATTCAAAATACTTGTCAGTCATGCTGAGCTGTCTTAAACACATGCTCTAACATGGAGATGATTTTTTTTCAGAAATACCAACAAAACCCAGTTCATTGCATCAAGCTGTGACTTCATCGATCATTCATCTTGATGCAGACAACATTCAGAGATGTCTGGGACATTCAAAAGAGGGGGAAAAATCCAAGTTTTCATAGTCATTTCCGGAACTAAACTGATTAAATGCATTTCCTAGGTGGGTCTGGAATCTTCTTTTAATGATTTTTGAAAAGAAAAACAAAAAAATTCTCCTTGCTGTAATGCCATTAAATCTGCTTGGATAACTCAGAATATCGGTTGGCAAGGCAACATCCTCCCACGGCTGCCACAGCAAACCTGAGGCGTAGCAGGGTTCTTATAGATGAAAGGGGCTCGGGTTTCAGTCAATCTGGAGGCTTTGGCTTCTTTTCAGGCCTGAAATGGACAGTACTGATGCTCAATTTTTCCCTCCTTAATGTAGGATGGCTCTCAAAGGGAAGAGCCCACTGGAGGCTTCCTAGCTGTCACCCTTCCAGGATCTGCTTTATAGAAGTGTCATTTGGATTGTGAATTTCTCCAAGTGGCCTGGTACTTGGAGCCAGGAATGAGGGCACCCTATCTAGTGGGAGGAAACAAGAATGGCAAGCTGTCAACCCCGCACCTACTGCAACGAATCCAGAGAGGAGAAAAGACTGTGGAAAGGAGATCAACGGACTCTCCTGAGCACGCACAATAACAGCCACAGCCATCTAATGGCATTTATTTTTCTGGGCCAAGGGTTCTCACCATGAGATGAACTGTTTTGGAGCCCCAACTCAGCCATTTAACCTCTGGTCATTGCTAGATGTGGCCGGGTCCAGTTCCATCCCCAGAAATACTCCATGAGAGGGCCATGGGGATGGAGTCTTAACGATCTTCCAGAGATGTTCCTGATCTAAGTATATGATCCCATTATGACATATTACTCCAACTTCCTGAGCCTCAGTTTTCTCATTGGTAAAATGAGGGGGTGAGATTAAATAGTTCCTTCTAGCTTATATATCCTTATAGCTATGAAATTCTGCGATCCACTTAACAGCTTCTGTTTCCTCCACTATTGAGTTCAAAACCAGCCTCAGACTCTTACTATCCCTGTGACTCTGGATAGTCATTTTCCCCTGCTTGCCTCAGGTTCCTTGTCCATAAAATAAGCCAGAAAAGGAAATAGCAAAACAAATTCTTTGTGAAGAAAGCTCTAAATATGGTCACAAAAAGTCAGACACGATGGAAATGACTGAACAACAAAAATTAAAAAATACCCAGTGATGTGCTGGAGATGGCTGAACCAGCTTCAGAGCCAATTGTATAAATTTTATAAGCATTTATACCTCAGAAATCAGCAAATATACCAAATCATGACTTGATTTATTTTTGGTACTGGTGATGATTTAGAAGTAAGAAAGCATTGGAGGAAATGTTAAGAATAATGAATGAATTTATGAATATTTTCTGTATACATTTTCTCCCCAGAAAGATGGTTGTTACACATTTACCAGCATACTCCTGCTTGTATCTCTTTCAGGATTATTGTAAATAGTTATTACAGAAGAGTGCACTATAAACCTTATAATATTTGAGAAATGTGAGAGGGAGGAGGAAAATGGTATAATCCAGAGGTTAGGGACCTCAAGAGTCAGGAAAACAGAAATTCAAATGCTGACCTCATCAATTGTTTCGGCCTTGGCAAATCGTTTGACCTCTCCTGTCCTGCTGGCATGTCTCTAACATTTTAAGTTGTAGAGGACTAAGTGAGTAATCTTGGATCAGACAGATGGGTTCAAATCACATTTCTGATGTCTAGTAGTTGAATGACAGACATCTCCGAGTCTCAGTTTCTTCAACTGTAAAACAAGAGTTTAACCCAATGACCTTTGGGGTCCATTTCAGCTCTAAACCTGATCCTCAGCTCACACTGGATTCCAATAGATGTTTTAAACTCAACATGTCAGAACTCAAACTCATTATCTCTTTACCTAAACCCTGCCCCATCCTCCACTATCTTTCCTGTCACTGAAGAAGGCAGCCCCATCCTCCAAATTCCTCAGGCTCACAATCTAGGAGTCATCCTGAATTCCTCATTCTCTTTCCCACCTATATGCAAAGGGATGCCAAAGATCGTCAAGCTCACCTCTGCAGCATCTCTAGTCAATCTCACCTCTGCAGCATCTCTAGTCACCTTCACCTCTGTGGTATCTCTAATCAATTTCACCTCTGCAGCATCTCTACTCAATTTCACCTCTGCAGCATATCTAGTCAGTTTCACCTCTGTGGTATCTATAGTCAATTTCACCTCTGCAGCACCTCTGCTCAATTTCACCCCTGCAGCATCTCTAATCAATTTTATCTCTGTGGTATCTGTAGTCAATTTCACCTCTGCAGCATCTCTAATCAATTTTATCTCTGTGGTATCTTTAGTCAATTTCACCTCTGCAGCATCTCTAATCAATTTTATCTCTGTGGTATCTTTAGTCAATTTCACCTCTGCAGCATCTCTAGTCAGTTTCACCTCTGCAGCATTTCTAGTGGATTTCACTTCTGTAGCATCTTCCTCCTTCTCTTCTCCGACCCTGCCCATATCCTGGGACAAACTCTCACAAACTCACATCTGGACTACTGTAATAGCAGCTGGGATAGGGATATGTCTGCTTCAAGTCTCTCCCCATTCCAATCCTTCATTCAAGCACTAAAATGCTTTTCCTACACAGAACTAACCACATCATCCACTTACTCAATAGACTCCAGTGCTTCCCTATGGCTTCCAGAGGAAAGTTCAAAATCTTCTGTTTGACATTCAGTCTTCCATAACCCGCCCTCGCCTACTTTTCCAGTCTTCTTACACTTTACTACTTACCCAAACTCTTCCATTCAGCCTCCTAGATGCTCCATCTCTGAGCGTCAAACATTTTCTCTGGCTGTCCCCCATGCCTGAAATGCTCCCCTTTCTCATCTCCATCTACTAGCTACCCCTGATTTCCTTTAAGTCCCAACTAAAATCTCATTTTCTAAAAGAAGCCTACTCCAACCTCTCTTAATTCTAGTCCCTTCCCCTTTTAATTATTTTCTATTTATCCTGAATGTAGCTTATTTGTAAATTTTTGTTCTCTTGCTGTCTTCCCCTTTGGGAAGATGACTACAGAGTAGTCCTTATTTATCATAAAATTCTCAAGAGAATTCATGAAATACTTGATATATGTACAATAAACACATCTATTCACCCTCTGGATTGAGGAAACAAAATTCTTTCTGTGGGGCACAGTTTGTTGAAGTCACACTCAATGATCCAGAATGTAAAAAAAAAAAAAATCCTCAGTCCCCAGGCTGTGTTGTCATAAGGAAGGATAGTGTTTCTCCAGAAGAAAGCTTATTTTATTTGGGGCTTCCATCATATCATATTCTAGCAATTCTAACAAAAGTTGGTAAATGTAGTTTTAATAAGATTGGTTGGGGGTGTATGAGAAGGATTACAGAACATACCTTTCTATCTTGTTACCTGGTGTTAAATAGACAAGAATATTGTAAAGCAGGATTCTAGTTCAGGAAGGAGTATGAATGAATGAATGAACGAACAAGGGGCTATTTAACCTTTACTATTAGAAAGCATGATCTCTTCTATGATCATAAGATCATTACTCTAGATCTGGAAGAGACTTCATCAGCCATCCAGTCCAGAAGTATCAAACATAAACTGAACCTAATTAAAATGAGTTCAAATTCCACTTCACACTTAATTAGCTGCGGGACCCTGGACTTCTGTCTGCCTGAGTTTTCTTAACAGAGGAATGGAGATAAAAACAGTGTTTACCTCCCAGCATTGTTATGAGGATCAAATGAATTAATATTTGTAAAACAAACAAACAAAAACACTTAGCTCAGTATTTAGCAATAGTAGGTGCTTAATAAAATGTTTCCCTCCTTTCATTACCATTTCCATTTCTTTGGGGAGGCATAACTTATATTCTTTGTGTGTCATTGTTGATATTTGCAATAAAACATAATCTTAAAAATGTATTTGGGAAATATTTAACAAAATAAATGAAAATGCGGTAGAACATAGGTAATGTTCATTTGTGGCTTTCTATGTCAACATGCATCCTCAGGGAGCCTTAAGTGCTGGTTGGTGACATGTTTCTATTTGAGTTTGACACTACTGGTTTAGTTCAACCCTCTCATTATAAAAATGAGGAAATTGAAGCCCAGATAAGAGATTGCACTTGCCTGGAATCACACTGAGAAAGTAGCAGAGCTGAGATTAAAAACCCATGGCCAGAAGTACCCAATTCAACGCTGGTTCCGTCCCGTCATCCTTCCTTTTCCTCTCTCCCTTCCTCTCTGCCCCTGCCTCCCTTCCTTTTTTCCTTTCTATCTCTTTCTACCACTAACTTTAACTTCCTCTGTTTCTATCCCTTCTTTTTTGTTGATTTCCCAGTCCACCCATCTCTATTTGTGTCTGTCTCTATTCCTAGCTCCAAAGCTCTGTCCTGTCTTATTCTCTTTCTACCCCTTTCCTTCTTTCCTTTTCTTTGACTCTTTCTCAGCATAGCATTTGTGTAGATCTCCCCCAGTACTATGTCAAATGCCAGGTCCCAATGGATGAAGGAACATTTGGAAGTGTTTACTCAATCCAGAGGTGCCTGGGGATCACTACCAGTTATACATGAGTGAAGGACAGATGGAGGTGTCACAAAGTCCAGGGGACTGTCCCGAATGACCTTAGGAGGCTAGGAATTTGGAGAATCTCAGTAGTTCTTATGCCAAGGGCTGTGTCTTGCTGTGTGGAGTCAGAGCCCAGAGTAGAAAGTTCCTGCCCCCTTCATCAATCACCGCCTGTTTCCTTTCTCTCAGGAGTTCTGCCTATCCACAGAGATCATTCCACGTGCGGAGTACAATCAACCGCATGTGTGAGTGGCCTTGAACATATAATTGACAGAGACAGGGCTGGCCATGTGGGACCGAGAATGTCCTTCAACCGAGGCAGAAGTCCGAATGTCAGCATCCACACTGGGGCAGAGGGAGGACCATGAACCTACCTGTGGGAATCTGAGGCCCTCTAGCAGGGGGTAGGGTGGATTCATTTATAGCAGAGGCCTGGGCTTGGAGCCAAGAGACCTGAATCTGAGGCCTGGCCCCAACTCTTGCTGCCTAAAGAAATTTGGGCAAGCCCCCTACCCTCTCTAAACCTCAGTTTCCCCATTGATAAAGATTATTTTAAAAATCATCAACAATCTTTTTCACTCCCTCTTCTCGAGGAACTTTGCGCACACTAACATCCTTGAGAAATCAAAGACCTTATTCTATCTTTTATCTTGTGGGTATTATTCTTCACAAGAAACTCAAGATGCAAGCAACCAAGTTCTCAAAAACAAAGGGGGAGACTGAAAGTAATCCATATGTATGGAAATGACTTTTCCCCAGAGTGTGAAAGAGGCTGAGAATGGAAAAATCCCCACTGATAGCACCAATTCTTGGATCGCAGATAATGAACCTCAGGCAGTGAAGCCCTTTCATTCAATTTTTAGCAAAAGGCAATCCTTGTATCCACCTATGAAGGGTGCACCGAAGATTACACTGGAAAAAATAATGACTGGAGAACAACTTTTCCCTTTCTGAGTCTCTTTGAACTCCATCAAACATAAAGATGAGAAAAATGAAAAAAAAAATGACGATCTTTCTCTACACTTTTAAAGTTTACAAAGAGCCTTGGGACATAATTTGAGCTGTAATCGCCCTAGGAGATATGTTAGTCAATCAACAAGCATTTAAATAAATAGCCACTTATTCCTTTGTATCTTTAGGATGTAGCACAGTACCTGGCACATAGTAGGTGCTACTAAACCACTATTATTAAGGCTTCCTACTATGTACCAAACATTGTGAGAAGAGAGCTAGGGATACAAAAGAAGTGGAAAAGACAGTCCCCACTCTAATGGAGCTCAAAAGGGGAAGGGGAAAAGAGACAATATGCAAACAACTCAGTACAAATAAGATATACTCAGACAAACTGAGAATAATCAACAGAGGAAAAGCACTAGAATTAAAAGAAGTAAGGAAAGACTTCTTACAGACAGTGGGATCTTAGCTGGGACTTGAAGGAAGCCAGAGAAAGTAGGAGGTAGATCTGAGGAAGAAGAGTATATATCAGACATGGGGGTTGGGTGAAAATGCCAGAGGTGAGACATGGAGGGTCTGAGAGGAAGCACAATGGCAGTGTCACTGAACTGGAGAGTGAGACACAGGCAGGTTAGCAAAGTAAAAAGGACTTGAAAACCTGACAGAGAATTTTGGATTCATCCTGAAGGCAAGAAGAGTTCCTGGAGCTTATTGTGTGAGGGGAACATGGTCAGGCTGCTTTACCAGATCACTGTGTCAGCTAGACTGTCATAGCGGAGGATGGACTGGATCAATCAGCAGGTAGTCCAATAGTCCAGGTGTGAGTGATGAAGGCCTGCACTGGTTGCTAATATCAGAGATAAGAGTCGGAAGTATATGAGATTCATTACAAATAAGAGAGAGACAGACAGACACAGAGACAGAGAGTGACAGAAAAAGGGAGACAGAAGAACTGGGTAGTAGATTAAACATGTGGGAGGATGGGGTGGGGTGGGATGGAAGTGAATAAGAGGGAAAATTACTACAGACATGATTATTCCCATTTTACAGATGACAAAACTGAGGCTTCCAGAGGGTTAAAGTGTTTTGCTTGTGGTTATATAACTGAGTTAAAAGTGACTCTAAACCTCCAGCTTGTAAACAATATCCTCGATTCCGATAGAGAGGTGGCTTTGGAGCCATGTCTTGCACTGGTTGATTGGGAAACCCGGGGCCAAGATGTGGAAAGAGGAGGGAGGGCCTCTCTAGCTCTCAAACTCTAGCCCCTACGAAACGCTGCCTCGGTGCTGTGGGTGCCCCGTTAGCCCCGTGAGCCGCCCCGGGCCACACCTCCAAGGCCCAGCCCTCCGCTCCTGTTTGGGCCGCCCTACATTCCTGCTACCCAAGGCGAGCCCCTGCTTGACTGTGGCGCGATCTCCTCGCCCTCGGGCGGGTACTGCTGCCCAGATGGGAAGCAAGGCCTCCGGGTGGGGAGGGGGCGCGGCTGGGGCCCACAAGGAGTGAGCTTTTAAAGCTGTGGAGCCTGGAAAGCAAGGAGTGGAATGAGCTGTGGGAGCCACCGGAGGCACCAGGTGGGGGCTCCTGATCTCTATCCTCGTGCCTTGGTTCTGTCCTTCCACTCTCACACCTGGCCTGCCACAAAGCCTCCCTGCCCCAGCTGCATGTTGAGTCAGGAGCTGTCTTGCTGGGGGGGGTGTAGGATGTGTTGGGGCGGCTGTGGAACCCTCTTCAGAGAGCTTGTCCGCCTTTGGTGTCCCTCTGCCCACCTAACTCTCACCTGCCGCTCCGAGGGGCCGCAGCGCGCACATCGCCACACCCCAGGAACCTATGGGGGCTAAACCATGCGGAGGGTCACCTCCCGGTGAATGAGGGGGATGTGCCCAAGTAGTGCCGACGTCCCCTGGTGCAGTGGGCACATGAGAACAACTTGTTTCGGCCCTGAAGGCAGCTAATGGAAGCAGGTGCTGCAGAGGGCTGAGAGCTTGGAGGAATATCAAAAAAACCCAAGTCACAAGTCACTCACTGCATCTTGAGCCATCATCAGTCATCTTAACCCTGGCCTGGCACTAAGAAAAAAAGTATTAAAAGGAACCTTTAGTTCCTCTGAGCTCCTTTGGTGACTGCTGTGATCACATTCAATTATCCTACAGCAAGTGAGCACTGGCTACTCATTACAACAGCACAGTAGTTCTCAAACTTTGGGGTTTTAGGGAGCCTGGATGCTTTTAAAAGCCGAAATACTCCTCCCCAAGAGTGTTTGTGGGGGGTATAGCTAACACTATTCAGTGTTGGAAAGTAAAATGTCAGTATTTACTATGAAGAGTTACAACCTTGTGGAATATCCTTTAAAAAGTCCTGAGAACTCCCAGGGGTCTCTGGATGTGCCTTGAGAATCACTGCTGTGACGTGTTGTCTGTTTGAACGTCCCTTCTCCCAAAAGTATGAGCAGGGACTATGTCGGGTTTCTTTACTGCTTCAGGGACAGGCAGGTTTAGCAGAAAGCCTTAAGGTCAAGACATCTGGGTTTGAATCCTGCCAGGGTCATGCTGTTATTATAGCCAAATCACTTTCACCAATAGATTTCCCCAGGAAATAAAATAAGAGAACTGCCTTTCAGGTCTATGTATCTTTCTACTACTACGACTACTACTACTACTACTACTACTACTACTATTACTATTACTACAACTACTACTATTACTACTACTGCTGCTGCTGCTGCTGCTGCTACTGCTACTACTACAACTATTACTACTACTACTACTACTGCTACTACTACTACTATTACTACTACTGCTGCTGCTGCTGCTACTACTACAACTATTACTACTACTACTATCACTACTGCTACTACTATTACTACTACCACCACCGCTACTACTACTATTACTACTACTACTATTTTATACACACACACACACACACTCACACAGAAATACACACTCACTCACACATACACACACATAATCATGGAATAGAGAAGCTCATTCTGTGGATTGTCTTCTTCCAGGTCCTATATTATTCACTTCAGGCTGACCTTTTTACTCTTATCATGTCTCTTTCTGTGCATTTTAAAAAACGTTAGGCTCATGCTCAAGGAGTACATAACAGCAGCAGAGGGAAATTGGGATTGTTGCAATGCGAGGGTTCTATCTTAATGTTTTTCAGTTGACTTGCTCCTCCTGTTTGCGTTCTCTACTCCCCCTTTTTCCCCCCAAGGATAAGTCAGAACCATCAGATGCCTTTGGAACAAAGACTTTTATTTTAAAAAATAAGTTACAAATAGAACTTTCTCCAACGAGCTCTCTCCGTTCCTTCTGTGGATCTATTAACCAAGACCCAAGGTCTTGCGGTAACCCTAACTTTACAATACTGTTCATACCCCAGGCTGTATTTTAAAGCAAACAGCTCGGGTCCCGTGGCCCACGCTAGTGTATACACCATACACATATAAAGCTATTGTAAATAAAACATTTTCATCAAGACCAACATATATAGATAGATAGATAGATATTTATATACATATATTTTCCATCCAGCTAACAATGAAAGTCATCTTTAGTCAAAACAGTCAAAAGTGATGCCATGCTAACATTTAAACTACAGCACTCTGGATACACAGGTCAACTTTATACTTCAAATAGACGATAAAAATATATTTAACTTTCAAATACAATGTATTAAGGTACACTGATAACCAGAAAATAAAAAAAGTCTTCAGTCTTAAATACAATACATCATATAAAATATACACTGAACTCTGGAGCTCTCTCTCACGGCATCTTTGTTCTCAGGGTGATGTCTCCAACAGCGCATGGAGGCTTTGCTGAACGCAAAACTTTCCTTTTCCAGGTTGGACGCCGGCCGCATACATAGGTTCTGAGAAGAAACAAACAGATGACTTTGTAGGAACGGATCCATCCAACTGGAAGCTTGTTTCCCTTTCTTTTGTGCCCTGTGAAAGTCAAGCAAAGAAGTTCGACAAGATGTTTTCAGGGATGGGACCCCCAGGTCATTTGGCATTCTGCTCCAAGGCAGAGTACTCTGCTTCTGATACTCTGGAGGCATCTATGAGTTTGGTGAGACCGGTTTTGGCCGAGTACTTGAAGATGAAGGCTTTCATCAGCTCATACCGGTAGTTTCGGTTAATGAAGCTGTAGAGTACCGGGTTGACACAGCAGTGCACCAGGGACAGACACTGAGTGACATGGAGGGCTGTGTAGAGGAAGTTTTCCAGCTGACAGTTGAAGGGAATAAAGTGGAGGAAGGAGAAGATGTCTAGAAGCACCACGGCGTGATAGGGTAACCAGCAGATGAGGAAGACGATGACGTAGGAGAAGATGATCTTCTGGTTGCTGTGTTTCTCCTGGTCCCCCGAGGCCGAGATGGCTCTGGCCAGCAGGAAATAGAAGACGGCGATGATGGAGAAAGGGATGATGAAGCCCAGGACCACGGAGAGCAGCTCCATGCCCAGCAGCCACTCCTTGATGCTGTGCTCCGGGTAGATGGAGCGGCAGTAGGTCTCGTTATTGGCGGCCGAGGTGACGGTCTTCAGGTAGTAGGCGTCCGGCAGGGAGACACAGATGGCCAGGAGCCACACGAAAATACAGATGAGCCGGCGGACGACCTTCTTCTTTTGGCAGCTGGTGTTGGTGAAATAGGTCACGGAGAGATAGCGGTCCACGCTCATGCAGGTCAGGAAGAAGATACTGCCAAAAAGGTTGATGGAGAAGATGAGGTGAGCGATCTTGCAGGTGAGCTCCCCCATGGGCCACTGGTTGTGCTGGACCAGAGAGACCACCCAGATGGGAATGGTGACAACCACACACAGATCGGCGATGGCCAGATTTAAGATGTACAGGTGAGTCTCGTAACCCGTCGTCTTGGCCTGGAGATTCACCCAGACCACCACTGAGTTGGCGATCATCCCGACTACAAAGATGAAAATATAAAAGATGGAGAGGGTATACAACAGGACATTTCGGCCTGTCGCGCTAGGGCACATGACGGTGTCCACGGTGATGCAATCTCCGCTGGTGCATGTCCAGTTGATGTCTGTGAAATTCCCTGGTTCTGAGTAATCAAAGGAGAAGGAATCCATGACTGGTGAAGACTCAACTAAATGACCTGCGAGAGGAAAAAAAAAACACTGATTAGGAGTTATTGACATCAGTAACTTGCTCCTCTAGCTCCCCCATCCAGATGCTCTGGTACGTGGCTGGTCTTATGTAAAATTATTACAGAATCTCAGCATTGCAAGGAACCTCATGTACTCCTCCTTGGAGCCAATCAAGAACGCCTTCTCTTATATCCCCAACAAAGGGTCGTCCAATGTCTCTGTGAAGACTTCTGGTGACATGGAATCCATTATTGCTTTCAAGCTCTGTGAGCATAAGCAGGGTGTTTGGCTTCTCAGGGCCTCAGTTTACTCATATGTAAAAATGAGGGGGTTGGACTAGACGGCCTCTAAGTAAGATCCCTTTCAGCGATCAAACTATGGCTGTATGACCTATAACTATTCAAAGTAACCTGTGCCCTTTCTAGGATTCTCTATTTCAAAGTACTCTTTCCATAGAGCAAAACTCTTCTCTGCAGCTTCCACACATAGAGATGAAAGGGACGACATAGTGGGGTCATTTAGTTTAACTTTTCCATTTTACAGATAAGGAAACTGAAGCCAAAGTGCACTCGGTAAGTGGGCAATAGAGCCAGGATTCTGAATTTTGCTTTGCCTTCTCTCACTGAATAATCCTGCTTCTTCAACCTAATTAAATCAACATTTATTAAGCACTTGCCAATAAAAAGAGAAAAGAAGTAGGAAATAGTCCTTACTCTCATGGGGGGTTACATTTGTTTCAGGAATTTCAGAGAATTAATTAACAATCATTCATTAACTGTAGGCTACCTCCCAGATACTATGCTGGGGGGGGGGGGGCGGGGAGAAGGAAGGAAGGAAAGAGGAAAGGAAGGGAAGAAGGAAAGAAGGAAGGGAGGGAGGAAGGTAGGGAAGAAGGAAGGAAGGAAGGAAGGAAGGAAGGAAGGAAGGGAGAGAGGAAGAGAAAGAGGAAAAGAATGGAGGAAGGGACAGAAGAGAGAGAGAGAGAGAGAGAGAGAGAGAGAGAGAGAGAGAGAGAGAGAGAGAGATAGATATCCCTGGTCTCAAAAATTACATTCTAATGTATCCAGGAAATTTTTGAGAATCAGTCAACAAGGAAATACTAAGCACCTAGGCTGGGATATAATAAAGACTCAAAAAAAAAAAAAAAAGAACAGTTTAGTCCCTTCAAGGACTAAATTTATTTAAAAAATAAAGCAAGGTCCAAAGACTTATTTAACCTTGCTTTACAAATAGAAGGGGGACAGATAGCAGGCAAGTTAAAGCTGGGCTAAATGAACACTATACTTAACTGGCCTAAATTCATCTATTCTCCAAAAAAAGAAACAGTCACTTGCTGTGTGAAGTTTTTCATCATCATCATCATTATTATCATTATTATTATTATTATTATTGCTATAGAGTATGCTTATGACCTCATCCGGTTGGCTGTGATCCCCGGGTATGAAATCAGTGAGCGTCGGTGGGCCAAGGAGCTGTCAGCCCCCCCTCCCCTCTCAATCTCCCCCCAGCTCCTACCACACAGATGATGACGTGGTCTCTCTGCATAGGAGACCCTTTGGAGCTATCTCATCTGCATCTTGGAGGAGGGGAGCAGCCTTACTCAGGATCGTGGCTGTAGGCTCCCAAGAACAATCCTGAAAGATTCTAGCCCGGATTCACATTAAATAAAAAAATACAAGTGAAGGCTCCAGCCTTGTATTCCCCATCCACATGGATGCCCAAGTCCCAGGCTCTGGGCCACCCTCAGTTTCTAATTAGGAAGAATCTAGGAAAAATGCTCAAAATGTAAGGAATGGTGAGAAGCCTTCCTTCTTGGTGCCCATATCTGACGTTGGGGAGAAATGAGGGATTTGAGGAAACCCTCCTGTTAGCCAGCTGCTGTCTGGGGTAGAGAGTCTTCCGCCGTCGCTTCATTTAAACAGTTGTTTTAACGACAAAGCATACAGAGGCTTAAATATGACACCTGTGAACAATCAGACAGTCACAGATCTAAAGGGGGCCTTGGAAACCATGGACTCCAAACCTCTCAATTTACAGATGAAACGCAAAAAGGGAAGGGGACTTTTTTCCCAAGGTCACCATGAGCCAGATTCCGAACTCAGAACTTTCTAACATAGAAGGGAGCTGTTTATTTTCTTAACTGCTTTCTTGTAAAGCATCTGATTGTCGATCTACATGGAACTCTGGCACAAGGTCTGGATCACAGTTACTCATTCTCTTCAGTTGTGTCCAGTTGTTCTCCATGACCCCATTGGGGGTTTTCTTGGCAGAGACACTGGAGTGGTTGGCCAATTCCTTTTCCAGCTCATTTTACAGAGAAGGAAACTGAGGCAAAGAGGGTGAAATGACTTGCTCAGGGTCCCACAACCAGGGAGGCCACATTTAAACACAGGATGATGAGTGCTCTGTGGCGCCGTTAGTGGCCCTCTCTCTGCTCTGCTGCCTAAATTCAAATTTTATCCAGAAACTCAGTTTCTTTATTTGTAAAAAGAAGAAGTTGGAATCAGTGGCCTCCAATCTATGACCCCATGACTCAAGTTCAGCCATTGTTCCAAAAGACGTCTTCAGAGCTAAACTTATTAAGTCTCCCTAGGAAGATTAAGCAACCCTGGCACCTGGTTTGCCAACAGGGTCATTATCATTACCTTGGATGATATCTAGTCCCATCCCTTTATTTTCCTGAGGGAGAAATTGAGGTCCAGGAAGAATCAGTGAGATCCAAGCAGGGAGTGCTGTGATATGCAATCAGGAAAGAAGACATCTTAATGCCTTTTTCTTTTTTAAATAATTATCTTGGAAAGGCTCGTTTCTGCATTTACTCCCCCCTCTCTCCCTCTCTGACATCCCTAATTTTGGGTTGCTGCCAGCTCTCTCTGGTCTTAAACCCCAGGGCACTGGGGGAGAAGGGACTCGGAGAACTGAGAAGTAATTGTTTCGTATTCTGCTTCTGCCCTCTGGGCAATGTTAATTTGATTTGGTAAATCACTGAATTCTGTGCCAAAAAAAATTATTTATGATGACAAGGAACACTTCCCTGCCCCCTCCTTTGCCTTTCCCTACTTCAGCCTGGCTCTCTCCTCATTAAGTATCTCCTGACACAGTGGGGAGTCAGGCAGCGGGGTGCTGGGCCTGTTACAGGGCAGGAGGACAGTTCCCCAGAGCTCCACCAGGTCTGGAGGCTATTATCGCTCCCACCAGTGGCCTGAGTGAGCCCATGGACGGGCTCCTTTCAGGCTGCCCGGCAAGGTAGAGGGAGGAAAGAAGGGAGGGAGAGAGGGAAAAGAAGGGCAAGGGGGGAGGGAGGAGGGGAATCAGGAGGAGGAGGATAGAGACCTAAATAAAGAGCCGAGTAATCAGATCTCCCGCTCTCCTGTGCATTTCAAATGAATGTCATCCAATATTTGAGCCTCTCATCCCGGGGATCGCTATAAGATTCCTTTTGGAAAGAAATTAAAAGCTGCCCTCAAAAAGCAAATTGATTTTAATAATAGCAAGTCTCTCTTTCAAAAGAACAGACCCGTTATACCCAGAGCATCCTTGACATGGCAAGAGAAGGCCTGAATTTCCCAAACGTCCCCATAGGATCTTTTAAATCGCAATTCAAAATCGCTATCTTTTTTAAAAAATATATATTATAATTAAAACCATTCTGGCTTTTGAATGCAGTGAGGAAGCAACTACAGAGGAAGTACTTGTGCAAACACATGCACATGCACACACACACACTCTCTCTTTCACAAACACACTCACGACACAGAATCTGCCCTCAAGTAGAGCAATCTATTAGAATACAAGCTTAGCTTCCTGGGGCTTCAGTTCCCTCATCTGTAATAGGAGAAAATGGTATTAAAGAGACTCCACCAGATGGAGCAGTGGAGAAAGTGGGGGGCTTGGAAGCAGGAGCCCTGTATTCAAACCTTGCTTTATATCTTGCTCCCATGTTATTCTGAGAAGTGCCTTAAGCCTCTTCTGGTCTCCCTTTCCTCTTCTCTATAATGAGGAAAACATAAGAACATCTACTTCCCAAGGCCCTGGTGAGGATCAAATGAGGCCCTATTTACAAAGTGCTTTCTAAGCCTTGCAGCACTTTGTAAATATGAGATGTGATTGCTAAGGTGGAGGAGAAATGGTTTGGGAGTCAGGGGACCTGGATTCAAATCCCAGCGAAGTCACTGGTTTTTGGATGAGTTGCTTAATGTCTCTCCCAGAGGCCAGATTAGAAGACTTTTAAAGCCCTTTTTAACTAGGATCCCGAGAACTGGGTCAGTCTCCATTAAGCTTGGGGATAAGTGACCACTTCCTGAATACCTCATGCTTTCTGAAGACTCTAATATACATTATGTTTTGTTATTAAAAAGCCCATTTGTAGAGAAAGACTGAGACAGAGAGGGAAGAAAGGCAGAAAGAGACAGGTAGAGACAGAAAAAAATGGAGAACGAGAAATGGAGAGAGACAGAGAGAGAGAAAGAGAGAAAGAGAGAAAGAGAGAGAGAGAGAGAGAGAGAGGGGGGGGGGGGCAGAGAGGCCAAAACAGAGACAGAGGGAACTAGTCAGGCAGAGGACTTTCGGGATCTTCCTATTCATACTGGAAGGAACAATGAATCGATCCACTCCGGAGTTGAGGTCTCTTCAGCCAGCATAGGCCTGGAGAGCAGGTCAGATCACCCTCTGCTGGAAGAAAGCAGTAATTCACTGCCCACTGGCCTCTTACTGGGGGTAGGGACTTGTCCGGCCAAAAGCATCCAGCCCGTGCCCCTGCACATCTGCAGGCTCTTGGGTCATTTGTCGCCCACACCAAGGGAAGAGCAAGGGAGGAAGAGCTCCGTCCTAGCAGGCAGGATGAAAGGCTTCTCTGCCTTGGAAGCTCCAAATGGGGGTAAGGAAGGGGTGAGAACCCAGGCTTTTTCCTTCCCTGAGAGTTTAGAGACTCCCTCAATCCCGCAGTGCAAAAGAGAGGAAAGAGACCCTCACACCTGTCAGGTACAGGAGATGAACTGGGCTTCCTTCCCTGAAACACCTTGGTGACACAATGGAGCATTAGAACAGCATTGGGGCCATGACCAAAAACAAGAGTTGTTGACTTGAGGCATTTCTGTTCCTGGGTCAATCCCTCCTGATCTACCTTTGACAGGGTGAAAGGGAGGCTAGCCTAGTCTTCCCAGATAGGATGGCACCACTCACCGAACTCTAGCCCAGGGATTTCAACCTTTTATGGACTTCGGGCCTCTTAGGTGTCTGGTGAAACTTGTGGACCCTTTTCTCATAAGAGTGTTTTAAAATGCATAAAATACTTAAGATTAAAAAGAAAACCAATCATATTAAAATTCAGTTATTTTTTCAAATCCATGAGTCCCAGATTAATAACCCTTGCTCTAGCCCTAATCCTGGGTCTTTCCAATGACCTCCAAGCTGGCAAATCTACAGCTAGAAACCTAAGATACCAAGAACACAGGAACCAGAGCTAGAAGAGATGCAGAGGTCAGCAAATCCAACCCACACGTTAGAAACTAAGCACCCCCCCCCAACAGGAATCCCCTTACCCAAAGAAACATGGAGAGAAAGTGGCCAAGCTTCAGGATCCTAAATTTAGAGCTTCCAGGGAACTTTGAGGTGATCTAGTCCAGCCTTCCTCATTAACAAGGCCCAGGGACCTCCCTCATAAAGAGTTGAAATTAAGACCCAGGTTTAAATACTTTGGATATGAAGAGAAGGAGAACATTGTCCATCTCTGCTATAGAGACTTCCCAGGATGGAGTGTCTGTCCTTCCAGAGATCTCAACTGGTTCCAAACACATTGGGTGGGAAGACGAGTGATACCCCCAGCTGAAGGACCCCATACCCTTCGATGGGCACTCCCAAAGGCCAAACACTTAACTCCAAAACCCACACACAAATGGCAATCTCCTCCTCTGCTCCATGTGGTTCGATGAGGCGGGGAGATGCTAGGAGAGAGCCCTAGATTTGAAACCAAGAGGTTAAGGGGGGGACTCCCCATTCCTCTAATCACCTGAGTGACTTGGGCAAGCTAGTTCTCCCTTAGGGGCCTCTGGGTCCCTCATCTGTCGAATGAGAGCTTGAATGAATGTAGAAATTACTTTGGTAAACAAAGACACAAGAAGCTAGATTTGCTGATAGACTAAAGCTGTTTGAAGGCAGGGGAGCATTTCATTTATCTGTTTATCTCCAGTGCCCAGCACAAAACCTGGCGCTCATAAATGATTAATAAACTGGTGGTGAATTGATTGTATCTCTACCTCCTGAATGCAGCCTGGAGCAGGTGGTTAATAAATGATTGTTGATGAACTATTGGGCTAGAGAATCTAAATGTTCCTTGCAGTTTGAGCAGGTGGGAAAAACACGTGCAGGCCCCCAGAATCCTTCCAGGAATAAGTGCAGACTTTCTGCAGGAGAGAATTTTAGTATGTAAACAGAAAGGCTAAAGGCTCCGAGGGCCATGTGCTCTGGCAAACGCCACAGGTGCAGGAGGATGGCTTCTCCTCTGTGACCTTGCCCTGCCTGGCCCATCCCCATCAACCTTGCTCGTCTCCCCAAGCACGCCCCCCCCCCGCCCCCCGGGCTGTTCTGTTACCAAAGAGAGTCACTTGTCCTTTGTCTCGGGGCTAGTAAGTGTCAAAGGCAGACCTTGAACCTGAGCTCTTCCTGCCTGGGGAAATGACTTCCTCTCCACCACGTAATTATTAGGAGGCCTTGCCTCGAATAAAGCCAAATATACCTCTCGGCAAACCCTCTCCTTCCTCTTTCTTCCACCCCTCACCTATTACTCCCAACTCTGCCTTCTGGGGCCAGGCAGAGTAAATTAATCCCTAAATCCTCCTATGGCTCCACGTTGCCTAAGACATAAGCAGAGACCTTTTAGCTTTGAATTTTTAAACGTTTACAAGCTTTCCAATGAGCCACCATCAATCGGTCCATTTTTTGAAATCCCCAATTGTAATCAAAGGAGCTAATATTCGTAAAGCGCTTAGCACACAGGGCCTGGCATTTAATAAACATTTGTTGCCTTCCCTTTCTCTGTCTCTCCCCGAGTTCAGGTCTGGGAGCTAGTAGGTACTTAATAATTGCACGCTCTGGAAGGAATAACTTGTCAAGGAGCCAGGATCCGGGGCCAGCCTCCAGATTTCCCAAACCTGCTTGAGATCCATGCCCTGGCCTAGAAGGTGCAATCGGGCAGCCTCGGCCATCTGCTCCCGCAGCCCAAGCAGGGACAAGTGGCCTGTTTCCTTCCCCAGCCAACAAAGCAGCCCTCCCACTGCATTCAGGAATGACCCAGGGTGAGCTTGTTTCATGCAAATCAGAGGCTGCCCGGGGACCACAGGGGCATAAATAAACCTTGACCCCTATTCACACAGAGCCAGCACACCCTCCTCTCCCCAGGGCTTTAGGCACATTTCCCACAAACCTAGAGAGGATGCTAGGGCTGCATCCCCCTGCCCCACCCCCGGTCCTTGGCCAGAGCATCATGCGATGAACACTCAGAAACCTGATCCCAGTCTATTGTGCTCAGATGCCCCCCACACTGCAGACGTGGAGGGCTGGTGGAAGGAGGGGGATCTAGCTAGATCTGACAGCACTGAAAAGAAAGACTGCTGTCTACACTGGCAAGCCAGCTAGGGGATTAATCCCCCCACAGATTAGCCCAGAGCTGGAAAAGGTATTTTCTTAGCTCAGCCCTTTCCCCGGGGCACCCTCCAGAGCTGGAATACCCATTCTTTTTGCTTATCCAGACCCTCAGTGCCTAGCACAATGCCTGGCACATAGTAAGTGCTTAATAAACAGTCTAGTGACTATTGACTTTTATGTTATCACTCAAGCAGGGCTCAGAGAGGTAGAAAGGGACCTCAGAGGCAACGTGCTCTAATTGAGGGCACTCCAGGAGGGGAGAAGTGCTTGTTCAAGGGCACCTAAGCTGTAAGAAAAAGACACCGAATTGGAATTCAGGCTCTCTGTTAACATCCTCTTCCCAGTGTAAACACCGCCTGTCACAAGAACCCTCAGGAGCGGCGTTTGGGTGCAAGAGCAGGGGAGGAGGCCGACTCAGAGCCAGCCACCTGGCTCCACTTCCTTATCAGTCAGTGTCTTCTTACCCCACCGTGGTTTACAGCTTCTGGGAGCCCTTGGCAACCCCAACTCCACCCAGTTAAGAACCTTTCACCAAAGCTTTGGGCCTCTCTTCCCTTCCTAACTGGGGTCAACAAAGAGCCATTTCCTATAAAACGTAGGTGTAAGAGTATTCATTCTGCAATTCACTGTGGGAAGTCGTTTTGGTATCCAGATAGTAGCAACTGGTTAATTGAGAAGTCCTTCTAACTTCTGCCTTTCAGGTAACAAAGGCATCAAACATTCCCAGCTTAACCCATTTTGCGAAGCCAGGAAACTTTGCTCCTCCCTCCCCCCTTCCCCATTTTTTTATGCTTAAAAAGAGAAAGTATGTATCCTCGGGCTATATTTTTTCTGCCCTCTAAAATCCTTATTATAGAAACAGTCTTTGTCTTCTCAGTTATACCATTGAACCAACATACACTTTAATCACAGTCTTAAAAAAAACAATCTTGTACAAAAGAATGAAAACACGTTTCTTAGGGGTCCAGTCTAAAAGTTTACTGGCGCTGAGAGTGGAAGGAACTAGGAAAGCCAGGTTGTCCACCCCCACCCACCCCATACCCCCAGAGGGAGGAGGAGACTTCCCTGGAGGGACCCAGACAGTATTTGAACCCAGCTCCTATGGAGGGACGCTTCCACGACTGCTGGACATTTCTTTCAACAACAATTACTTCAGGGTTAGAAATTGTTACTACAGTCACTCGGGCAAACCCTCAGAAAGAGATCTCTGTCTCTGCAGGGCCAGTCTCCGAAGCCTCCCAGAGCCATTTGCACTAGTTTCCCCAGAGGCTAGCTGGAAACAGGAGCCTCCCTCCCCTCCCAGCTTCCAATTGTCACACAAAACCCAACTGTTCCTGATTAGGGAGGGACTCGGCATCCAGCGAGCCCCAAGCTCTCTCCTCTCCCTCCCAAAGTTGGGCTTGCTTAGTAGACCCTAATACCTTGTCATGTCTCTGAGGGCTGTTGCAAATAGGGGCTCCAGCTCAGCTGGCCATTGGTGGCTGAGCCAGGTACACCCTGCTCTCTGGAATGGTGTGAGTGTGAGTGTGTGTGTATAAGTGTGTGTGTGTGTGTGTATAAGTGTGTGTGTGTGTGTGTGTGTGTGTAAGTGTGTGTGTGTGTAAGTGTGTGTGTGTGTGTGTGTTTCAAGGTAAGAACGAATCTGTTTTTTATCAGTTTGGCAGCAAAATACAGGGATTGCTCCATTTCCTGGTGCCTTTTTTTTTTTTTTTTTTTTTTTTGGCTCTTGGTCTCCAAGGCAGCTGCCTCAGCATCATACCCATACAATAGCGGTCCTGTCCACACAACTGAGTATTTATTTACAGGGGGAGAAATAAAAGGGTTAAGTTGTTTCAAAGACAGATACCCCCTACTCCCCTCACCCCGCCCCTCGCCCGCCCCCCACCAGACTCCTGCTTTGGGAGAGGGGAGAAAACCCCTGCAGCCACTTCTTTAAGTCTGGGCCAACAGGAGGGGAGTTGATCCCTGGCTCTGCTGCAGAAAAGTGATCAGTGAAGCCCAACAAGCCGGCTCCTTCCTCCCTTTTCTAGGCAAGCCTATTTGATCTCGGCATTTTCGGGGAATAAAGGCGACACAAAGACATCCACTGCACTTTTAGAAAAGAAAAAACCAAAGTTAGCCGGACTCTCTCCGCAAGGTTGAAGAAAAGAACTTTCAGGCTCTGTCACCGCAGCAAATATCATCAAAGGGCTATAAAGTTAGTGAATGAGGCCCTCTCCCCCTTCTTAAAACCTAATTATCCTGTTGCGAGCCATGAATGGGGAGGGGTCGGGGGGAAGGACCCTTTTTACAGCTCCTCATTCTCCCCCTTTTATTGCCCACCCATCCCTGACCTTCATTTCAGACGCCGGCCTCCCCAGCATCCCTGGCCTAGCTGGGGCGCACAGACTTGGAGAGGGCCGGCTCTGCTTCCACTCTCCACACAAATCGTTTTAATGCGTTTACAGCCCGGGCCAGACAGGCCAGAAGAAAAGGGTAACCAGTCAAAACAGAGGCAGTCAAGAAATGGGCCGGGGGTGGGGCCGCTGGTTCTGGCCATCCCCACTTAAAGCTTCTCCGAAGCGCAAGCTCTGAATTCAAATAGATTCTAGCCCCCCGGAAGCCTTGAATGCAGGTCTCAGAGGGTCCGTAAATCACTGGGTGCTTGCTAAGTATGGGGCAATTGGAGGACCTGAATTCAAATCCCACCTCCGCCGCTTACCAGCTGGGCGATCCCGGGCTGGTGACTCACCTCGGTGGGCCTCGATTTCCACCGATGTAAAATGTTGGGTGGAGCAGCCTCCGGCCACCGAGGTCCGTCCCTTGCGGGGAAGGAGGCTCCCACTGAGCCCCGACTCCCGGCGACTTGACCGCCAGCGGGCTCGTTCCCCTGCGTGAAAGCGGCCAGCGCCCGGGAGTTGCGGGAGGGAGCCGGACGGGCAGGCTCGCTGCGAGCCCGGGCACCCTTGGGTCCCAGAGCGGGCTGGAGCCGCCGGAGCCCCCGGGGGCCTCCCTCCGCTCGGGAGTCAGAGCCCACCTTGGCAGCCCCGGCGGCGGCGGCGGGCACGCCCGGCAAAGAGCGGAACAAAGAGGGGGAGAGAACTTGGCGGAGTCCGCGGGCCCCCGGGGGCTGCGGGGAGGTCCCCGCCGGGCGCCGGAGCCGGGGCAGGGGCGGGGGGCGCGCACGGGGAAGGGGCTTCCTCTCCAGGCTCGGGCCGGAGGCGGGGTAGGGCCGCTCCGAGGGGCGGGGGCGGCAGCCGGAGCACGCGAGCCGCGCCAGAGCCCGTCGGAGCGGGGAGCGGAGCGTCCGGGTCCCTCGCCTGCCCCGCCGCCTCGGGGTGCTCCGGGCCCCCGCGGGCGAGCGCGGAGGGGACCAGAAGCCGAGCCTTACCTGGGAGGCGCAGGCGGCTGGGGCCGGGCTGGGCTGTCCGTCCTCCGGCTTGTGACCCGGCTGCTGGGCAGCTCCAAGAGACTGAGGCTCGGCCGGCCGGCCGCCTCTTTATACAGCTCGCGCCGCCCGCCCTCCTTCCTCCGCGGGAGGGAGCACAGCACCTCCCGCCGGCCGCTCCGCAGATCGCCGCCGAGTGCTCGGGCTCACACACCGCGACCCACCAGCGCGCGCACTCCCGGGCGCCCAGACACGCGCACACATGCGCGCGTGCCCAGCCAGGCGTGTGCGCACACCCCCAGGCCCGTCCATGACACGGGCGGCGGTGCACGCGCACGGACCCACGTGCCAGGGAACACCCCGGCCCCCCGCCCAGACCCACGGCTCCCCTCTCGGAGCTCCCCGCTGGTGCAGCTTCGGGAGGAGGGGCTTGGCTCCCTGGGGTCCCTGCGCGCTCCGGGCCTGGGGTCCCAGAAATGACAGGGCTCAGAGACCGTCCGGCGCGGCCCCTGCCTCTTACAGACGGGGAAACTGAGGCCCAGGGTGGCGAATGGCCTTCCCAGAGTCCTAAGCGGAGTCAATGAACCCCGTCCCCGATTTCAAAAACCTTTCGCCCCGAACTCTGAGGAAACTGAGACCCGGAGTCAGGGAAGCCAAACCCCCAAGCGTCATTCATAGTTTTAGAGCTGGAAGCCCAGTCCCCTCTTTTACAGACCCGGGCTGCCCAGGAGAAGAAGGCTTTAAATCTCGGCGCTAACTCCTGCGCGAAGGCTCTGTGCACTCCGCCACCCTGCTCCGGGATACGTGCCCGCGCACTGACTGGCACATGCGCCCCCACCCTCAGCGCCCAAAGCCTCCGGACTCGGGGCCTGCGGGCTCCCTGCCTGGTCAGCGAACCCTCCAGTTTGCCCGGGCGCGGGGTCTGTCATCCCCTCAGCAAGCAGCCCTCGGGCTCTCCCCCAGCCGCGGCGGCTGATTAATTAGTGTCCCCCCCTTGGGCTCCGGGGCTGGCATTTAGCTTATCTGTACGATCCCATTAAGGTCTATTGAACAACAAAACAAAACTCCCAATTCTTTCCCCGCAGAAGTACCCGTCGGGCTATTTGCAATGAATGGGCGCCGGAGGAAGTGAAGGCCGGCCAAGGGCTTTGGCTGAGGGGGGGCCATTTCCACCGGGCAAAGCCCCCGGAATAAAACGGCAAGTTCACGTTCCCCCGGAGCCGGGCCCGGCCGAGGCGCCCCTCGGTGAGTCTCTCCCCCTTCGGCCCTCCCGGGCTTCCCAGGCCGCGGCGCTCGGAGGGAGTGGGACTGGAAAGCGGATGCCATTGGCCGTCCTTACCCGAGAAGGAACGAGTTTGGGGAGTTATGTCATAACTCCAGAGGGGTTGTTTATTTTGGGAGGAAAAAAGAAAAAAAAAAAAAAAAAGGCAGCTCCAGCCTCCGGAGCCAGAGGCTCCCAGAACCCGTTTTAAAAGGAGGCCAGGCCCCCAGGCCACGTGGTGTGGAGTTAAAGACCCGGCCGGGCTGCTCCTTAAAGGCCGGGCTTCCCTGGGGCTTCCCCCTGGGGATTGGCAGGTTTGGGTTTTCCCTTTTCCGGTTTTTCTCCCCTGGGGGTCTGGCCTTAACCACTCTGCCCTTGCCTAATAACTTGCAGAAAGTGTTGTGCGCATCTACACTAGCTGGCTGCCGCTGTATGTTCGCCACAAGATCTTTTCCCAGTCCTTCCTTCACTCTATGGGATATTTACTTCTCTGCATCCTCCGTCTCTCCCTGTGGGCTGTAAGTTTCTTGAGGGGAGGGCCCAAGCCGGGGTGCTATTTGTAGCCCCATCACAACAGCCCGCACATAGTAGGTGCTCAATAAATCCTCGCTCAAGGGATTCATCAAGAAGCATTTATTAAACATCCACTGTTTACCCCTAAAGCAACAGCTCCTGGCTTTTGTGGATTGATTGGATGAAATGGAGAATTCTATTGGGTGAGTTCCCGGTGTTTAACTCACAAATGGCAGCGATGGGTTGTGACTGGCGCCATTTGTCAGACAGCCCAGACCACTGAGGTCCTTGGTCCATCTGAGCATTCAGTCACTGAACTAGTGCCGGGAATACAAATAACCAAAAATGAAACGGGTGCCTGATTTCAAGCAGCACCTGTTCCATTGGGGGAAATGTAGAACCCTACATACACTTGGAGTAAAGAAAACCTGGGTTCAAATGAGACCACTTCATCGCTCAGCCTCAGTTTCTTCATCTGTAAAATGGATCTATAAATAGCTTCTCCCTCACTGGAGTGGAGTGAGGCTTTGTGAGATTCACAGCTATATAAATGTGACCTGCTGTATGTCTGAGAGGTATTAAGTTATAAAATGAGGCGTTTATGTTGGAAAGAGTAACATCGGAAAGACTTTGTAACCTGATCATTTAAGCCACTGAATCTCCATAAACTATCCCTGGAGAAAATATTCATTTCTTCATCTGAACAGAAGATAATTTGTGCAGGGCCTACTTCCTAGGCCAAACCATGGGCTTCGAATAAGAAAATATCTTTCTGTGCAGTCACTGGAAACTTTGAACTAAGAGCACAGATCGAGAGCTGGAAAGGAACTTTGTGACCATGACCATCCTCTCATTTTAGACATGACCAAAAGGAGGCTGGGAGAGGGTGTTGTCCAGGCTACCACAGAACTGAGAAGTGTCAGAGGGGGAGGACTGGAAACCAGGGATCTCTTGCCTCAGTCTGACTCCCTTTCCTGAAGCTATTATTATTATTAGAAAACTTTGGGCCTCAGAAGACTCTTCACTAAATAAAAATTTTGCTGTTTAAGTCGTTTTAGGAGTCATTTTAAAGTTCATCGCCACCCTCCTCTGGCAGACAATTGATCACCCCCAAGAAGCTGGCATTATTCTCCATTCTCCAGTTTTCCCTCCCAGCTTTCCCTATTATTAAAGCAAGGAAACTGTATTATTATAGTGACCCATGGAAACCAATAGTTCCATTTCCTACTGCCCACAGTGACCGGACTGGGAAAAAAAAAAAACCCACTGTTTACAAACCGTGGGATTCTAGAAATAGCCTTTCAAAAATAGCCAGGAGTCCAAGTATGGGCTAGAGGCTGGAGTGCTGTTTTCTTCCTGTAGGCAAATAAGAAACTACCTGAGCTAGATGGAAAGTGAGCCTCCAGTTAAGCAATGGTCTCTTCTATGAATCGAAAGCCCATTTAATTTGCAGAAAATGTTGTGATCTTTTTTTTTTTTTTCTTCCAGATTTGAGTAACAGATTAAAGGGCAATAATTGTTCAGAATCAGTCACTAAATTTAGAATCCCTCCTTACTGAAGGTGGTGAAGAGAAAGTGGTAACAGGATATGTGCTCTCACCCAATGAGAAGAATTAAGAGCAACCCACAGCTCTTCAGGTTTCGAGAAATGACTTCACTGGTGAAACAGCCTTCCTGCCAGACACTGTGTCCCTCATTATGTGTGTGACCTGGGCCCAGACTCCTACCTCTGCAACTGTCAGCTTTCTGAGAGATCTGGAGGAAATGGTCTCTGAGGTCCTTTTTAGGGCCAAATCTAGGATCCTGTGAGCCCAGGTTAATAACTACGATAACAATAATAATAATGACTAGCATTTATGTAGTGCTTGCTATGTGTCAGGCACAAGATAAACACTTTAGTTATTATCTCATTTAATGCTCACTCCAATCCTGGGACAGAGAAAGATGGTATTATCTCTATTTTACAGAGAAGAAAAATGAGGCAGACAGAGGTTAAATAACTTGCCCAGGATCGCACAGATAATAAGTATCTGAGATTGGATCTCAACTCAGGTCTTCCTGACCTGAGCCCAACACTCTATCCACTTGGATGACTTTCAGAAAGGAAGTTTTCTGGACTGGCTCACAGAATTCACACCCACGTCTTTATGGCTCCATATTCAAAGCCTTATCCATTGTCACCCCCCCACCCCCAAACCACTGGAGGCCCTCATTGTTCTCTGAGGGCTGATGTCACTAAGTGGGAAGAAGCTGATCACCCATGGCCGAACAGGGAAGTGGTGATTTCTGTAGCTTTCAGGGGATGTCTGGTTCTCTCCTTCCATTAGATTCCTAAAATTATTGGATGATGGAGGATCTTAGAGAACTGAGTGTAGGTGCCCTGGGGACACCCCTGGCTTGGATTCTGTCTTGTCTTTGCAACATGTTTTTGTGGTGAACTTGGATAGGTTGTGTCTTTTTCCCTGGAGTAAAATACAGAAGGTAAAGCAGTCTCAGGACCTTTCAAGATAGAAATCAGCCAGTTAATTCATTTCACAGGTGGGGAAGACTCAAGTCTTTCACTCCAAATTTGCAGGTTTCTAGAATCACTGCCCAGCAGGGCCCAGAGTGGCCCTAAAAGGCACTGGAAAAGTATTTGGGAACACATGCAATGACATTAAATGACAGGAGCTTGAGTTTTCAAAAGCTTTATGATTTACAAAGTGTCTTCCTTCCCATGACCCTATGCAATAGAGAGCATTATTATAAATGACAAGTTCATTTCCTCCCATACAAGAAGCTTCGATGGCTCCCTATTGCCTCAAAGATCAAACACAAACTTCACATTGGCATTTAAATCCTTCTATACCGACAATTAGATGGTGCAGAGGAGTCAGGGGGTCCTTGAGTTCAAATATGGCTTCAAACATTTTAACCTGAGCAAGTCACTTAATCCTATTTGCTTTAGTTTCCACATCTGTGAAATCATGGAGAAGAAAACTGAAAATCATTCTAATATCTTTGCCAAAGAGTAGGACGTGACTGAAAAACGACTAAATGACAACACATTACATATTCCGTCTCTGATCTCTAGCCAGACTGGCCCACTTCTTGTTTCTGCTTCCATGACACTCCCTGCCTCTGAATCTTTGCCACTTCTTTCAAGAGCTCTTTCTTTCTTTCCCCCGTGGTCCATGGCTCCCCTCCCTCTTTTTTTCTGTGAATTTATTTTGTATATAACCCGAATCTACTTATCTGTCAACACTGTTTCTTCTGGTATGTGTAAGCTCCTTGAGGGCTGGAACTGACTTGCTTTTCCATTTTAGCCCTATCCTAGGCCATAACAGGGGAGTCAAAATGCTTGCTGATTGATTATCCCCATTTGACCCACGAGGGGGAAAGGCAGCCACTGAGAACTTAAATTTACAGACAGTAAGCCTCAGGGCTGGGGCTTGAACCTGGGCCTTATGGGGACCGCAGCTGGGGCTCCTTCCACTAACCTCCCCCCCAAAAAATATTGCAAAATTATAGCTGCAGGGGGAGGAGATCAGAAATGTTCATTTGTCTTAAATATTTAGAATAGTTCCTTTGTTGGTGAATGAATATTGAAAACTGGAGGGGATTAAAGATAGGCCTTTTACATAAAATTTAATGTATTTAATATATCAGAGACAGACAGGAAAAGAGACAAGAGACAGAGATAGAGACAGAAATGATCACAGCTGCAGGCCTGAAAGGGACCTTAGGAGACATCTAGGGACAGCTTCTCATTTTACAGAGGGGTAAACTGAGGCCCAAGGAAGTTAGGTCTCTCGGCCAAATTATATGACTTCAGCAAGACCACCTCAGAAGATGGGGGAGGGGTGGTTTAACCTCTGGGGGCCTCAATTTCCTTCTCTGTAAAATGAAGCGTTTGGAGAGGTGAGCAGCGACCAAACAAGCCAGCGGCCGGCTTTTCCCAAAGCTTCCCTGTGTGTCCTCCAGAAGCTTACATTCTAACGGGGAGACACAACAGGCTCCCAGATAAACAGGAGTGGGGGGCCGGGGGCCTCCGGCTGGACACGGGGGCTGAGCCTTGTGGGAGGCAGGCTTTCCAAGACTCGGGGGGACGGAGGGCATTTCCGGGATGAGGGTGAGCTGGGTCTAAGATTCCTCCCAGCTTTGACCCTCCACACCGTCTACAACTCCACCAGGTGCGGTGTAGACAATCCCTCTGGGTTCTGCCCTGCAGCACTCAAGGGGTTAAAGTCAAGGCTCGGCTGCAGGGAAGGTGGAGGGGCTTGGGCGGTTCCATTAGGGAGAGGGGAGGGGGGAAGTGGCTCTTTCTCTAAGTCCCGAATGGGGCCTGTGCTGACTCCCCCTCCGGGGGCCTGACTGTAACCGCTTCCCCGTCTCCGCATCCAGACCCTGCGGAAGGGAGTGTGGCAACTTTGGGTTACTTTGTGTCCCGAAGTTGGTTGGGGGCGGCCCGGGCCCGCTCGGCCTCGGCTCGGGCTCGTCTTTCTCGCTTTCTCCTTTTCCGCGGTCGGTTTTTCGGGAGGGCCTGGACCTGTGCTCGCCAGACACTGTTTCTAGGATTTTCTTTTCTTCTGCTCGCCAGGAGCGGCTTTCCCGAGCGTCTCTCCCAGGGGAGACTCGGGTGTGGCGCCCACCGGGTGCAGGACGGCGGCCCCGGGCTGGCTGCGGGCTTTCACTTCCCCTTCCCCTCATGGTTCCTATGGCTGGGCTTCAGATCCTTGATCAAAAAGCATTTATTAAGTACCTACTGTGTACCAGGCCCTGGTGATACGGAGACAAAAAGAAAGAACCCCTCCGTACAGTCTCCCCACGTTCTAGGAGACTACGCAGGAGACCATTGTAGTCTAAGCGTGTAGTGGGGCCCCAGCTAAGACAGTGACCGTGGCTGTGGCCGGCTGGATGTTCAGGAGATTTGGCAAGTGAACATATCTAGGGATTGAGGGAGGGCTGGAGGGTGGGCTCCTATTAGCTGTTCCTCCATGTGGTCAATCAGGCAGCCTCTGGTTAAGCACCTACTGTTTGCCAGGCATTGTGCTAAATTCAGGGATACAAAGAAAGGTAACGGGCAGTCTCTTCTCTCATGGTGTTCCCGGTCTAATGGAGGAGGCAGCTTGCCAGACATGACCTGGGTTAGGCCTTTGGGGCCTGTATTGGCACAAAATGAGACACTCCTAGGTCCTTCAGGGGGTACACGGTAGCGGAAGAAGCACATTCCACCAGGATGCTGAGTGAGGACCCCATGATGATTCCGCTGCCCAGTTTCCCAGTTGGTCATTCTGTTGGTCCAGGCTCAGAAGGAAGAGGAAGGTGTGGTATCTCCTGGCCTTTCAGAACAGGAAGCCATATCCCCGATATGAGCCCATCCCTCCAGGTCCAACAGAGGCTCCCTGCTTGGAGCCCTACTGAGGTTCATCTTATTAGCTGCTTGTCAATTCTCTAAGATCTTTGTGGATCCTAACTACCCTGCAGAGTCCTAACTAGCTCTTCCAGTTGGATGTCATCTGCAAATGTGATCAGTTTAACATCAATAGTTTTGCTGAAATCACTGAAGCAAATATTACAAAGCTCTGGATCCAACCCAGATCCCTGGGTTCCTCCTGCCATGTTGATGTTGAGCCTGGGCCTTCAGCCAGCCCTGCATCCTTGTCTTTGTGTCTAGCCTACCATCTTTCTGTGTTCTCCACAAGAATAATATCAGATATACAGCAAAATCTTTCCTGAAGTTCAAATAAATTATAACTTTAGCCTTCTCCTCACCTACTAGAAGGCTAAATTTAAAAAGACAGTTATTATTATACTACCTCCATGCACCTGCCTAACCTTTTTTCCTCACTGATCAACTCCTTCCTCATCTCCAGATGAAGGAACCTTGATTTACCTTCAAGGCCCAACTCAGTTGCCACACACACCTGCCTTGATTTCCCTACTGGCCCTTACAGTGCAGAATATCAATTGGTGTGCCTTTCTCTTTATACATCCCATATTTGTGTCAATCACTTTACCTTCTCAATCTCACCTCCAGTTCTTCATATTCTCAGCTATAAACTTGAAATAGTTATACCAGGGTCAGATGGAATCACATCTACACATTAAAATTCGGTAGAAATGTTAGTCATACACACTATCTCCCCAGTATTCATAAGCTCATTGAGGGCAAGGAGTGCCTGTCTTTATATTTCCAGCATGGACCAGAACTACAGATTTTAGACTAGAGTCTGTTTGATTGAATTACAAGGAAAGAAATTGAGGCTTCGAGAAGTAAGGTCCCAGAGTCCCGGCGCTCTAGCCTGTCAAGACCTTTCTGCATCCTGACTCTGCCATCTAGAGTGTTAGCCAACAGGTAGTCAGCTGCAGAGTTGGGATTCAAACCCAGTCCTCTGGCTCCCCATTGAACACTCCTGTTGTACTGTGTGTAATGCTGATGTCCACCTTTGCCCTGGCCCCCCACCAAGGCCCTGATTTTCACAGATTTGGGATTTCCCTAACAAGAAGGGACTGAGCAGCATCTCCCAGAGGAAGGATGACTTCAGCAGGAGGAAGAGGGAGGTCCACAGGTCACCACCCTTCCTACATAATTTGGGTGTCACTGTCAGTTAGCAAGGGAGAACATCCTAGGAGAGAAAGCATCATCATTTTCCTGTCAAAGTAATGTAATTACTCAGCCAGTGTTTATTGCCCTGATGAAATGAGCGCTTGCTCAGTGTTTTCGATTTCCCTCTGAGTGTAAGGATAAAGAAAACGAAAGGCTTAAAGATCTGAAACTGGAAAGGACGCTTGAGATGACTTCATGCAGCCCATGAGGAGTGAAGCCCAGAGAGGCAAGGGGGACAGGTAGTAAATAACAGTCTGGATCGATCCCAGGTCCTCCAACTACAAGCCCGGTAAACTCTCTACTGTACCACCCTGCCTCCTGGGGCACTCAGAAGTCTTCAGTGGCTCCCTCCAACCTGAACTACAGGGTTGCTAAGGGACCTTCCAGCTCTTACTCTTTGGTGAAGAGAAAACTTTTATGAATGAATTCAGGGATCAGGAACAATGGGCTAAGAAACAATAGGAGTGACACTTTTCATTGACTAATGTGCTGGGAACAAGAGTCCCCAAAAGACTCTGGCAAGGCTGCAGAGACCAGTGAAGAGATGTAGAGAAATAAAATTCTTCCATTTCCCCTCCCATCTCCGCCCCCATCCCCGGGAATGGCTGTTGTCCTTGACAATAGAAGAAGACCAAATAATATCCTGATGTAGTGTCTAATTATAGTGTGTCTGATTGTGACCCCCCCCCCAGAAACAATTATAGTTTAACTGTATGTGGATTTCAGTATGAGAAAGCCTAGTACTTCAGGTTATAGATTATAGATGCATAGAGACCACTGGACTACTGGTCCTGGAGCCAGGAGTTCAAATCCTGCTCCTCAGGTAAGCTCAGGCTTATGAACTGTATATCTTGGTTGTATAAGACTCAGTTTCCTCATCTGTAAAATGGAGGACTGGGTGAAAGAGTCAGACTACATTGCCTCTTTGGTCTTTTCCAACACTACATATGGGATCCATTGCCTTAAGCAGCCTATCCCATAAATGGAGGCCAAGTAGATCCCTCAGAGCCAAACTTCCCAATTCCTGTGTCAGGAGAGTCGGCCGGACCTCGCGAGTTCTGACCATGACTTGGACTCGTGTCAGGCAGTGACAGTGGAGGTCACTTTCTATTCTCCAAGCCAACAGCTCCTTTTAGAGACAGGAGCTTCCAGGCCTGAGAAATTGAAGACTTCCTGGGGAAGATTGTCTTGGCAGCTCAGGGCAGCATTTAAAGTCCTTGGAGTTTCTGGAGTGTCACCCTTATGCTAAGTACAAGGTTGCCCTAAGACTTCACTTGATAGTCACCTCTGTACAAAACTCAGAACAAGGATCAGAATAATAATGATTCGGTCCTCTCAGTAGCCAGACATCACAAAGATGATGTACTTCCCACAAGGATGAATCCCATTAGCCTTCATTTAGCCTCAAAATTTCAGAACTGTTTACTCTTATTTAATGCACAGTTCTAACTGTCTTAATAATATGATTTCTGAACTGATAAATTAAAAAGAGCAAAGAAAGAAGACTCCTTTTATAAGCCATAAGAACTGACCTTTGGCAGTCTGATGGAAAAAGGAAGAGAATGAGAAATTATGAACTGCAGGGTACAAGTCTCAAGGGTACTAGTAGGGCCCTTAAAGGTTGAAAAGGCGAGGTCTCACATCCTTCAGCTTCCCCTGGGAGCCTCGTGGTACGATTGTTTATATTCCTAGTAATGACCTGGAGTCACAAAGGAAGAGTAAATTATGTCCAGTGCACTCCATTTAGGAAGCATGGTGAGAAAGGTTAATGAAGAGGGTGTGGTCGAATAATAATTTACCAGAACTTGGAATTGGGAGGGACACGTGGTGCCATCGAGTCCAACCCAAGCCGGAACAGAAATCACTTCTGTACCAGGTCTGATATGAGGTTCTCTGCTTGGACACCTCCAGTGGGGGGAGAACCCTATCCTCCATCCACTGAGACAGCCGGTCCTTTCACCCCTAACCAACCCTCATTGTTAGGAAGTTTTCCCTTGAATCCAACCTAAATTTATTTCTCATCAACTTCCATCCATTGTTCCTGCCTCTTCCCTCTGGGACCAAAAAAGAACAGGAACAAGAGCAACAGCAACAGCCCTCTGCTACATTTCATTATTTCTGATACTTGAAGACAACTAACGTCTTTCCCCTTCCCAGCCCCCATGGAGTCTTCTCTTCTCCAATCTAAGTGTTTGGGATTCCCTTAATTTGATTCTCATACAGTGTGCTGTGTGTTACAGGGAGGAGTTGAACTCAAGTGCTCTGATTCTCATCTGTCTCTCTTCCTAATGTGTACTAGACTTCCTGCCTCAGTTTCTCTATCTGTAAAAAGTAGATGCTCTCTGAGTTTCTCTCTAGTTCTGAATCCTAAATGAATCTCCTAAATGAATTAACATTACCCATTAAGCTAAAATTAGATTTTTTTATCATAATAATAGTAATTATTTGCATTTGTTTAGTGCCTTAAGGTGTACAAAACACTTTACATACACATTTCATTTGACATTCAGTCAATGAACATTTATGAAGTACCTAGATAGGGATTGCACCCCTTTTCTCAAGGTGCTCACAATCTGAAAAGAGAAGTTCGTGTCAAGGTCCTTATAGTAAACTGTTCAATCCTGAAAGAGGCTGATTTGAACTAACCAAGCCTATTGAAAGCCAAACAAACAAATAAATTATGGACTCAACTTACTTCGTTTAAATTAAATCAACAAGCATTTATTAAGTGCCTACTATGTGTCAGTCACTGAAGATCCTAAAACAAAAGTAAAATTAGGAGTTAGCCTTCTAGCAAGGGAGCTAGATTGGTAGTGACAGAATATTTACAAAATACACATAAAGTATTTTGGGGATTGAAAGTAAAGTTTTATTTTTAAGTAAATTGTCAGTCATAATAGGAGAGTGGTCCATATTGACACTCGTGTCCCAAGGCAAAGGAGCAGTGGCCTATTCAGTAAGAATAAATCACTGCTCAATAAATAGCCAGCCGAGTTAATGTGGATTTATATCGGCTGTTCTGTCAGAAAAAAAACCCGCCAACATCTGAAACTCTCATCAGACAATACCCCGCATGTTCTGCCTGGGCATGAGTCATTTGCAGCCCTATTCATACACCCAGCATCCATTCTTGCTCAATAGGCTTCCCGTTTCCTCTCCCCTATGTCCTTTTCCTATGACGGTTTGTTTATGAAAGTTATAAGTCTGTGCACTGGATGGAGGGACAGGAGGGCCTTAGACATGCCCGATTAAAAGCTGGTTCTCTGCCAGGAGTGTCCAGCCAAGCCAGTTGGCCTGAAGTCCCCTGGAAGTGCGTACTTGCAGGGGTCATTGTTGGTCTGTCCGGTGAGGACTTGGTGGACACACCTGTTGAAAGCAGCCCCATTCAGAAACTGCTTGGCAGGATCATGGGGGCCCTTATTCTAATTCTGTTGGCAAGCTTTAGTTCCCTTTGGCTTATTTGTATTTTAGAAGGAGTTTATATGAGTCTTAAGATGAAATTTCTTTTGAAAATTATTATTAACTTAAATGTCAACAAACATTTCAAAACACAAAGAATAACTAAAAAAGAGGATTGTATATACAACTATGAACTTGTATGAAGTTTTATTTTTTCTTGCATGTAGACTTTTTTTAGTCTTAAATTTAATATGACCTTTTGCTTATGTTCCTTTCTAAACATATTTTTGTTCTTTTGTTTATTGTTAATGCTTTATTTATTTTCTTTTGTTTCTTTTATTACGATCACTATCATTCTCTCGCCACACTTTCTTCCACCATCAAAAGAAAACAAAAGCCCTGCCTTATAACAAATAAGTATACCAAGATAAGTGAATCTATTGACTGTTTCTGGAAATATATGCCAAATCTGTTCCACTAATTTATCACTCCTGTGCCCAGAATAAGGAAACATGATTATCTTCAGACTTCTGTATTCTGTAATCAGTTGTTTTCTTTTAAATGCTGAATCAGTGTATATTTTTTTTCTCTTAGTTCTGCTCCTTCATTCTGGGTCAATTTATATGGGCTCTTCCAGATTTCCCAGAGTCTGTCTTTTCCATCATTCCAATAAATTCTCTTCAGTTATTTTCCCATTGATGGGCATAAAATATGTTTTAGTTCTTTGTTGCAACAAAAAGAATAAATATTTTATTAATGAGAGACAATATTTTTATATCTTTGGAGGTTTAAATGCAGTAGTAATATCATTGAGTTAAAGGGGATGTTTAATTTAATAATTTTAGGGATGCAATATGCAAAGTTAGAGAGTCCACCCCAAATGTTCACAGAGGCTATTTGTGTCCAAACTGTGGCAAAGCATTCCAAGCTCATATTGGTCTGACCAGCCATAATTAGACACACTGTAACTTGACTCTAAAATAATGATGTCATTTTGGTCCTCTTCGAGTACGAAGAGCAACAACCAACCAATTTTAGGGACATAAATTGGAATTTCTAGAATGTCTGGAACAATCCTTCCCAAGCACTGTGTTTGTGCGCCCGTCTTAGAGTTACTACTTTCCATTTTGGAGATATTTTGCCATTCTGAGAGTTGTTAGGTAGAATCTCTAAGGTGATTTCTCCTATCGGTTGTTGTCGGTTGTTGCTAGATTGCCTTTTTTAAAAAATTCATATCATTTGACCATTTCTCAATTAGGAAATGATCATTGTTATATATTTTTATCATTTCTTTAAATATCTAGGATATCAGAACTTTATTAGAGAAATTTGCTGCAGATCCCCCAGTTCAGTATTTTCATTATAATTCTATGTTTATTTTTTTAAATACAGACTTTTCAGTTTTATGTTACCAAAATAGTTTATTTTATCTTCCATGGCCCTCTCTAGTTTAGTCAAGAGCTCTTATCCATAGTTGTGAAAGTTTTTTTCCCCCCTCCTTGTTTCTCATATTTGCTTATGCATTTTTATATCTAGATATCCTGTCCATTTGGAGCTTAGTATGGTACATAGTGTGCAATGAAGTCTAAACCTAATTTTTGCCAGACTATATACCAATTTTCCCAGACCTTTTTTAGTCAAATAATAAGTCCTTAGCCCAATTATTAGAGTTCTTGGGTTTATCAAACATTATGTTTTAATATTAGTTTTCTTCTTGTTCTTATAAGCTTAATCTATTCTATGAATAAACTTTCTTATTTTTTAATCAGTACCAAAAAGTTCCAAAATGTTTCCAATGCTTTTTATATTTGTCATTGCTAGACTCCCTTCCTTAAAACCTTTCAAATGATTTCCTTTCGGTTATTTTTCCCCTTCAATTATTATTATTATCATTGCATTCTGCAAAGTGATTATTTGGTAGTTTGGTACATTATTGAAGCAACAGATTACTTAGATAAGATTGCCATTTTTATTATATTGGCACAACCTAACAATAAAAATTTTATATCTCTCCATTCATTTAGATCTATTTTTGTAAAGAGTATTTTTGAAATTGTGTCCATACATTCTATGTGTATCTTTGTAGCTAGATTTGTATGTTCTTTATGTCAAATTTCTTTTTCTGGAGGCAATTTTTGTTGGTAATCTACAAAAAGGCCGATAATTTTGTGGGCTTATTTTATACACTGCTACATTACTGATTATTGTTTCAATTAGTATTTGACCCTATTTTTTTTTAAGTATACCAGCATTTCATTTGAAAAAAAGATTATTTTTTTAATTACACACACACACACATACACACACACACACACACAGTTGTATATCTATGGCTAAAACTTGTAGAATGACATAAATACAATATTTGTGGAGTGGACATCCTTGATTTATTTCTAATGCTATTGGAAAGACCTCTAGTATTTCATTATTATAGCTAATGTTATTTATTGATTTTTAGATAGATACTATTTACCACATTACATTCTATGTATTACTATACTTTAAAATTTTCAAAACAGATATAGATGCTGTTTTGTGTAAAAAAAAAAAATCTGTATTCATTATTATGTCACGTAATTTGCATCGGTTTTGTTATTAATATGGTCTCTCTATATGTATGTGTATTCCATACATTGGCTCAAATTTGTATTTTTGTTATAACTAAAACCAACTCACAATGTATAATCTTTTAAATATCGTAACCCATCTTCACTGCTATTTTATTCAACATTTTACATGTGCATCCATTGACCTTTAGTTTTCTTTGTTTTACTTCTCTCTGATTTGAGTTTCAGAACCATGTTTAACTTGTAGGAAGAGATTGGCAAGAATTCTAGTTAAATTTCCTTATTTTTCAAATAAGGAGATTGAGGAAAAGTTCACCCAGGAGGGTAAACGAGTTACTCAAAGACATACAGTTAACAAGTAGCATTAGTGTGGGATTTGAACCCTGGTTCTTATCTTTAAAGTCAATGTTCTTTCTATGCTACTTCCTAAAAGGAGAGAATTCCTTTCAATTTAAGAAGCATTATTTTAGTTTTTACTATGTGCTAGACCTTGTGCTAGGCTGGGGAAATAAATACAATAGTGAAAATAATCCCTGACTAAAGGAGCTTATATTTTATTACAGTAGTTATATACAATACACATATCATTTTTTAAAAAATCAAAAATCCAATAATTAATACTTTTAAAAATTGCGTCAGGGTCGGGTAGAATAAGGTTCTAATTTGGCCTATTTGGATTAGATTGTTATTTGGTAGTGTCTTATCTTTGTGATCTCACTAGGGTTTTCTTAGCAAAAATACTAGAATGATTTGCCCTTTCCTTCTCCAGATCATTTTACAGATGAGGAAACTGAGGCCACAGGGTTAAGTAACTTGCCCAGGGTCACACAGCTAGTCAGTGTCTGAGGCCATATTTAAATTTGGGCCTTCCTGACACCAAGCCTAACACTCTATCCACTGTTCCACTTTTCCACCTTTAGGTATATTGATAGTGGATAATATGCAAATGAATAAGACCACAGAAATCAGAATCTTTGGTAAAGGAACTCAGGAATAAGGATAAAAATTACTGAGGGGAGGGACTGAAGGGAGGGAGGCTGGATGACTGTTTCCTGGGCCAGTGTGTGAATACACACTTCCCTGATTGTTTCAGTTCCTAGGGAACCTAGAGACCGGATAGTTACAGGGCCATTGTTTACAAGGTCTAATTCTCTGATCAGGCTCACAGATTTCAATGGCCCCAAAGCACTGGAGATAACACCAGATAATAACCAGAGTTGCAATGTCTTCTCCCCTCCCCCATCTGTCCCCAGGCTGAAAGCTGGATGTTTGTTGGTGTAGCCCAATCCTTATGGAGTGTCTCCTCTGCTCCAGTGGGAAGAGTTGACACTGATGGGAGTAGGGCAAGTTAAGCCCAAAATCCTCAGGGATATAGAAGCCACTTCAAGAGAGGGCTTCAGGATCCCTGTATATCTACAATATCACAAACAAAGTACCCATTGGCTGAATGTGAGATAGTGAGGCTTATTTACATGGGGTAGGCAAAGTGTTAGAATTAAGAGGAGAGAAGTCTCATAAAAGACAAGAAATGACATTAATATAGAAAACAACAGAAAGCCATAGGATCATGAATTTGGAGTCAGTCAGTCAAGAAACATTTATTAAGCCTCTTGTTTTGTACCAGGCACTGGCAAAAAAAGGGGGGGGGCCAAAGTAATCCTTCCCATCAGTGGAGAAAACAACAGAAAGTCACCAGGTACACAGAAGATGTGTTACTACATAGAAGTAAGACTATCCCGGGGGAAAGAAGAGCACTTTGTGTAGCATGGGAGTGGGAGGAGACTTTGAACAGCCTCCTCCAGAAGGGAATTTGAGCTGAATCTTAGAGGAAGCCAGGAGGCAAAGGGGAGGAGGGAAAGAATTCCAAGAATGGAAACAACCAGGGAAAAGTCAGAGTCCTGGGAAGAGAGCATCAGGAGATGGAGCGTGAGGTTCAAGGAACAGCCCCGTGTAGCTGCATTGAAGAGTGAGTAGGATGGAATGAAGTGTCAGAATATTGAAAAGGTAGGAGGAGTTCAAGATGTGAAGGGTTTCAGATGACAAAGAAGGAATTTTTATTTGATCCTGGAGGTAACAGGGAGTCGCTTTAGTTTGTGGAGCAAGGAAGTACTGTGGTCAGATCTCCATCTTAGGACAATCATTAGGCAATACAATCAACAAGAAGGCTCTTGCAATGAGAATTCAGCTCTGAAGTAATGAACTTCTGAACCAGGGTGATGGCCATGGGACAGAGGAAAGGAAATATGGATGGGAGCTGTTTAGATTGTAGTCATTTGGTAACCAACATGGAGAATGAATGAGAGTAAGGGGTTAAGAATGTCATCAAATGATTGTTGGAGGGGATGTGGGAAAACTGGGACATTGATTCATTGTTGGTGGAGTTGTGAACGAATCCAACCATTTTGGAGAGTAGTTTGTAACTATGCTCAAAAAGTTATCAAACTGTGCATACCCTTTGATCCAGCAGTGTTACTACTGGGATTATATCCCAAAGAGATTATAAAGAAGGGAAAGGGACCTGTATGTGCACGAATGTTTGTGGCAGCCCTTTTTGTAGTGGCTAGAAACTGGAAACTGAATGGATGTCCATCAGTTGGAGAATGGCTGAATAAATTGTGGTATATGAAAATTATGGAATATTACTGTTCTGTAAGAAATGACCAACAGGATGATTTCAGAAAGGCCTGGAGAGACTTACACGAACTGATGCTAAGTGAAATGAGCAGGCAGGAGATCATTATATACTTCAACAACAATACTAGATGATGACCAGTCCTGATGGATCAGGCCATCCTCAGCAACGAGATCAACCAAATCATTTCTAATGGAGCAGTAATGAACTGAACTAGCTATACCCAGAAAAAGAACTCTGGGAGATGACTAAAAACCATTACATTGAATTCCCAGTCCCTATATTTATGCACACCTGCATCTTTGATTTCCTTCACAAGCTAATTGTACAATAATTCAGAGTCTGATTCTTTTTGTACAGCAAAATAATGTTTTGGTCATGTATACTTATTGTGTATCTAAGTTATATTTTAATATATTTAACATCTACTGGTCATCCTGCCATTTAGGGGAGGGGGTGGGGGGGGGTAAGAGGTGAAAAATTGGAACAAGAGGTTTGGCAATTGTTAATGCTGTAAAGTTACCCATGTATATATCCTGTAAATTAAAGGCTATTAAATAAAAAAAAAAAAAAAAAAAAAGAATGTCATCAAAGTTATAAACTGTGTTAATGGGGAAGATGGTGGTTTCCTCAACACTACGAGGGGAATTCAGAAGAGGGGAGGGGTTTTTAGTTTGGGGAGGGGAGTTTGAGAAGATGATGAGTTCTGTTTTGGACATCTCGTCTGTAGCACATTTAGTCCAAGAGGCTCAATAGGTAATCGGTGATGTGGAAGTGGGGTATAGAAGAGAAATTGGGGTTGGATATAAAGCTGTGACAATCATCTGCATAAAAGTGATCAATGAACCCATGGGAGCTGAGGAGCTCATTAAGTGAGGAAGCATAGAGAAAAAAAGAGAAGAGACCCCAGAGGACACCCATGGAGGTGATGTGGATGAAGAGCCAACAGAAAGAGATAAGGAAGGATCAATTACCCCCATGTAGGAGGATAAATAGGAGAGAGTCAATTAAAAAAATAAAACCTGGAGAAGAAAGGCTATCAAGGAGAGAGGATGACTGACGGTGTCAAAGGTTGCAAAGATGTCAACAAGGATAATTGAGAAAAGGCCATTTGGGCAATTAGGTCATTGGGAACTTAGGAGAGAGCTGTTTTAGTGGAATGGTGAAGTAGTAAAGAAGACCACAGAGGGTTCAGAAGAAAGTGAGAGGAGAGGAAGTGGAGGCATTGAAGAGATAAGACAACAGAGACTGAGAATGGTCATGATTTGTGGTCATTTTGCTTTGTTTTTGAGGATGAGAGGGGGGTGGAGTTATTTGTAGGCAGCAAGGAAGGGACCAGTTAATAGGAAAGATTGAATATAAGAGAGAGAGAAACAGAGAAAGATAAGAGAGAGAGAGAAAAGCAGAGGGAAATAAAAAGATATATTGAGAGAGGATCCAGATACCAGAAAGACAAAGAGAGACAAAAACAAAGAAACAGAGATACAGAGAGAGAAATCTCCCGGAGAAGATGGGAGGGATTGGGAAGAGGAGACAAAGACCTGGAGAAAAAACAGGTCACAGTCTGTGAAAAACAAGGAGGTGGGAGGTGGAATTTCAAATTCTAAGAACAAGCAGTAATTTAACTCAGCTGGAGCAGAGTGGTCAAAGAGGGTATGTGGAATAAGGCTGGGAAAAGTAGGTTAGAGCTAGACTCTGAGGGTCTTTAATGTCAGGCTGAAGAGTTTTTGTTTCATTCTAGAGGCAAAAAAGGACCTGCTGAAGACGGTTTTTGAGAAAGGGAATAAATTGGCAAGACTTTTGAGAAGGGGCATGACTTGGCAAGATCTGTGCTTTGGGAAGACTATTCTGGCTGTCAGTATAAAGGATGTGTTGGAGACCTGTACCTCAAATGTAGCAAGGAAAGAGGAAACTCTTGTGCCAAACTATTTTTATTTGCCCTTTTATATCCACAAAAAAACTAGAGACTAAAAGGCTGCCTGGATCTTAAAGAAGGGTCAAACCTAATGGGATATGAATATGCCAGAATATTCTTGTGCTTTTAAGATATAATGAAATGGATGGTTTCAGAATAATCTGGGAAAACCTAGATCAACTAATACAAGTGAAGTGAAGAGCAACAAAGGAACAATTAAAAAAAACCAACAATATTGAAACAATGTAAGAATTCTGATCAACAACCAATCATGACTGGACAAGACTTATGGATCAAGCCCTCGATCTCTGATGGTTTTAAGATCCAGAATTAGACATTCTTGTTTGGACATAGCCAATGAAGCCTTACAAAGAAAGGCAAAAATGGTTCTTTCCCTCAAGGGAAACATCCTAATCAAGGATCACATCCTAATTGGGGGGAGGGGGACGGGAGGTTCAGAACACCAGGCAAATGACTATGTAAATATGGAATATATACACATGGTCAAGCTGGAAGATCATCTTAGATAGACAACCTTAGAAAGATGAAGAACTGAGGAGAAAGAATAACCAACCAATATCAATCAATCTTCCTTTCTTTCTTTTTAAAGCTTTTTCTTTTCAAAACATATGCATAGTTCACAATATTCACCCTTGCAAAATCTTGTATTCCATTTTTTTCTCCCTCCCTTTTCCCTGGATAGCAAGTCATCCAATATATGTTAAACATGTGCAGTTCTTCTATACATATTGCCACAACTATCATGCTGCACAGGAAAAATCAGATCCAAAAGAAAAAAATGAGAAAGAAAACAAAATGTAAGCAAACAACAACAAAAATGAAAATAGTATGCTGCTATCCACACTCAGTTCCCCCAGTTCTCTCTCTGGCTGCAGATGGCTCTCTCCATCACAAGTCTATTGGAACTGGTCTGAATCACCTGGCTACAACAGATCCTTCTTAAGCACATTCTGTGTGCCAGGTACCAGGCTAGGCCTTGGATTTTGTAAAAATGTGAAAATGTAAACTTACCTCCTTTCCTAATTTCTCATGAGGTCAGGGATCCATAGAGCCTGTAATGATGGTATGAATCTCAAAGGGAAGTACAGCTTGCTAAGATGAAAATATGGCTCCTTTCTCTGAAGTCATGCAGAAAAATAACAGCACCCAGGCTCCGTCAACCCATTTCCTCTTTCTCCTACTGTAAATTCAACCCAGGGGCTTTGGGTCTGCAGTCTTACTTGCCCTGTATGTCTGTGTAAGCCTGATGATGGAAGAATGAGCCAGGTCAATGAAATAATTACCATGTCCTGTATTTTCCCTATAAAGGAAAAGAGTCTCGACATGGAAAATGGAAGAATTAATTTTTCACCGTGGCAGCTGCAGGAATAATTTTGCCTTCTCCAAGGAGAAGGGATCAGATATCACAGTCTGGGAAACCTTTGTGTCTTAAACCACTCTGCAAAACACAGACAAATAAAGTTCGAGGCTGCTGGAAATGCAGGTCCTTGCTACATCCCAGGACTCTGGTGGCTAAGAAATCCAATAGAGTCACAGGGTGGGGGGAAAAACTTATTTGGGGGGAGGAGGTAAAACGCTGCTGTGTCACTGCTTTCAGAGACTCATTGGCAATTCACAGCAACTTTAAAATACTGAGTTTTTGCCTTCTCAGGAGAGCAGTGGAAGTCTACTGGCAAGAGATGACATATGCCCTGTTAAAATATGGTCAGTGTGTCCATCTTTATTATAATAATGGTGGGGGCAGTATCAGGAGATGATAAAAAAAAGGACAAAATAAAGCACCAATAAAATGATTTTAAAAATCGATAATAAAAAATACAGATTGGATTAAGACACAGTGTGGAAGATTGTAGATTCTTTGGGGCATCTGGGAAATTCAGGAGCTTCAAAACCCAGTGCAACCAACCCAGAAACTGCCTCTGTTTTCTATCTAACAAAAGCCCATTCAGTCAGTCAGTCCAGAGGACACTTTCTCCTGGCTGTCTCCACAGAGTAGCCTCATGGAAATTCATTGGCAGTCCTTGGCTTGGCTGAAGTGCCAGCAGACTGCCGAGAGGATCGGCCGCCCTGTCTGTTTGTAAGGGTCTGACTCTGGTAGCACATTGAGACCCTGGCAGCTCCTGGCGGTCCTGGGATAGGAGGCCAGACCTTACCCAGTTTGAGGTGTGCTCTCCTGCCAATCAAGGCCGTGAAAAAGATGGCATGAGGACAATTAGTGGGGAACTCAGCCTTAAAGTGAAGGCAAGTTTCTCCACCGGCTACTTACTTTTAGGCACTGGGGATGCTGGGACAGAAAAAAATCCCAACTAAACAGCCCCTGCCTTCAGGGGGCTTACTTTCTGTTGGAAGAAAAGATGGTCACAGATAAATATAGAGAATACACAAAGCAAATTCAAAGAAATGTTGGCAGTGATGAGAGTATTAAGTCCTGTGGGGGGAGATGGAGTGATTGGGAAAGGGCCCAATGTGGGAGGAAGCACTTTGCTTTGCTTTGCTTGCAGGGATCCTGAGAGATGATTCTGGTCAGAATCTTGGAGTCGAGATGGGCAGCCAGGAGGAAAAACCATGGTCATACGGGTCAAATGTCGGACTCCACGAAGGAGTTTGGCGTCTTTAGAATCCGATGTGGGGAGATATTAGTCTGCAGGTCAGAGTGACCTGAGAGAACAGCAAGCCTTTGGACATCAATAACCTGGAAGCAGCCAGCTAGGAGTACAGTTCTTGTTTAACACACAAGGCAGGTCATCAGCTCAAGTAATCTGGGCAGTTCTCTTTATTGCCCCTAAATTATAACAGAGTTGAGGCAGCTTGTGGAAATTGCTCATCAGAACACTGGAAAGATCTCTGGAGTTTTCCGCCTATTTATTTATCTAAAACTACTGATTCTGTTTCTCTGTGTGTGTGTGTCTCTTGCCTCTGGCCCTATCTCTCTGTCTCTCTCTGATTCCCTGTTCTCCAAATTATCATTAGCCATTTAATTGACTAACCAAATGGCTTTTTGCTAATCCTCATTGTTCTTAACTCTTCTGCAATTTTTGACAGATGATCATCTTTTCTCCTGGATATTTTCCTTCCCTAGTTGGTTGTGATGTTGCTCTTCCCTGAATCCAGCTGTTTGTCTCTTCTCGGTCTCCCTTATTGGTTCTTCCTCTATGTAATACTCACCACACCTCAATGTGTCTCCTCTTCTGTCCTGGGTTCTCTTTTCCCCCCTTTATTCATTCACTTGGTGATCTCATTAGCTCCCATGAGTTCTTTTTCACCACTATGCAGATAATTCCCAATCTTTTTATCCCGCTCCATCCCTGTCCTGAGCTCCAGTCCAGCCACCTATTGGATCATTTGGCTATGCTGTAAATATCAGCATGTCCAAAAAAAGAAATGATCATTTTCCCTCCTCTACCCCTAACTTTCTCCTCCCTTTCTTATGAAGGCATCCCCATTCTCTCTGTCACCCAGCATCATAATCTCAGGGTCATCCTCAGTTCTTTCCTCTCCTTTCTCAATTCTACTTCCAAACATCCTTGACAATTTCCTTCTCTCCATTCTCAAGTCACTATCCTTAACTGAGATCCTCAACACCTCTCACCTGGATGAGCACCAGAGCCTCCTGGTCATTCTCTCTGTCTCTCTCCCTGTTCCGATTCATCTTCCATTCAATTGCTAAAGAGATTTTCCTAAAGCATAGATTGGACCTTGGTCAGGATCTTTCACTGGCTCCTTTATTGCCTCGAGGATCAGTTCCAAAATCTTCCATTTAAAGCCTGTCACAATCTCAACCCCTTCTACCTTTTTAATCTTCTTAGACATTACTCTCTAACACGTATTTTACAACCCAAGTTTATAAAATCAGGAAGAGAGTAGATGAAAGATATAATACCGAGCTAGCAGACAGAAGACCTGGCTAGATAATCTTAATGACTTAATACCTTTGAACCTCAATTTCCTCATCTAGTCAAATGGAGATAAAAAAACAAACAAAAAGAAACTTCCCTTTTTGATTGTGAAGATTCATCGTCAGTCAGTCAATACATATTTATGAAGCTCCTACTGTCAGCCACTGTGCTAAGCACGGAGGATACAAAGCAAAGTAAAAGATAGTTCAGATCTTCAAGGAGCATAATGTCTAATATCTGGACTCTGCCATTAACTTTCTGTATGACCTTGACAAGTCCATTGCCCTTGCTGGGAAGTTTACAACAGGCACGTAATAAGCACCTTCTGTTTCCAGGTTAGTTCTAGGCTTCTGAAGTTTGTGGAGTCTTGGAGCTGGAAGGTGCCTAAGAGCTCATCCTTTCTAACCTAAATCAAAATGATATTAGTAAACATTTCTATATTGCATTATAGTTTGTGAACTGTTTTATATACGCTATCTCATCTGATCCTCATAATGATCTTATGAGGTTTGTGTTCTTATGATCTCCATTTTACAAATGAGGAAACTGAGACAAATAAAGATTTTTTTTTTAAAGTGACTTTCCCAATGCCTTCCTTCCTTCCTTCCTTTTTTCCTTTTCCTTTTCCTTCTCTTTCTTTCTCTCTTTCTTTCTTTCTTTCTTTCTTTCTTTCTTTCTTCCTCCCTCCCTTCCTTTTTTCTTTTTCCTGCTTTCTTTTTTCTTTCTTTTCCTTTCTTTCTTTTTCTCTCTTTCTGTCTCTCTATCTTTCTAATTCTTTCTTTCTTCCTTCCTTCCTTTATTTCTTTCTTCTTACCTCTCTCCCTCCCGTCTTCCCTTCCTTCCTTCTTTCTCTTTATTTCTTTTTTTCTTTTTTTTCTTCCCTATTACTCCATTTGTTAGGTGGTTTTCCATTTGAACAGTCTGATTTAGCAACATGATTTCCATCCCATTTAATGTCTAGGATAATGGTGATGCTGTCTGCAGTCAGTTTCCAAATGCTCACACACCAAGTACACCAAAGGCTGTCATTATCTTTGAAACACAAGGAACCAGGGTGAATTGAGGGCACTATTTATATTGCTTCTTCAGTCCAATGACAAAAGGAACACTTTGAATAAAAGCCTGGTTTCTGAGAATATATATATTTTAAGGAAACCCACTGTTTATAATAACAACTTGCCTTGGACACAAAAGCTTTCTGTAAAGATTATTTTTACATTAGCCTGGCTCATGCTAGGAAGAGACATAACCTGGAGAGCAGCTGACTACTGAATGAACAGTTTTCTTTAAAGGATATTGCCATTTGTTTGACAGAGTATAAGAAAGTGCCAAGGTAAAGAAAGAAAAGTCATTTGGGGAAGGAAATTATATCTTCTGAAAAAAGCATAAGGAGTAAGGAAGTTTATACAGTGAAATAATGATTTCCTTTCTTGTCTCCCTTCCATTCCCCATTAGTCCTCACCTTGTGTGAGGGTGACATTTTGCTGATTGCATCAAAACTCAGAGCACTATGGACGCTCAAATGAAAATTACAGCCACTGATAAAAGATAAACCAAGCAATTCATCCAGGAAAACCCAAGTGGATGAAAAATGCCTAGATTATGATTTGCATTTGGACAGGTGGCTTACTGAGTTGGTACATTACTAAATATGTCTTGAATGAGCAGTATAAATGGAGAGTGAGTTAGACCTGGAATTAAATTAAAGGAGAAGAGTTGGCAAAGTTCTATTTGGGAATTGTACTGTCCTTTTCATAATGCTAAGCTGCACATCACACAAAAACCATATTTTTTAAAGACCAGTATTCTTGCCTCTGAAAAATGATACCTGTGAAAAATAATAACACTTCACTGCTCTTTGCAACTTTCTAGAACCTGCCCTTGGACCCCAGAAGATCTGGTTTTAAGTCTTGCCTCTGACATATGTGACTGACTATGTGACTACAAATTACTTATGAATGCTCCAGACAGCTTTCATGACTCAAGTGAAAATGACCTGTCAAACTGCATTGGCAAAGGGAATTTTCTTCTCTGGGAATTCCCCGTAACAATGAAATATCAGATCCAGGTCCTTTCTCTATTCTGTTGTTGATATCATATAGTTATTTGCCATAGGCTGCCATAATTCCAAATGCATCCACGTTTATGGGCAATTCACAAAGCTATGGGGGCACCATCAACCTCTGTACATGAGTAGGTCTGGCTAAAACTTATTCTTCTTAGCTCTTTTCCTAAATATATCCCTTTTCCTTTGTATCCCTTCCCTGCCCTCCAAGAGCTCGATACTCCCAATGGCAAAATCCCACCAGACCTCATTTCTATCTCCTTTTCTCCCTTTCCTTTCCTTTCTTCTTTCCATAAACAATTTCTAAATGCCTTCTTTTTGCACAATACTCTACTAACCTTCCAATATGTCTGGCCCCAGCACTTAGCACAGTGCCTGGCATATAATTGACATTTTCTTTTTTTCCTTCTCTTCCTTCCTCTTTTCTTCCCTTTCCCCCCTCCTTCCCTTCATTTGTCCATTCATTTATTCCTTTCTTCCCCCATAAGAACTGAGCTATGTGTTTATCCCATGCCCTTAGGATCCTAATTTGAGAGAGGAGAAAGTAGATGGCAGTGAAATTAGTCGGATAAATGAATTCACACTAATATGCTAATTAGGTAGTTTAATATCTTATCCTGGTTAGCATGTACAAGCTTTCATAGGGCCCGTAATGGATAGAGATATGTTGATCAGTACATTTTTTGACCATCCTGAGAATAAGCAAAACATACACACTAATGAAGTGCTTTGCAAATCCCAGTGAATCAGTCCCTAGGTTGCTAGTTGAGATTTTTAAGCAGAAGGAGGTCTCAGGAGTCATAGGATCTCAGACGTAGAGCTGAGAGGCATCTCAGAGGCATGTAGGTCAAACTCTTCATTGTATAGGTAAGGAAATTGAAGTCCAGAGAGGTACAGGGATTAAGAATCATAAGATAGAGATCTAGAGTGGGTAGGGATCTATGAGATCATCTATGTACCTTCTAAGAAATCTATTTTGTAGATAAAGAAATTGAAAACCAAAGACTTTAAGTGACTACCCAAAAGCACATAACTAATGAAGTAGCAGAGTGAGCTTTAGATCTTGGTTTCTCTTATTTCAAATTCAGCTCTCTCTCCACTATACCCCTCAGTGGTCTCATTGCCTCTGGGAAAAGAACAAGTTATCCCACAGACTGACAAACAAGTGCCCGACTGTTCTCAGGGATAAATTTGATCCTGTTCATAATACATGTTGACAGGTTCAAGGCAGAGCTTAGATTGCTGGTTGAGTACAGAAAAGCTAACCTCAGCTATGAGATTTTACCACCTCCCATATGCATGACTTGAAATAACCATCAGACTAATCGTGAAGGGAATAGCAGCTGGCACTCACACAGCCATCTGTGGGACACAGAGATGAAAGGAAATCAAATGAAATCCCATATTTATTGCAGTTCTCCAGATGTGCCTGTTTGTCTATGACGCCATCATATTTGCATCAAGTCCAAGAACACTACATGGTCTTCTCATTGAGATTAATGGCCATGCAAAAGAAAACCAGTCAAATAATCCATGAAAGAAAAACCAAGTGGATGAAGAACACAGATTGCTCAGATTGCTCTATATAGGGCATGATGGACGGCCCATTGAATTAATTCATCACTACATAGACTTTGGACAGAAATTGACCATAAACAATGATGTGGCTTTAGAGTTCAAGGAGGGAAGGAATTAATGGGATGGGTTGTATTTCAGAAATGGCTCAGCACTTCTGATGCTCCCAGATAGCTCCTGAATGGAAAAGCCCATTCTTTTACCACAAATATTCTCTCAGTTATCAGTTATAAAACTTGGAACCCCACTATGTTCAAAGGACCAAACTATGGGTGGTTCTAAAGTCAATGGGGGACACATGATGGATCTCTGTTATCTGTACCATATCATCAATGAGTATTTAATGTAGAAGTGTGTGAACGCCATTAGTAAGGACACATGTGATCAGAAATGGAAATTGACTGAATAGAGATCTTTGTATACCTCAATTTCATCCAACGAATATTTATTAGGCCCCTACTGTGTACAATACAACTATGCTGCAGGCACTAAGACAAAAATAAAACAGTTCCTGACCTCAAGTAGGCTTATATTCTACTACAAAATTAGAGCATGCACAAAATTAGTAAACACAAGATAATTCCAATGGGAGAGAGCACTCACAGATGAAAGGAGAGGAACATTTGAATGGGGTCTTGAAGGAACCCAAGGAATTTGAAAGACGGAGGAGTAGGAAAGCCATCAATGACCTGTACAAAGGCAGGTGACAGGACATGACCAACACTGAGGTTTGTCTGATTCTAGATGTGACACCATGTGAGAGCTTAAGTATGCTATTTTTTGTCCCTAGGCCTCAGTTTCCTACTCTTTGAAATATTAGATGGTCTCTGAGGGCTCTCCTATCTCTACATCTTTGATCTTATGATACTAGGTCATTTAACTACTCTCTGCCTCAGTTTCTTTATCTCTAAATTGAGAGTGTTGAATAGAGATGCTTCTAAGATCCCTTCCAACTCTGAATTTCTAATTGTGGGACATTCCTCAAGTCTCTTTAATCTCTCTGGGCCAAAAAGAAAAGTTTGAACCAGATGATTCTGACATCCCCTTCCATCTCTGAATCTGTGAGCTTACGATCCTAGAAAAGTTTGGGGAAGCTTATTGCCAAGTTGACCACCGGGGACAATAGCATCTCTTGAAGATAATATACACAAATATGTTTGTGGGATTAAGGTGACAGGTAGAGGAACTGGTTGCAATCAGCAGTAAAGGAAGAACTGTTTTTGCTCACAAAATCATAGATCCCTGAATTATTAGAAGAAAGAGGCAGAAGAGAAGAGAGAAGGGACCTTCCATGATCATGTCCCACACCCCTCACCTCGTGAAGGGTCATCTTTGGAGCCAGAGCTGAACCAAGTAACTTTGATGCCTAGAGAAAACAATGTGAACATATTCCCCAGTCAATCCTGTGAGTCATTTATCTGATATATTAATTTGTCATTTCATACATAACACACAGCAGGTGCCTAATAAATGCCTTTCATTCATTTATCTATTCAGGATGTGAAAATATTACCACAAATAATGAAGACACGTTCAGGTGAGGAGGAGGAGGAATCAAAACCCCGGCTGTGACTGACAGATCTGAGAGGTCACACTGTGATGACTGCTGTCCAGGGGAACTAAGGTGGGACCAGGTTAGGTAGGAAAGCACCTACTGTTCTGCTTGATGGAGAATGGAAGCCCCATCTCGAAGTTTTGTATTTTGACTAATAGTTATCGCTACGTAGATGCTAAGCTGGGCTGTGTCTCTTTTGCTGAAAAAATAAATGATGTTGACAAAATGTAAATCTAAATGGAAAATAACATTTTTTTTTTAAAAATGAACAATCTTTTAAAAATCATTAATTTAAATTTGTTCATCTTCAAAATTTGATGCCTTACCGTAACTATAGCCAGGACAGGGATTGGTGCAGATCCATAATTTTTTTTAGTCAGGCTTTATTTATCTTTTGCCACTAATAGCTGACATTTACATAATACTTTAAGCTTTGAAAAGTGCTTTCTTTTTTTAACCAGTGTCTTTTGTTTGGAGTCACAGGAATTTCTGAACATAGCTCTTCTTTCCTTACCCATCCCAGTAAGATTTCCCTTGTAATAAAAATTGAAAAAAGAAAAAAATTGGCAAAACTATCCAACATTTTGCTTTTGACCGACAACATGAGCAATCTTTCACACTCTAGCCTCCACCTAAGAGTAAGGTATGTGTTCTCATCTCTTCTCAGACCCAAGATTAGTCATTGTAACTCCCTAATATTCAGTTGACCTTTACTGGTCATTCCATGTGTATGATTGCAGTCATTGTCTATATAGTTTTCCTGGTTCTGCTTACTTTGTGCAGAGTACCCTAGATACATGATTTCTTTAAGCCTCATAATAATCTTGGGAACTATTATAATAGGGATACTTAGTTTAAAAATCCTCAAAAACTAAAGAGGACACATAGAAGCTGCCCTCTGGGGAGCCATTTTGCCATTGAGAATGGTTGTTTAGGATAGTAATCTCAGAGCTTGCACTATCTTAACAAAGTGTTTAAAAGAACTTGCTGGATTCTTCTTGGAATCTCATTGAAGAGTTGTAGGCCAGATGAAAGTTTGTTATTGTTTAATTGATAAGGCATTTTCAACTCTTCATGATCCCATTTGAGGTTTTCTTGACAGAGATACTGGAGTCATTTTCCATTTCCTTCTCCAACTCATTTTACAGATGAGGAAACAGAGGCAAATAGGGTTCAGTGACTTGCCAAGGATCACACAGCTAGGAGGTGTCTGAGGTCAAATTTGAACTCAGGTCCTCATGACTTCAAACTCAGCAATCTCTCCTTCATTCCACCTGTCTGCCTGTAGTTGAAAATACAATTAATTGAGCTTTAAATGCTTTGTATGACCCAATTCACAAAATAGACATAAAGAGTTGACTATAGACTTTAAAGATCATCTTTGGTTCAGTACCATGGAGAGGTCCCACATATCTTGAACTTTGTCAATGAACTAGATAATGACATGGGTGGTATAGCCATGGAATTTTCAGATGACACAGAGTTAAGGATAGTCCACACCCCTGATCACAACATCGGGATTGAAAATATCTTGCCATTGAACTGAACCAAATAAGATGAAATTTATTGTTTTAGTCATTTTAGTGGTGTCCAACTCTTCATGACCCCATTTGGGTTTTTCTTGATGAAGACACAGGATGAGTTTGCTGTTTCCTTCTCCAGTTCATTTTCCACATAAAGAAGCTGAGGAAAGCAATATAAAGTTCTTTGTTCAAAGTCACACGGCTTGTACATATTTGAGGTCAGATTTGAATAGGCCTTCCTGACTTCAGGCTCAGGTCTCTATCCACTGAGCCACCTGGCTACTCTGAAATCCAATAGGGATTCACATAAAGTCTTACAATTGGCTTTTTAAAAAAATCACTTTCACAAATACAGGACGGGAGAAAGTTTGTCTGAAACAGAGAGGGTTTTTATAAGTCACTTGGTAGCTGGAAATGCTAATTCAATGCTTGGTTGCATTAAGAGAATTGTAGTGTCCGGGAAACAAGAGGTAGTAGGTATTCTGGCCTCTGTTCTTGGTAGCAATATGTGCAATGCTCAGGTCACATGCGGGTGCCATATTTTAACAAAGATGGTGATAAGCTGGGGAGCATCTGGAAGCTGACAACTAGGATGGCCAAGGGCCTTGAGACTGTGCTCTAAAAATCCTTTCTAAAGGAACTGAGGCTTTTAAATGGGAAGAGCAATGGACTTGGTGTCAGCAAGAACAAATTCAAATCCCACCTCAAATATCTACTGCCTGGGTAATGCTGGGCAAGTCCCTTACACTGTTTGGCTCGGTGAACATAAGACCATACTCTATGGTCCGCAAGGTCCCTTTCAGCTCCCAAACTGACCTCATGAGAGTGAGAATAAGAAAGAGTGTGTTTACCCTAAAGAAGTGAAGCCTGGGGGAGGGCTTGGCACATAATGGTTGTCTTCAAATATTTGGAGGACCATCACTTGGTTGATGGAATAGATTTAGCCCAGAGAGAACAGTAGGTGGAATTGTAGATAGAGCACCAGGCCTGGAGTTAAAATTTGGCCTCAGACATTTACCCCTTATTTTCCTCAATCCTTCATTTGTAAAATGGGGACACAATGGAAATAGCAAAGCTCTCCAATAATAGTCCATGAGGCCATGTAGGGTAAGATACAATTGAATGACTGAACAATAACATCAGAGAGCAGGACCAGGAGTAATGAGCAGGATGTACGATACAAATGTGAGCTTGAAACAAGAAAAATGCTTGAGAAACTAGAGTTACCCCAAAGTGGAATGGGCTGATCCATCAGATAGGAGGTTCCCACTCGCTTATAGTCTTCAGGCCCTGGCTGTATGACTACTTGTAGGAGGTGATGATGTAAAAATCATTTCTGGCCAAGTACAGGTTGCACTCAATGGCCTCTGAGGTCTCTCCTGGCTCTGAGATTCTGAAATCTCCAAAATCCTTTTCAGTGCTTCATCCTGATGTAGACACCACTCTAAAAAAAAGCATCAGAATGTCTGTATGCAAATGTGCAGAATCCCCAAAGGATTAGTGTACTATAGCAGCTAGAGCACCCACTCAAGATTCAGAAGACTCAAGTTCAAATCTCACCTCTGGGGCTTAACGCTTCTGTGAAAATGGGACAAATTTGTTCACTTCCCTGGGTCTCAGTTTCCTCATTTGTAAAATGATGAGGATTGGACTCTGAGATCTCTTCTAACTTTGGCTCTAAGATTCTATTATTTTTCTCTGCTGAAGACAACAAAAACCAAGGATTTATTTGGGGGAAAACAATGGTTTCTTTCACTTAAAATGGGGAGATGCTGCTCGTTCTCAGAGGTAGTAGGGGAAACAGTCACTGCCTTTTTGGTTCTGTATCAGTAGGCCAAGCCTGATGCCTTCCCAGCGAGCTCTGACGAGCTGCAGTGGGCTATCTCTAGACCTCTCTTTTTGTAAAGGGGAAAGAATCTCTGAGTGGCTCTCAGGAGCTGATGAGGAAGAGGCAGCTGGTGAGAAGCCGGTCCCGATCACAGCTCCGGCTGGCTGCCGGCAGAAGGAGCTATTTTGGTTGGAAACATTAAAACTCCACTCTGGCTGGGTCTGCATATTTTTCTCCAGCAGTGATTTTCCTTCTGTCAGTTGCCAGGCAATGTGAGAGTTATCACCTACTATGCAAATGCGCACAGTTGGTGAGGCTTATGAATATTCATAGGTACAGAGGGCGAGCATCTCAGAAACAGAACCAGACACCAAATGGACCCATGTGCTCCAGCCGAGAAGAAAGTTTATTTTTTCTGATTCCCAGGAAATATTTATAAGATATACATTTTATTTTTTTTAATTCAAAGCTTTAAAAACATGAAATAATATCCAATGGACTTATTCATTTAAAGGATCAACTGGGTTGAGAATAAAATTCTATGAAAAGAGCCCACAAAAGTCAATAAAATGGGTATATTGGGAAGCTGGGTGGTGAAGTGAATAGAACACTCAGGCTTGGAGATAGGAAGTTCAGATTTGACCTCCAACACTTACTAGTTGTATGACCCTGGATAAGTCACTTATCAGTTTTCTCATTTGCATGATGAGATTAATAATATCATGATTGCAGGGTTATGTGAAGATCAAATGAGATAATAATTGTAAAGCATTAATACAGTGCCTGATGCATACTAAGCACTATATATCACCATCATCTGACCACCACAGATGCTATATCTACATTTTCATGGAGCATCTGCCATTGTTATTTTGTCAGAAATTATCTGAAAGACTCAGACATGCGGAGATTTAAAGCTATCAAAGACTCAGGTGCCATCTAGTCCAATCCCCTCATTTTACAAATGGGGAAACTGAGGCTCAGAGAAGGGAAATTATTTAGGATTGTAAGATCACAGACAGAGTTAGAAGGGATTTTAAAGTCCATTTAGTTCAATCCCCTCATTTTACAATTGGGGAAACTGAGGCTCACAGAAGTTTGCTGATTTGCCCAAGGTCACACAGGTAATAAGGGGCAGAGCTGAGATTCCAACCCAAATTCTCCAACATATGGACCACTTTCAGGCCAACTCAAGCACCTCAGTCATCTCCTATGTCTATGTCTCTCCTCTCCAATCTGGCCTCCACCAAGTAGCCAAAGTGATGGTCTTAAAGCACAGGTTTAAGCACACCACTTTTCCTACTCAAGAAGCCTATTGCTTTTAGGACAAAACCCAGGCTCCTCTACGGAGGTTTTAAAGCTATTCCCTGCCAGCTTCTAAATGACTATTCTTCACTGCTCCCCTTCATGAGTTCTATGGTTCAGTTAAAATGAACTACAGGAACCTGAGGGTCATGGAGTCATAGGTCCCAAACTAGGAGAGAGGTCAGAAGTCTTTTAGGCCAACTCTTATTTTACAGATGAAGAAACTGAGGCTTAGAGCAAACAGAAATTACTTGGCCAAGGTCTCATAAGTAGTAAGCCATAGAACTGGAATTTTAATCCGAGTCCTCGAAAGAGTCAGGACTCTTTCCACTAAGCTACCATGAGGGAATGGAGGCTGGGACTTCCTCTGGATTGGCCCAGAAACAGGGAAGCACACAAACCTTACTAGCTATTGGTTACCCCTTGATTCTTGCAACATGACTTCCTGCTTCCCTTTTCGTCTCTGTCAGTGTTGTGCTGTTGCACGGATAGCCTAGAGAGATGATTCACTGAAAATGATGGACAATGAATTAAGCCCAAAATGGACTAAGAGGAGAAGGATTGACTGGAACACCTTTAGGAAACTGTTTTTCCTTATTTTCCAAGTGTAGATACTTTGGGGGGGGGGGTGAAGGCTATTGAGATTAAGTGATTTGGCCAGATTCACCCAACTCCCTGAGGCTGGACTTGAACTTAAGGGTGCATGATTACAGGTGTGTATAAACACTTTTTTTTTTCAAGAGTTTGAAAAGGGAGTGAAGGACATGGCATAACAGCTAGATGGGATAGAAAGGTAACTCCCAAGTGAAGAACTTAGGATCTTAGAATAATGATGATGCCTTTGTAAGAAACAGGGAAAATTCAAAAGACAGAAATGTTCTTGGGAGAAAATTTTTGAGTCCTGTTTGAAGATGCTTAAGGAACATCTGGTTTGAAATGTCCAAAACATCACTGGTTTTGTGTGGGATTGCTCAGGACATAGACTGGGATTAGTACATAGATTTGGGAATCATCTGTGTGGAGATGTTGATGAAAGATGATGAGGAGAAGGAGGAGGAGGAGGAGGAAGAGGAGGAGGAGGAGGAGAGAGGGAGAGAAAGAGAGAGAGAAAGAGAGAGAGAGAGAGAAGGAGGAAAAGAGAAATGATAAAGAAGACAAAGAAGGAGGAGGAGGAAGAGAAGAAGATGAAGGAGGAGGAAGAGGAGAAGAAGAAGAAGAAGAAGAAGAAGAAGAAGAAGAAGAAGAAGAAGAAGAAGAAGAAGAAGAAGGAGGAGGAGGAGGAGGAGGAGGAGGAGGAGGAGGAGGAGGAGGAGGAGGAGGAGGAGGAGGAGGAGAAGAAGAAGAAAGAAAGAAAGAAAGAAAGAAAGAAAGAAAGAAAGAAAGAAAGAAAGAAAGAAAGAAAGAAAGAAAGAAAGAAAGAAAGAAAGAAAGAAAGAAAGAGAATAAGAAGTTGTAGGGTAATCCATTTTTAGAATTTTGGATACCAAAGTATGTTTTTTTTTAAATAAATGGAAAGAAACTTGTGGTATGAAAGTGGTTGAAGATTTGTGAGAAAGAAGTGACTGAATGAATGGCTTCTTGGAAAAGGTGGGAGAGAATCGAGGGAGGGGACAGCTCAGCTTCAGTCTTATCTTTAGTGACTCAAGGGAAGGAGGAGAGAAAGAGTAATAGCGCCAAGAAGGTCTGAGGAATAAAGGAAGGATAAATTTTGATACAAGCACAAATATTCACATGAGATTCTCCCCACACTGATAGACTTGGTCAGCCTTCTATGGTAATTAGACAACAGCATCATGAAAAAAGGGGCCATACATCTTGGTGAAAAGTGGATTGGGAGGGAAAGGGAGAGGGGAAAAAGAGAGAAACAGAGGTAGAGAGAGAGAGACAAAGACAGAGTCAGAGAAACAGAAAGAGATAGGGACAGACGGAGAGACACAGAAGGACAAACACAGTTCTCAATTGAAATTTTTCTTACACCCCTCTCTTCACTTTCCCAGACCTCAGTTTCCTTATCTGTCCAATGAAGAAACTAAATGAGATAACCTTTGATCCCTGTGATCACAAGGTCCCTTTCTACTGCAACATCCCATGATTCTGTGAGCTTAGAACCAGAACCAAGGTCTCATTTTGGATTTTCAAGAAAGATCCTTTCTTTGTAACCAAAGATAAGCATGTAGTTAGTGGCTGAGACCCTTTTCACAATCTTTCTTCCTTCCTCCTTCCCTCCCTCCCTCCCTTTCTTCCTTTCTCCCTTCCTTTCTTTCTTTCCTTCCTTCCTTCTTTCTTCTTTTCTTCCTTCCTTCTTCCTCCTCTTCTCCCTCTTTCCATTCCTCCCTCCTTCTCTTCTTCCTCCATTCCTCTCTCCCTTCCTCCCTCCCCCTTCCATTCCTCTCTCCCTCCTTCCTTCCTTTCTTTTTTCTTTCTTTCTTTCTTTTTTCATAGTTTTCATTTTTGTCAAGGATGCCTAGAGTAAGACACCTGGAGTCAATTATGACCTCTATGATTTTGGGCCATTTACTTAAACTTCCTCATCCTCAGTTTCCTTATCTGTAAAATAGGAATATTAATAACAGCTTTTTCACAGAACTGTTATAAGGATCAGGTATGGTCATATATATGTAATACACTTTGGAAACCTCAAACTGCTTAATAAATATTATCTACCACCATTGGTATTCTTATTATTTTTGCCTTTTCTTTTTATGTTCTATTAATTTTCCCCTTTAAACTTCTCCTTCATTGAATCTTTCCTTCTACCAAAAGGTAACACTGAAGTGAAATCATAGAGCCTGTGCCCCCTCTCCTGACCCTCTCCCATTCACCACATCCTAACTGCTCTAGAGGAGAAAAAAAAGTTGAATATTCTCTGAGGGGAAGTTATTGGTTTCAGAAATCTTGTGTTTGAATATGATTAAATTGTTTTCTCTCACACTTCAATAAAACCACAAAATATTCCAGTGTCTCTCCTAGAGCTACAGAAATGCGAGGGACAGAAAGCTGGTTCCCACGATACCAAGTGCTTTGTTGGCTAGAGAGGGATGAGATTTATTATCGGTGCTTTTGTTGCAGCTGCGTGGCATGCAGCCCATCCCTGCCACAGCTCCCTGTCCCTTATCTGACGCTTTTTACAAAAATTCTTCAAAGAGTGTCCTTTTTTAACTTCTTCTGTTGTTATTACTATTATCAACTGCTGTTGACAATACAAGCACAGCTAAGTTCTATGGAAACTGAGAGACAGTGCTAGGCAGTGGGTGGAGTACTGACCTCAATCAGAAAGATGGGGTTCCAATTATGTGATACCCTTTGGCTGTGCAACCCAAGGTACCCTCTCAGCGTACTAGGAGGGGGTCTAAGACAGTACCAGTGTTCCAGATGCACTCCATCTATCAGTGGAAGAAATTTCCCTTTGAGGAGTTTTCTTCACTAATAAAAAAAAAATCATCAGTCTGCACTGCTGTCCCTCTCTGGCAATGTGCTTTGATTCCACAGTGCTTCCCAGTAGAGGAAGTGAAGGTGTAATGGACAGAGATCTGGCTCAGCTCTGGGTTCAAGTCCTGCCCCTAACTTGGATTGGTTCAATTAACCTCTCAGTTAAGTCTGGGCAGTGATCCAAGTCATAAAGAAGGGGCTGATCTGCATTGGCAAAGGGATTTTCCTCACCAGGGAGTTCCTTATATGAATGGAACCACAAATCCAAACCTTCACTTTCTAGCCATTTCCAAATAGAGCTTTCTCTTCCTCCACAACCAATTTTAAGCAAAAGCATAATGGGGAAAGTAAGGAGGGGTTGTAGAAACAAGCATGTCAGATTTGATGGCAGAAAACCTGGTTTCAAGTCTTAACTCTTCCATTTACTACCTGTGTGACTTCAGACAACTTAATCAACTTCTCTTCCTCAGTTTCTTCCCCTGTAAAATGACGGGAGGAGCAACCAAATGATTACTGATATTCTTCCAGGTTGAAATCTATGGCAATGTGAAAAAATAAACATACAATGACTAGAAGCAACATTCTATACCTGCAGTCCCTCACCTTTCTACCGAGAAAAGGGATATCTAGTTTCTTTTTTTCTTTTCTTTTCTTTCTTTTTTCTTTTTCTTTTTCTTTTTTTCTTTTTTTGCTCAGGCAATTAGAATTAAGTGACTTGCCCAGGCTCACATGCCAGGAAATGTTAAGTGTCTGAGATCAAATTTGAATTCAGGTCCTCCTGACTTCAGCGCTGGTGCTCTATCTACTGCACCACCTACATGCCTCCAGGGGGTATCTATTTTCTAGGATAAAGACTGGTCGTTCCAGTTGCTCTAAGCCTGGCCTTGAGCATTTTGTGTTTTTATTTCTTTTTTTCCTTAAAAAATAAAATTAAAAAAAAAACAGCACAGGTCTTGGTACATGGTAGGCACTTAATAAATGTTTGTTGATTATGCCAATCAATATTTGTTCTCTTAATTCTGCTTCTTTCTTTCTGCCCCAATTCATCCAAATTTCCCCATGTTTTTCTGAATTCTTCATATTCTTGTGCCACAAGAACTTCAATCTTCCCCCCCCATAACTGTGCCTCCACTTTATTTCCAGCTATTTGCAACCATAGAAAAAGAAATGACGAAGCTGAGGTTACAGCAAGACTTTTTATTGTCTTTGAGTACTTTGAGAGAGAAATACCCAAGAAAGGGATCATTGGGTCAAATCCACCCTCTTTTCTTGTCATCTGTGGCCAACGGTAGAGAAAACTGTATTTTTTTCATTATGTGGATGTCAAGTTGTCAAGTTAAAGAATTTTCCCATCAATGGCAAGTGCTTTCATGAATGTGTTATCAAAAGAAAAGCTTTTTCCAATCTTTTCAGTGAATTCAATCGATCATCAAGGTGAGGCACAAAAGTTCACTTCATTCCTATTATAGAATCTTGGGAGTTTCTGGGAAAGAAGCCTTTTCACGATGTCAGTCAACAAGCATTTATTAAATGTCTACTCTACCATGCAGTGTTTGCATTTTTTGTTCTTCTCGTGAAAATTCTAGCTTTAAAATGGTGGAAATTGGTCTCAAGGTATATGGAAATTAGGCTAAAAATCTTTTAAAAATTAGACTCAAGAAGCACCTAAAGCTAAGCTCTGAAAACAATATTATGTTGTATGTATGGCAGGATTGGGAGGTAGACAACAAATGGGATGTCACTGCCATGGACCAGGGTTGAACTAAGGTGGTGACCATGTGGGAAGAGGGAAGGCAACTGAAATCCCAAGATTTGCCAACTGATGAAATGCATAAGGTAAGGAAAGTGAGGGGTTTTCACTATTTTTCTATATTTTCACTAACTTCTAACTGAAATTTAGCATCTCCTTCAATTATTTACAACATTCTTCAGCAATGGGTTTCACCAAAAAGTCCATGACCCGCAGAAAAGTAAGAGCCTCCATTCCAGGGTTAAGAAGACAGCGCAGCTGGGCAGCCACTCTCGGACTCGGGAAGTCCTGGATTTAAGTCTCACCTATGATACATGCCAGCTGTGTGGGCCTGGACAAAACATGGACTCTCCCAGTGGCCCCGAGCTCTTCTCCAAGAGGTTCGCATTTTCCAGTGCTGACCTATGTTAGGAGAGGGGGTTTCCTCCCTGGAAATTCCCTAAACCAATGAAATCCTAAATCTATTTTTTAAACCTTGTTATTTTAAACTGTTTTTAATAGTGGAGCTCTCCATAGGGTTCTTGGGGGTTTGGAAACAGAGGTCACATAATTCCTGATCTCAGGGACACGAATTAGCAAGATTTGTTCTATCTTTATAAAGACAAGAGTGAACCAAAATAATGACAAAGGAAGAAGACTTGGGTCTCTGCCCATGGTGGGGATATGGCGGGGAGAGATAACACTGCATCCCCCATCACTGCTGGGGAGGGAGAATCTGGTCACAGAGGATAAGAAACAAGCCCATGTTGACATTCTGCAAAGGCCATCATTTTCAAAAAGGACTGGCTTCCACCCCGAAGGAGAGTCCCAGTGTGGGCTAAGAGAACCATGCCAGCCCCCAGATTTCCCATCCATTTGTGGGCAGAGAGCACTATGCTGACCCCAGCACTACTAAAGCTTTCATCAGGACTGTTCTGATCACGCCATCTCCTTTACTGGCTACCTGTCTGCCCTCTGCAGTAATTGCATCTGTTATTTGAGGAAGGTTAACTTTGGGGGATCTAATGAATGTTCAGGGATATGTGTAGTTTTTTGTGGCTCAAAGGTTGCTCAAGTGGAAAACTTTAATGCTTGATAACATTTTCCACGTGGCTGAATCAAGCACATGCTCCCATTTATACCTTCTCCACCTGGCCGGGCCATATCCATGTCTCTGCAGACACCCGCCCAACAGGGTTAATGGAATAAGGTATAGGAATGATGTACACAAAAACACCTCCTCTAGGAAGGCTTCCCTGATTTCCACCCTTTGCTCAAGCTGTTAGTGATTTCTTTGCATGTATTGTTTACACATCCCACACATACTTCCCTTTGCACATGGAGTATTAGGGATGGAGAACCACAGTTTGTTTGAAACATAGAATGTACAAGGGGGAGAAATGCGCAGCAGGCCTGGGGAGAGGTATCGGAGCCAGACTGAAGAGCTTTGAATGCCAGACAGAAGAGATTGTCTATTATCCTTGAGGCAACAGTGACCTGGAGGGAGCCTCAGCTGGACTGTGCTGGAAACTTTGGGCTAGCGGTCCTTTGCCCTTATCCCTGCCTACCTCCCTTCCCTGTCTGGCCTGATGCTGTCATCCATGTCACTTGCGCCATATTTTCATTGGTGGGAAATAATATAGCTTACTTATCTACTGGCCATGTGACCCATTTGTACCCTTTGGGTCACCCATGATTTTGGAGATGGCATTCACATTACAGAGATAGTGTGGTGTAATAATTACAGCCCTGGACTGATTTACATCCTGGAGACTTTGCTTTGAACCCTGCCTTGGATGTTTATTAGCTGGATGACTGCTTAATCTGTGAGTAGTTATTGTAATCATTTTCTAGCTCTCTCCTAGGATTGTTTCTTGGGAGAGGAGTATTTTACAAACCACATGTCACAATATAAATGTAAATTATAATTATTACAAAATTCCCAACCATGCAATAACATTCATTATTTCATTAGCTTGAAAAGATCAACTCCGACTCATTGAAAATGTTGCTCCCAAAAGTAAGACAGACTTGTCCCCACCTCCCAGTCTGTTCTGAAGCCAGGTCATCGTCCATCTGCAGTGTCCTTCCGAGAGATAAGACTCGATGAACTGCCCTCACAAATTCATGTCACAGTTTAAACAATTACTTGGCCATTCCCATTCCCTGGGTTCTTCTGTGAATAGTTAATGTGAATGGCAAAGGAGTTAGGACCGTCAAGGAAGTCTTGTGGTATTCTGAGACTATGAAGCCATCAATTCATGAAATATTTATTAGCTCTTACTATGTCCTGGGCACTGGGAATACAGAAAAACCCAAGTTACTGTCAGCCTTACACTCTATCGGACACTATTCTCTCAGGGATGGTTGGGGAGAGGAATAAACATTTATAGATACTTACTGTGTGTCAGGCCCTGTGCTGAGTGCTTTACAAATGTTATCTGAGTTAATCTTCCCAACAACCCTCTGAGGTAGGTACTGTTATTTTCCCCATTTTTACAGCCGAGGAAACTGAGGTGGACAGGTTAAGTGACTTGTAAGTGTCCGAGGCTGAATTGCAACTCAGGTTTTCCTGACTCCTGCTTCAGTTTTCCATCTACTGCACCAATCAAATGCCTCTAGCATCCCTTTTCCACTTGGACTTTGGGTCCTTTGGCAAACTGAATTAATATCACTAAGTTTCATTTGACAGAAGGGATGGACTTGATACAGCATAAGGCAAAGATTTTCAGGTACGGCCACTGTGGTGCTTTCTTTTCCTAGACTATATTTACTATAAAAACTTGGTTTTTCCTTCACTGGTGGGAACAGGGCAGAGAGGAGACATAATGTAGCCTCCAAAGAGATTATTTTCAGGTAGCTTTCCTTGAAAATGTGTCCTCCTTGCTCTCATTCTCTTCCAATACTTTGTATTTCTCATTTACTCTTGTCATAATCTTCTACCTTGGATCAAGCTTCCTTGTGTCTGTTTCACATCCTCCCTATAAGATTGTATGGTTCTAGAAACCAGGTTCTACATTTGTTTTTTCTCTCTCCTGTGTTTAGTCCAGTGCCTTGCACATAGTAAGTACTTCATAAATGTTTATGGAACCGAATTGACCACCTGAGCAAGAGACCAGAAGGTTCGTGAAGTAAACAGTTGTGTGTTAAGGAGACCAAAATATAAAATGTTGCCAGGGAGAGGAAATAACCTGATTTTTTATTTAAATTTTCCTCTCCAAGGAGTAGCCTTAAGTTTGGGAAAGAAACCATCTGGTAGCACTGATCTATATTTGGTTTACAGTGTTAGTCTTTCTCCAAGGAGATAAGAAACAGCAGTGGTCTGATAAATGGCTTGAGGTTTCCAGCTAGTCAGCTTTATTAGAGTTAATGGTGTAAGTTCAGACCCCGGTGTGATGTTAACCCAAAAAAATGGCCCAAACTGTCTTGTTTTTAAGAGAACCTGAGTCATAGCTTCTGGATGTTATTGAAACTGGGTTTGACCCAAGAGTATTCATTTCTTTGCCTCTGAAAATGATTCAGGGTCCCAAATGGAGAGTTAAAAGATAGCTGAGCACATTTAGCTCATCTATAATTCTATAAACGGGGAAACTGAGGACCAGACAGGTTAATTGACTTGCCAGCAGTCATACAAATGATGAATGGCAAAACTGGGATTCAAACTCAAGTCTTCTGCTTCTAAAGCCAACACTTGTCCCACTAATTCCCTGACGCTCACCATATGTAGTTACTGTAATTTCATACCAAATACTTTGTTCCTTGGGAAGATTTATGTCCTTCTGTGACTGGTATTTGTTTTATGCCATGATTAGTTTACCTTGAGAGAGATTGAGTGAGTTGCCAGGGTCACACAGCAGTAGGGTCAGGAGGGGAGATCTATGTCTTTTTACTTCCTGTGGGAAGCTTAGCCTTCCCCCTGCTCACTCCCAAAGCTAGGTGATGCCGTAGTACACAGAACATCAGGCCTGGAGTCAGGAAGACTTACTTACATGAGTTCAAATCCAGCCTCAGCTAGTTCCTAGCTGTGTGATTCTGGGCAAGTCACTTCATCCTCTTTGCTTCAGTTTCCTCGTCTGTAAAATGAGCAGGAGAAGAAAATGACAAAGCCCCAATATAGTCACAAAGTCTAGGATAGGACTGAAAACAACCCCCCACTTTTCCTATTAGTATACTCTGCCTCCTATAATTATCCCATCCGTCCTGATCACTGCCTAGCTTACAGGGAATGCTTAAAAATGCTTGTTGATTGATTAATTGAAACTAAACAAGAATTGTGTCTACCACTTGCTGTAATTTCTAGCTGACTATAAGCCTCTGAATGCCAAGACTGATGGATTCTTGTATTATAACCTGGAGCCTTGTAGTGGGTGTGAATTGAATGAAATCCATTCAGGGAGAATGCCAAAAATACAGGGACCAAACCAAGTATGGCAGTCCCTGTCCTTTGGAAACTTCCAGTCAAGTAGAAGAGAGGATTTGCCTGTACAAATCACCAGCTTGTAAGGGGAGTCCTCTGGCTTTTCATGGATTCTTTATTCAGTTCTCTCCCTTCCTCCATTGCATCTATGTCTCTATTGAGCTTACTTATGCATGGGTTAAGCCTTTTGCCTTTGCCTCAGTGACATAATCAGAGAACTGCCCAGTGCCTTGTCATTTAGTAGACCCTTAATAAATGTTGTTTCTTTAGGGGAAAGGGAAGAGAAGTATCATTTATTAAACACCTACTATATGTCTGCCACTGTTTTAAATATCACTGCATTTGATCCTCAAAACTCTTTAAGATAGAAGTAAATAGTATCCCCATTTTACAGTTGAAGACACTGAGGCAGACAGATTAAATGATTTGCCCAGGGTCACACAGCTAGTAAATGTCGGCACTCAGATTTGAACTCAAGGTCTCCTAGTTCCAAGCCCATTGCTCTATCACTGCCCCTGCCAGCTTCTCTTTTACTAAATTTAACTTTCTTAAGGATTGGAACCAAGTCATTAAAAAAAAATCTTTGTATCACTCTATGCCTTCAATAAACCTTGATAAATGTTGATTGTACCTGAATCGACAATGAGACAAGAACAAACAAAAGACTCCATTAGTTCAGAGAAGGTTATAATCACTTCTGGCTGGTAAATCCTGGAAGGCTGCCTGGAAGATGGGGCATCTCTGATCTAATTATAATGTTAATAGAACTTTAAAAATTCTTGCCAGTCTCAGCAGCCATCCATTCAACTCTTCCCCCTCCAGCAGAAATCCTTGCATGGACAATTGTAAAGGTGCCCAGCATTTTATCTTCTCTGCTTTTCTTCCCAGTCCATCTTCATTTCAAAGGTAAAAGGTATTTCAGAAGCTAGTTAGTTCAATCTTATAGCTACAACCCTCCTCAAGAAACTCCAGTGGCTCTCTATTACTTCCATGATCAAGTATTAACTTGTTTGTCCAGCATTTAAAGCCAAAGGCTTTTCCAGTCTTATACATTCTATCCCTTCAATCTGTCCTCAGTCTATCTAAATTTGCCTCCTATTCCTCTCATGTGACCCTCATCTCCCATCTCTAGGGCTGTGCATTGGCTCTCCCCCCAAGCCATTTTTCCTTCTTTTAGAATTCCTGGTTTCATTTAAAGCTCAACTTAAATGTTCCCCTCTAGGCAGAAGCTTTCTTGACTCTCCCATCTGTCAGTGCCTCCCCTAATTGTATTTATTTCATATTTTTTGTTACACTGTCATATGTATATGTCTCCCTGGTAAAATGTAAGCAGCTTAAAGGTAGGAAACATTTTATTTTGTCTCTGTATCTCTGTCTCCATATATTAGCACAATGTCTGGTGTGTGTTTAGTGCTTCAAAAGTGATTGTTGCTTAACTGCTTGACCCTAAACAAGATTCCTGCCTACCACACAATTATCCAAAGATCTTCTAGTCTCCGTGTGAAGTCCTCCAGTTGGGGGAGCCCACTGCTCCAAGAAGCTACATGTCCTTGGGAAAAGCTCTCGTGGTTAGGAAGTTTGTCCTGATGTCCAGCCTAAATGGGCCTCTTGGGATCTTCCCCACATCATTTGTCCACCAAGCCAAGCAGAATTAGGCTGATCCCTCTTCCTCAAACTAGCCCTTTACATTCTTGAGAAGATCGAACATAGCTTTCCCATAAACCAACCAACTCTTCATCTTGAATCCCAAGACTTCTAATCACTTGTTTTTTCTGACCTATTTGCTCTATCTATTGATTTATTCATTTTATCTATCATATCTATCTATCTATTGATGGCTTTTCTTGAGAAGAGATAGTGTGTCTCTAAGACCATCTTCCTAGAAGCTCTGGACTCCTACCTTTTCTAAGTTCTTGGGCCACCCAGAGCATGATGTATCGTGTTGTTCATAAGGATTTTCTTTACTAATTTCTTTTACTTTCCACCTTCCACCTGGAATGCTGCTCTGTCAGATCTCATCAGCTGAGCATTGGTTAAGCCTCTAGTAGGTGCTAGTCACTATGCTAATTATCCAGACACTATAATTAGTATAGTGACTAGCATCCATTAGGTCTTATTTTTGAAGAACTAGCAATCTAACCAGGAGACAACATGCAGACAAGTCTTCGTGTCATTTTTGTGTTAATTCCTCCCAACTTAGTCGAGTGTAAAAAAAAAAAGCATTAGTACTCTAGATTTATAATGGTACAAAACAACAGCAAATTTGGGAAAGGTTTCAGCAAAGTCCTTTTTAGAATATTCTGGTGTTTCTAATTAAAAAAAAAAAAGAAATCAGAATATAGACTCCTCATATGTTATGGTCTGTGTCATAGGAGTTTCAGAGACATATAATCCCACCTCTTCATGCTACAGACAAGGAAACTGAGGCTCAAAGTAATGTAATCATACCAAGGTATTTAAGGGCTGAGAGGACTGGAAATGAGACTTTTCATTTTTGAGCATCCTCCTGGTGGCTCTCCTGCCTCCTGCACTCCTCCACTAAGATCAAGGCTGGTCCCAAGATCCTCCAGAGAACTACTCCGGACACTACACCTACGTACATACAAAGCCTGAATAATATCTTCAGAAATCATCTTCTTACTCTTAACATGTTTCCAATGGCTTGATTCCATTTGGGTTACTTATCTCCAATCTGATTTCTGAAATCTTAATTTTAAATTTTCCTCCACTTCTCTGGTCTCTTCCTCTTCCTTTCCCTGTCCTTTGATGTTTTTTAAGATCATATACTGAGAACTGAAAGGGACTTCAGAGACTAGTCCAGGGACCTTACTTTAGAGATGGAAAAATCAACTTGGGAGGTTAAGTAATTTGCCTAAGATGGACACAAGAAGTAGGTGTCTTTGATTTTTACATCACAGACATAGCCTTTCCCATCCCCCTCCTTTGAACAAAAGGAGGGGCAGAGTCTGTCAGAAAAAGCAAGATAGCAACTGAGTCTGGAAGCATATGTAACATTCCATACTCATAGTCCCCTACCTCTCTGATGATGAGAAAAGTAAAGTTTTTCTGAATTAAGTGTGATAGCAATTTCTTCAAATCAGCTTTGTGCCCTTTTAAATTTAAATGAAAATTACAAAATCCATGGATAGAGATCAAGCATGTCCATTCCCTTCCCCACCTTAATTCCCAACATAAATCACTAATCTAACTTTTTCTCTGCTATTTTCTTTCTGGGCACCGATTTTGTTTTGCTTCTGAATTTCTTCCCATTGGTTTTTGGGTAATTTTGTCAGTCCAGTTCAATTTCCTGCTGGGAGAATAAATATGCTACTCTATTCTATCATGTTCAATTCCAATCATCTGTCTTCCCCTCAGTCCTGGCAGGTCATGGCTGATGGTGCAACAACTCCATTTCTAGACTTTTTCCTGGTTTTTTGGCTAATGGCACTGGTATGATCCTTTGGGCTATCTCAAAACTGGAGTCATGCTTCTATTCTTTGGGGTTCTTGGCTGAAGCAATTCTAGATTCCAAAGAGTTGGGGTCAACCCAGGTAAGTGCCCCCCTCTCACCAACTCCTCTAGTGCCTCACTTCCATCCCAAACTTCCATTTCCTCTGTTGCCTTTGTTTTCCCCCAAACTCCCCAGCCCAGGGAAGCCATTATTACATCCTGGTCCTTCTACCATTTCCTTTATTTATTTTCAGAGTTATGAAGCAAGACATCAGTATGTAGTTTTCATTTTTGTTTCCTGGAAAGTCAAATGTAAACCTCCTAATGAATCCTGATGGAAACCTTTCTAGTTCTTCAGAACTAAACACTGCCAGACTCTGTTTTGATGAAGTTTTTTTCTGTGTTCCCATAATGTACTGCTGGGGTTCATCATTAGTCTGTGGGCAGCAATGCATAAGCAATCAACAAGTATTTATTAAGTACCTAATATGTACCAGACACTGTGTTAATAATGAGGGATACAAAAAGGGGCAAAAACAAAGCAATAATACCAGTATCTTCCTTAAAAGAACTTTTATTCAAATGAAGGAGACAAGATGCAAACAAAATGTACAGATGAGATATAGAGGGTGTCCCAAAAGTCGTAGAGCAATTTAAAGCTTAATTTTTTTAGTTTTATTGTCTTCTATTTGACATAAATTGGAGGTGATTTCAGAGGGAAGGCAAGAGCTTTATGGGAGAGAGGGAAAGGTACTTGCAGAAGGCATCCTTGCAGCTGATACTTGAAGGAAGCCAGAACTCTGAGGTGAGGACAATGGAGAGAGAGTGATCTTGAAACTCAAGAGACTAGGTTCGAATCCTGGCTCTTTCACCAATGACAGATAACAACTCCTTCATGCTGGACAGATGGGGAAGTCTGGGCAATAGATATTCTTCATCTCCTAGGTCTTTTCTGTGGGGGTGGAATCCCCTTTGCCTTCACTTTCACACTCAGACTATCAAAATAGAGGTGTCTCCAAAGGGAAGGGGAAGACAATCTCCCAATCACAAATCCCAGTTTCTGGGAATGGAAAAGCACAACCTGGAAAATGAGAGGAAACTGGGACTTGTGACGCCGAGAGTTGACCTTTGAGTCAGGAGGATATGACTGTGGAGGGAAGGCAAGAGCTTTATGGGAGAGAGGGAAAGGTACTTGCAGAAGGCATCCTTGCAGCTGATACTTGAAGGAAGCCAGAACTCTGAGGTGAGGACACTGGAGAGAGAGTGATCTTGAAACTCAAGAGACTAGGTTCGAATCCTGGCTCTTTCACCAATGACAGATAACAACTCCTTCATGCTGGACAGATGGGGAAGTCTGGGCAATAGATATTCTTCATCTTCTAGGTCTTTTCTGTGGGGGTGGAATCCCCTTTGCCTTCACTTTCACACTCAGACTGTCAAAATAGAGGTGTCTCCAAAGGGAAGGGGAAGACAATCTCCCAACCACAAATCCCAGTTTCTGGGAATGGAAAAGCACAACCTGGAAAATGAGAGGAAACTGGGACTTGTGACGCCGAGAGTTGACCTTTGAGTCAGGAGGATATGACTGTGATGTGTTAGGGGAGGCTCTTAGCATTTCAGTCCCCCCAGGCACTAATCAATCAACATGCATTTATTAAATATCTGTTGGGTACCAGGAAACATACACACACACACACACACACACACACACACACACATACACACACACACACACACCAGTTCCTTTTCTCAAAGAGCTAACATTCATTCTATTAGAAGAAATAGAATAGTTGCTAATTTGGATTAATAGAGTTGCCTCCACCCATGATGTCATGGCAATGGACCTTTTCCAAATTGTTATTTGTATATGTCTCATATCCTCTCCCTATCCCAACTCAGAATCCAAAGTCCTCTGTGGGTAATGGCCAAGGGCAATGGATCTTACTCCTCACCACCTAACCACCCCCCACACACAGTGGATACTTCATGAATCTTGGTAAAACTGAGCTGGGTCTATACTGGGAGATCTACTCATTCTTGGCCACAGAGCAACTCTCCCATACCTTGGAAAACCTGTAAAAGAAAATCCACAAAACAATCAAAGTGCCAGAAATATAAACTGGGGAGATCTCTCTAAGCTCCATTTGTCATCCCAGGAACTATACTGGGAAGCCATAAAATTTTTTTTTTTCCTGCTGGGAAAATCTGTTTACAAAGCTAATAGAAAAGTATTTAAGGCCTAAACCGATTTGTATAAGGAAATGATTATTGCCTGGATCCATTGGATACATTAAGAATAAGATAGGATTTGTGATTGATGACAAATTTAAATGCACTAGCTTTCCCATCATTGGGAAAAGCAGATTTAATTGACTAACCCGCCCTTTAAGAAACACAGACCCTTAACAGTAAAAAAAAAAAAAAAAAAAAAAAAGATACATTTGAGAGTAATAATAATGATAACAATAATCACTGGCATTTACTTAGTACATTGAAGTTTATAAAGCATCATTTACATATTATTCCACTTATCCCCATTTTACAAAAAAGGAAATTGAATAGGGTTTTTAAATAGATTATTCACAGTCATACAAAAAAATAAGTTTTTTGTGACCAGATCTCTGACAGGGTTTTCTAACCTCAAATCCCAACCTTATCTACTCTATCAACATCATATCAATACTTTGGTCATACTCTGATTAACTGGTTTTTAATTGGTAATTAATTGGTAATTGATATTACCAATGTTCAACAATAGAAGGAATATGGCAGAGTGGCTAAAGGGCCAATGTTTGTGTCAGGAAAATCTGAATTCAAATCCTCCTTCAGTTGGCTCCTGGTTGTATGTATTCATTGCCCCCAGCAATTCTCTAAGATCATAGGTGGCAGAACACTAACAGCTTTGCTTGAGGAAATTTCTTAATTCTTGGTTCTTTAACCTCAAAGACATCAAAATCTTAAGAGAACTGGGGAAAAAAAATAAGATTGTCCAACAAAGTAATACTGCTTTCCCTGCCCAATGGAGAGTTACCTACATGGTAAAATAATTTGTATTAATGGAAAATCTCTTACTGTAAATTGTGTTTCATAGTCAGCCTTGATTTAGTGGATGGAAGGGGAAAAGGAAGTCCAAAATCACGGAAAGGGAGACTCTCCGTGTGAAAAATTTCTCCACTGATACACTGATGACTCATAGTCTGTGGGAGCTGGGTTCAGCACACAAAGATAGGGAAGCTTGCAAGAATCACACTCAAGCAGAACTTAAACCTGGGTCTTTGCTTCCTGCTCCAAGGCTGCTCCTCCAGCTGCCTCACCACCTTGGCCAGCTGAGGTACATTGCAAGGCCAGGTTTTGCATTTAAGGTCCCTTCCAAGCCTAAGATTGGAGGCTTATGTGACACTATAATTTTGAAGCTCAAGTGCTTGAGAAATTCTCTCTTCTATTATTAGAGAAAAGAAGGGGACTTAGATGAGATCACTGAACAGGCTGGGGCCAAACAGGGTTTGGAGCCATTAAAAACAATGGATTGTTTTTAAACCCTCCTAACCCCCAAATGGGGGGTGCCCTGTATTTGAACATGCATGTATGAGCGTTCATTCTCCCCTACTCCTCTTAAAATCTTCTTTTGAGTGAAGATGCTGAGGTTCTTCCCAGTAGGCTTGATTTCAAATAGCACTTGATGAGCAGTAGTGGAAAGGACCAACATGAATTTAGAATGTAAATATTAGAAGTGATCATAATGTGACTGGTGCTCTGAAACTCCTTCTCCACCCCACTGGCATTGGCAGGTCAGGGTCCCAAGGATGCCCTGTTACCACTCTAAGGGAAATTTCTAGAGCTTCATCCCAATGATTGTCCACTGATATCAATTAGCTAGCTAGACTTAATTAGCTTTCAGTTAAGGCATTTACTAAGTTGTTCATCTTGGTACAAAACATCTTTCAAATCAAAGGCACAATCAATCATTCAATCGATTAATAAATATTTATTAAATGCCTACTATGTGCAAAGCTCTGGGCTAAGTGTTGGGGTTACAAAAGAAAAGCCAGAAAAGCCAAGATGTGACCAACTCATCAACCAATCCCAGCTGAGTTCCGGTCTCACCTATTTGATTGATTCACTAGATCTGTCTCCTTGTTATTATCTAGTATAGAGGGCCGGAACTCTGGACAAGTATACTTGAAATGGGTATAGATAAATCCATCATTATGGGAGGCATTACACAAGCACATAGTAATATAACACATCTCTCCTTGATTGATCCACTTGAGAAGTAGACCTTTAACGATAGAAGCAGAACTTTAGAACTGGAAGACACCACAGAAATCATAGCAGCACAAATCTGTATCTGTAAGGGATGAAAGAAACCATTTAATCCTCCCCATATTTTACAGATGGAGAAACTGAGGCTTAGGGAGACTTAGTGGCTTCTTCAAAGTCCTGCCAAACCACGAATCTTGGATTCAAAAACAAGATCCTCTGAGCCTTTGCCCAGGGCTTCATCGTGCTGTCAAGACCAAGTCAGAATTCCTTGTTACCTAATCAGAAAAGCAGGAATTGTGACTGGAGGAAGATTTTCTTTAGCTTGCCTCTTGGATTGGTACATGTAGGCTTGATTTTCCACTTTAGAAACAGCTTTAAATTGTTGGCAGCCTCACAGCTCAGTTATTCAAGGGGCCTTAACTGGGCATCTCAGCTTGTTCTGTTGATTGCTGAAATGCAACCGTGGTTAACCACTCACACCAAGAAGAAAATGCAATTTGACATTTTCTTTTTCTGTTAACTCCCAAGGCGCTTGCTTGGAATTGCTCCTTTGCAGCTCTGTATTTTTTACTAACTCTTTCAGGTTTATACAGACATTTTGAGCATCCTCCAAGGATGTGTAGTGTATCTCATCACCTTCTACCACCTCACCCAGGGGAATGCAATGAGCATCATTTCATGAGGATGAAAGATGGGAAATTGTTGGGATATTGAGAGAATCTTAACTTCATCGGGGGAAAAATCTGAGTCTTGTGAGTAGGGAAGTCATTCTGAAGTTTTGAAAGGCACATTGGAGGTATTGTGAACTCAAGAGTATTTATGGCCAAGAGCCATGGAACGTGGCCGCCTCTGGAATTGAAGCTTAGAATCAGCCAATGGGATTCCATGAAAGGCTGATGTGGACACAAGCAGCTGCAACCCATTACAAATAAAGAATGAGGATGGAGAAGTGATGGGAAGAATATCGCAAAGAAATGCAGGGATGAAAAGGAGATCGGATCAGCCGCATGATGGCAATGAGGGATGAGAGGTGGCAGCCTGTGGGACCTTCAGGAGAAATCCTGAGAACGTGGGACAGACAGATGGCCAATGATGGGCTTTGTTATTATTTTTGTTGTGACCCCATTTGGAGTTTTCATGGCAAAGATTTTAGAGTGGTTTGCCATTTCCTTCTCCAGCCCATTTTCCAGATAAGAAACTGAGACAAATAGGGTTAAGTAACTTTCTGAGGATTCCTGGATTTGAACTCAGGCCCATAACTCTATTCATTATACCACCTATTTGCCCAAATTTATAGGTAGATATCGATAAAAAGAGAATGAGATGGACGTTAATCTGTACTATTGGAGGGAATACCTATGACTTTTTTTCCCCGAGACTATTGGGTTTGTATTAAATGTCTGAGGCCAGATTTGAACTCAGGTCCTTATGACCTTAAGGCTGGTGCTCTATCCACTGCACCACCTAGTTGCCCCAGAAATACCTATATTAATCAGATCATAAACCTATTGTAACATTTGCCTATTTGATGTGGTTCCCAGTTTTTTCCAGGGCATTTCTATTGGGATGTACTTCTATAAAATATGATATAAGAAGTTTGAGACAGTGGAAAGGCTAGTTGTCCTGGAGCGAGAGTTGGATTCAAATCCTCCCTCTGGTTATTGCTACCTGTACGATCTTCACTTCATCTACCTGGACCTCAATTGTATGATCTGTAAAATGAAGAGTTTAGAATCAGTGGCCTCCAAGGTCACTTGTATCTTTCAGTCAGTGCTTTAATGATACCGGGGACAAATCTAATAGCAAGATGGGCTGGAAATATCCATTTCTTTCAACTCCTAATGGTTCAAGTCCAGTTCAATACAATCACAGCTCCTCTCCCCAACCTGCCATTGGCCCAGATCCCAAAGGGGCTGCTTTGGGGGTCCCAGGAGCTCAACGTCAGTGTGAGGACATTAGAGGGGATAGATTCTACACTCTGAGTTAAATAGCCTGTTCTCACTGCCTCCTGTGTCCTGGTAGATGACATGTTTAGTGACTTGAATGACCTTTTCCCAGGATTCCTGCTCCTCTAAAATAATGCTCTTCCTCCGTTCTGCTCCTACCTAAGTCAGACAATTTCCCTTCTTCCCTTCCCTTGGCCCCTGGATAAAAGTTCCTTCTGTCTAGGTTCCAGGTCATTCTTGATGCTTTCTGGCTCGCTTACGCCTCTGCCATGATAGCCACAGTTATCACGACTCTTTCTGAGAACCACAAGACACCAGTAAAGTTTACTTCCTTTTCCCTCTGATTATTATTGAAAGCTACATTTTTACATAATGGCATAAGGTTTGCCAAGTACTTTGTCGAGATAGGTTCCCAGTTGTAGACCTCAACAGCATCCTAGAGATCATTGGGTCCAACTCTCTTGTTTTACAAATAAGGAAACAGAGGCTATGGGTGAAGTGATTTGGCCAGGTCCTAAATGCAGTCATTTTCAGAACCCAGAGCCCGGGGTCTTCCCACTGCATTATGCTGCTCAGTTATCATGAACACCAGCAACAATAATAACCAGTCCTTTACAAACACTATCTGCTTTTATCTTCGCCACAGGCCTGAGAAGGAGCTGCTGTTCTTTTCAGATGAGGAAGCTGAGACTCAGAGAGGTCAGAAGATAACCTGCCTAGGGCTGTGCTCACTGGTCAGCGTCTGAGGCAGAGTCCGAACTCGGCCGTGTCTCCCATGAGCCAAGTGGGTTCTATTCACCCAAGAATTCTTTTTAGCTATCTTTTCCTCCTTCCTTTTCCAGGCCGGTCTGAGATAATTCCCAGGATGTTGTCACATTCCATAAGCACTGGGGAGGCAACAGGAGAACTTTCCCAGCTCCCTTAAGCTGCCAGGTATGTTATCAAAGCCTTCGTCCTTGGACCCAAGCCAGCCCCTGCCCAGACCTCCCTCGCCCACCCCCTGCCTTCCAGCTTGGCTAATCCCTCAGCCACCTGGGTTCACATGCTCATCACACTGCTGGGCCTTTCTCACGATCCTTTTCTCAGGATGGATGAGTGAATTCGGCTAAAACAAAATACAGCTTTAAACAAGTTCAGTAAAGCAGTCAGAAGAAGCAAGCTGGAAGATCACTGTACACAGCAACAGCAAGATTATACAAGGACCAATCCTGATGGACGGGTCCTCAACAATGAAATGATTCAGGCCAGTTCTAATGATCTTGTGATGGAGAGAGCCACTGCCCCCAGAGAGGACTATGGGAACTGAGTGTGGATCACAACATAGCATTTTCACTTTTTGTTGTCATTTGCTTGCATTTCATTTTCTTCCTCATTTTTTTCTTTTTAATCTGATTTTTCTTGTGAAGCAAGAGAATTGTAGACATATGCATAGAATAATTGTGTATGTTTTAAAATATATTGGATTATTTTCCATCTAGGGGAGGGGATGGGGGAAAGAAAGGGAGGGAAAAATTGGAACATAAGGTTTTGCAAGGGTCAATGCTGAAAACTTTCTATGTATATATTTTGAAAATAAAAAGCTTTAATAAAAAAAGAGAGAGAGAGAGAAGAAGCCTGGAAATGGCTGGAAATGGGGCAGCCTGCACTCAACCCAGGCCTTAGGCCAAGGAAGCAGAGGCCCCAAAGCAGCATGTCTCACATGCCAGTGACTGGTCTTCATGTATATCTCTACCCCATGGTTAATCAATGCAAGGGGCACAGAATGTGCTCCATACATGGTTGACTATAAGCTCCTTGAGGGCAGGTACTGCAGGGTCTCTTTTTTATATCCCAAGTGTCTAGCACAGTGTCCGGCACATAGTAGGTACTTAATAAATATTAACTGACTGTTTCATCTTTTGTCTTGGGTATTTCTAGTGTCAACACTGTCTGGTACCCATGAAAACAAGGTGGAGAGAGAGCCGTGCACAGTGAGGTCAGCACGGTATGAGAGTGGGTTGGGAAGGAACACTGAGCTTCCCTGTGTGGGGGATTGTCTGCACAGGGATGAAGGATGTTGCACATCAGGAAGGCAGAGGACAAAGCCCCCGACTATAGCAAGACATGCCAAAGAAACTGGGCCCATCTCAAATCTGAGCTGATCTGAAGCTCTAGAGAATGTTCAGATGGGCTTCCCCTGAGTGCAAAAGTTTTCTGGTTTCTCCCACTGAAGACCTTAGTCACTCTTCTGTGAGCTTTGGCAGCTTCTAATCCGTATAAGTTCTCCCAGTCTGCTTGCCACTTGTCCTTGATAAGTAAGTTTTGTCATCACACACTGTTGGTGGTGATCTTTTGGGTAACTGGTGTTGAGTAGGGAGGATATTACTTTAGATTGAATGTGTATATACTCTGTGTGGGAAATGAAAAAAATGTATATGTTTATATATGTGTGTGTGTGTATCTATCTATCTATCTATCCATCTATATATATATATATAGATGGATAGATAGATGGTTGGATAGGTAGATTGATAGATGGATGGATGGTAGGACATAAAGAATCACAATACAGCTTTGTCACCAAAGCACAAGGAATTTGTATCTTGAGACAAGAAATTTGTCACTCTCCCTCACTTCTCTGTCAAGGTTGCTGCCATCTTTCCAATCATCCCAGTTAAACACCCTAGAATCAGTTCTTCTTACCCTCCCTATTTGTAATCAGATGTAACACATATTGTTTCTATCATCTCCAGATCTCTTCAATCCCATGACCTTCTCTCCCTTACATGACCACCACCCTCACTCAGTCCCTCACTGTTTCCTGACTGTACAATAGCCTTGCAATAGCCTCCAATTGGCCTCCGGGGCTTCAGTCTTTCCAATCCATCTTCCACTCAGATGCCAAGTTGACAATCCTAAATCAGAGACCTGACCATATCACTTCCCTTCTCAAAGACTCCCTATTACTGTGTGATCCTTTATTACAAATGACTTTACCTTGTTTGGCTCCGTTTCCTCATCGTAAAATGATCTGGAGAAGGCAATGGCCAACCATTCCAGTGTCTTTGCCAATAAAATCCAAGTGAGGTCACAGATGGATAGGACTGAAAAACTTGAAGGATGAGGACCTCTAAAAGAGGGAAGTCAGGAGGACTGGCTCTACAAATACGGAACTGGAACATGTAATGTCCTGTGTGGGAATAGTAAGTGGAGCATTTTGGCTGGATTGTAGAGAGCAGGTAATGTGTGATGAACCTAGAAAGATAAAGCTGGAGACAGACTGAAAAAAAACTTAAAAATCAAAGGGGGAGAATCTGTATTTTATCCTCTGGTAATAGGGAGTGTAATAAAGTGTAATCCTTTATTAGCTGTGTGAATAAAGTGTGATCCTTTATTAGCTGTGTGATCATTAACAATCTGAAGCAGGATGTGAATTCAAGAAGATAAATCTTCTTTACTCCAGGCTCAGAACTCTAATGTGCTGTCCTCAAAGTCCTACCTCCTTTCAGAGATCATTTCAGTCAGAATTTTCCCCCTTTGATTTTTAATAAGTTTTTCTTGATTCCCTCCTCTTCCCCCATCTGCTGTTCTCTACCCTTCTAAAAAGTATTTTATATTATTCTGTGTATTTTGTATCACATATAACATGCATATATATATGTATAAATTTTGTATCTGTATTTTTTATATCAGATGAGTGCAACTTCCCTGATTGATTAGAAGCTTTTTGAGGACAAAGGCTATTTCCCTTTTGGGTTTGTTTTCCCAGAACCTTGCAGGAGACTGAAAATGTTGTGTACATTTAAACAATGCCTGCTGATTGACTGCAGAACTGATGGAAGGAACTGCCACTATTTTCATCTTCTTCATCCTATGACTGCTCTCTGTTTCTCTGGACTCCAGCAGACTCAAAGAAAAGATAAACACCATGGTGTGACCACACGTCAGTGCTATGACCTCCTAGAGCTCAAGAGGAACAAAGACAATTCTGCAGTTTCTTGGAAGGCACCAGCATTTACATTTGACTTGCAAAGTAGCTGTAGCTTTGCTTATTCCAAAAAGGATGCCCATTCCTTAACTAAACCTTCTCTAATTCTTTCCAGGATAGTAAAGATGAGTTGATTTTCCCTACTTGGATTGCAAACCAAATTGTAATTACTTTCATTAAAAACTCCATCTCTAAATTGTGCCACAGTGCTAGAAACAACCGAGGTATTTACACGTTATGCTTTAAAAAATTACATTTGCTAAATTGTACTTTGTAAACACCTTTTTTTTTTCTGATTTACTTAATGCCTAAAAAATAAGGTAAATATTTGAACTGATCCATATGAGTCACTAAGAAAATGGACTAGAGAAGGAAATGGTAAGGTCTCCAAACCCCAAAGGATCACAAAGAGTCAGACAGCTACTGAATATAAGGGAGAAAATGGAAAATCACATGATTTTTGTTTATTGTTTTATTTTTCCTGATTATACATGTACATTCATTTTTTAAAAAACTCATTTCTTTATGAATTATATTGGGAGAGAAAAATCAGAACAAAAAAGAAAAAGAAAAAAAAGTAAACATAGCATATGTTGATTTACATTCAGTCTCCATAGTTTTCTCCTTGGGTGCAGATGGCATTTTCTATCCAAAGTTTATTGGGATTGCCTGAACCACTGAGAAGAACCAAGTCTTTCACAGCTGATCATCACACAATCTTACTATTACCATGTATGATGTATTCCTGGTTCTGCTTGTTTTTCTTAGCATCAGTTCGTATAAATCTTTCCAGAGCTTTTAAAAATCAGTTTGTTCATTTTTTTATAGCACAATAATATTCCATTATCTTCATATAGCACAACTTACTCAGCCATTCTCCAATTGATGGGCATCCACTCTCTTTCCAGTTCCTTGCTACCACAAAAAAAGCTGCTGCAAACATTTTTGCACATGTGGGTCCTTTCCCCACCTTTACGATTTCCTTGGGATACAGACCCAGTAGTGACTCTGATGGATCAAAGGACACGCAGAGTTTGATAGCCCTTTGAGCATAGTTCCAAAGTGCTCTCCAGAGTTGTTGGATCATAGAAGGTGTTTTTGTTCTTTGACCAAAACCCAATTGAATTAACCCAAAGGAAACTCAAAATGTGCAAAATTAGAGAAGCTTTCCCCATGTTCACAGGGACTGTTTGTGTCTGAGCTGTGGCAGAGCATTCTGAGCTCATACTGGTCTAATCAGCCATAGTCAGCCACACCTTAAATAGACTCTAACATAGTGATGTCATTTTGGTCCTTTTCATAAACAAAGGACAGCTTTTCCTGTTAGTTTAGCTAATCTGAGAGGTGTGAGGTGATACCTCAGGCTTGTTTTAATTTGCATATTTCTAATCAATGGTGGAAAATCACATGATTTGGTAGGATTCCTTCCTTCCCCCTCTCCTTTGTCTCTATTCATAGCAAACTGATGATACATGTATCATGAACCTATAATGTGCAAAATATTGAGGAAACAGAGATGAACAAGGCAGGGACAGTGCCTGCCCTGAAGGAGCTCAGTGTCCAGTAAGGGAGATGGAGCAATGACTGTAAGACAGTGACTGTAATAAAATAAAGGGCATAGTGGAAGTGCCACCAAGACAGTCAAGAAGAGAGGTGAATTCTGGCTATTGGGAGAAGGGCAAGGTCAGCAATTGAGGAACCAATCAATCAGACAATCAATAATCAAGCATTTCTTAAGCCCTTACAATGTGTTCAGAATTGAACTGATCCCTGGATCTCTAAAGACTAAACTGAAACTGCCCTGGACCATTCTAATGGGGCATCTCCAATCATCCTGATCTACATCTGGCCACTGGCCCTGGATGGCCTGGATTCCCTGACAACATGCCCCTCTTCGAGAATGAAGGACAAACAATAATAATAACCTGGGATGCATATTAAGTGATGAGAATTCAACTGCAAAATGTTTCATGTAATGCCCCAACTTTGACTTTTGAGACATTTCTTGGCCTTTTCTAAAACTCTTGGTTTGTATTGCAAGAGACTCCCCCAAACCCTCTGCTTTTTCTAAGAAATTCTCTGAGTACTCATGGTTTCCTAATTTATACTAGTGATAATTAAATGCTTCGCCCTTTAAAAAGAAGAAAGCTTAAAGTGTATCTCCTTGCAGTCTCCCACATCCCCTCTCTACTTCTCGCCTTACCTCAAGGTGCCAACTCCGTCAGTGAGTGTGATATCATGAACCAGTCTTTTCCATTGATTTCTTTTGTCTTTACAATTGTTTGTGGTTGTTTGTTGCATTAAAGATTCAATTACATAAACATTGAGTAGCAATGGGTGTTAATGTGAGGGCTCAGGAAATGCATAAAAACTTGTCCTGTTGAAATAAATGGTAATTAGGTTTTTAATTTAGAAGAATTCTCCTTCAGAGAGAGAATTCCAATTAAGGGAGGGAAAGAATGACTGTGTACAGAACTTACCACAAAACAAACACTAGGTTAAGTTGGAGGATCCAGACTGAAGATAGAAAAGGTCGGTGGGAGAAATTGTAGAAGGCCTTGAATGATGAACTCTGGAGGAAAGCTTAAGGAGGGAAGGGTAATGGGGTACAACTGAATGTTTGGAAATTAGAGTAAGGGCAAAAGTATGAGAACCAATAAGCAGGGAAAGAGAGACCAGAGTGAGAGGATCAGTTAGGGCTATAGCCTGATTGCAAGGTCCTGAGGGTCTACACCAGCGTGGTGATGAGTAAGGATGGATGCAGGAGATTGGGGACAGATAGAAGTGGGACTTGGCGATTCATTTGGAATAAGGTTCTGAGTTATGTTGACTGGAAAAATGAGGATGTTAACTAAGTATTTGAAACAGGAAAGTTGGTTGTTTTTTTTTTTCCCCAAAGATAGATTTTAAACTGAAATATGATGAATTGGACTCCCTTTTGGGAACCCCTCCCCAGTTACCAGTGCCATCTGGGGAGCCAGCCCTGAAAGGCTCACTGAGCAATTCCCTACCTCCCTATATCCTAGCTGGGGATTATGGTGTTTTTAGAGTTGGAGATGTCCAGACTAGTTGAGTGAATGATCTCCCGCTAAATGCCAGAGTTGAAATCTAAAATTAGATTTCTGCTGCCTTTAGATCCCATATTCCTTTCCCCAGCCACAGCCTGAAGGTTCAAGTCCAAAGCGGAAGAGAAAAGAGAAAAAGCTGTTTTTAATACTTGGAAGCACCAAGCAGAATTCAGTTAGAGAAGTGAGTTGTTTGTATGATATTTAAATAATATCGCCAGAAGAGCTTGACCAAGTCCCTGCCCAAACTAGAGTTGTGCTGGTGGCCTTAATAACTCTTGATTCTCTCATTGCTGCGTTGTCTCTTTTACCCTCTATAACACAGCTTCCTGAACAAAGTAAACACTTAATAAAGTTGGCTGTCAGGTAGAGAGCACAGGGAAACCTGAATTCAAATCCTGCCTCAGGCATTTAGTAGCTGTGTGATTCTAAGCAAGTCACTTTACTTTTCCAAGTTTAAACTTCCTGATTTGGAAAATGGGGGGTGATATTACCTAGAGTTGTAAGGATTGAAGGATTTAAGGTGCTTTACAAATCTTAAAGTGCTACATTTGTTATTGTTCATTCATTCAGTCTTATCTGACTTTTTGTAACCCTGTGGATGGCTATTCCTAGAGATTTCTTGGCAAAGATATTGGAGTGGTTAGCTATTTCCTTCTCGGTTGGTAAACAGAGATTAAGTGACTTGTCTAGGGTCACATAACTAGGAAATTTCTAAGGCTGAATTAGAACTCAGGGCTTTCTGACTCCAAGTTCAATGCTCTATCCATTGACCCACCTAGCTATATATATATATATATATATATATATATATATATATATATATATATATATGAGTTATTGTCATATATTCATAACTATAAATATTGTATAGGATCATAGATTTAAAACTGGAAAAAGTCATTAAATCTACCAAGGAAACCAAGGCTCAGAAAGATAAAGTGACTTATTTCCATGTTATACCATAATTATTAGACATCTTAAGATCATAAGATCATAATGTCTCTGCTGTTGATGTGCCACAAACCATATGTCCTATGCAAATCACTCCCACTCAGAAATCTTCCCAGATCCCCATTGCTTTCAGTGTAGGGGAAAGAGGAAGAGAATAAACTTTTCTATACAAACTACTCTGTGCCACGCATTGTGTTAAGAGCTTTAAAGAATATCTCATTTGATTCTCACAACAACCTGCAAGGGAGATGCTATTATTATTACCATTTGACAGTTGAGGCAAACATAGGTTTTTGTGTTGTATTTTTATTTTTTAACTGATTTACCCAGGTTCACACAGCTAGTTTGTCACTGAAGTCAGATCTGAACTCGTGTTCCTGATTTCAGGTCCAGGATTCTCTTCACTTGGACCACTTGACTGCTTCAGTAAACTGCCCTCCTTGAGGTCTTCAGCAATCTGGTACCTCTCTTCTGTATTGTATCTCATACAATTATTCTTCTCTGTCAGCTCTTCATATGGGCCCCTTTTATTGATATTAGAGAAATTTCCAGAGTTATATAACATGACATTGAGATCTGAGATTTCCAAAGGGTATTTCTTAAAAAGCCTAGCATTTTATACCTGGAACCACAAGAAAATCCTCTCATATTTGGGTTTACAGAGCATTCTTTTCATTAAATTTGAATTTTATTTATTCCTTTTCTTTTTACTTTTATCCCTCCTGCCTTCCTTCCATCCAGCCATGCACACTTAACCTGATGGAAACTCTGGGATATGATTAGAGTGAAATTAAAGGCTATTCTGTCCTCTGAAAGGCAGGATCTATCAGACCTTGTCCAGACCTCAGAGTCAGCCTCATTAAGCTTTCTGCCCTTATTCTCAGGGACATATTGTCTTTAGGATCCATCACAGGGTCGTGGACTTAACACTGAAAGGGACCTTACTTGGTGGCTATGTAGCCTAAAGTGCTCATTTTCCAGATAAATAAACTGAGACCCAAAAAGTGAAGTCTACATGCTCAAGCTCACTCAGCCACCAATTAGGTTTTTCCCCCACTGTCCTACAGTACCTAGTATTTTTTGTCTCTGGGAAAGACTAAACATGCCAGAGACAGTCCTGAAAATCACAAGCAAGAGGACAGTGTGCTACTTTAAAGTCACTTAGTTAGTAGCTTGAGCAGGTTCTCTCAGTTCCCACCTTCTCTTATGAATAGTTTGTAAGAATTAGCAGTAATTAATGTTTACTTACTGGAATAGGTGGAGGAGCTCTGATTTCATCAGCACAGGGAATTCCCAGTGGGCAAGCCCCTCTGTCCTGAAGTGGATCACAAAGTCACAGCCAGGACACAGTGGAAGCAGGATATAAATTTGGGTCTTCTCAGCTTCAAGCCCATTATTGACCCATTCATTACCTCTCCTCTGGTTCTGTTAACTTACAGACTAAGAAAATTTCTTTGTAAATTGTTTTGGGGGGGATCTGGCTTGTTGGCTGCTTGGATTAATCATTCAGAAGCTGATTTCAATCCACTTTTTTCTCTCCTCGGCTCCTTTCATCGCATTCACCTTTTCTAAACAGAAGAATTTGATGTCACTTTATCAAAAAGAGACTCACAAATTATTCCTGAGACTTAAATCTGACCCATCCTTGGTGCCCCAGTTCTAATGTCGCTGTTATTATTGTCTTCTTCATCAGCAGGCTGTCTCTGAACCATCCAGTGCCCTTTGAAAAGGTAGCATTATTTCAAGGCACAAAGTAGAGACAATTAAAAAAAACTTTTCCCCATATAGTCCTTTATACAATGTCTGGGCTAGTTCTCTCTGGAGGGCCTCAGGATCAGTCAGAGTCAGGATCAATCAAAGTCCTTGGTCTTTAGAAGGAGAAGTAAAGGAGGCAGGCAAGTTGCCACAAGGCTCATCAAAGATGAATCCTGGACTCTGGAGTCTGAAGTCTTCTCTCCTCAGCATGCTGCGGCAGAAAGAGTCTGATCCTCTCCTCAGTCCTCCAATTCTTGCTTCCAATTATCTCACCACACTATATCCAGTAGGCGCCAATAGTGAGGAGAGCCATCACATCACCATATCATCTAAATATATGTATATAGAAATATTCTCAGATGGAGTAAGTGCTCTGGTGTCTTAGATTCAAGTTTCAGCCCTCTACACCTTAAGTTTGTAAAGTACTTAGTATTGTTCATAACATATAGACTCATAGGATTTGAGAATTGGAAGGAACCTCCATTGCCATCAGCTCAACTTAAACATGAAAAGGATTCCCAATATAACATATATGTCATCTTTTAAAAGTTTTAATTATTTCTTATTAATATTCTATACATATAAAGTCATGTAAAAGCCAGAAAAACTGATATGATCTTGGACTACATTAAAAGAGGAATAGAGTTTCTAGGAATAAGGACATGATAATCATGCTGTGCTCTGTCCTGGTTAGACCATCTCTGGACACTCTAGCTTATGAAGAACATGGATTAGCTGAGTAGTGTCCAGAAGAAAGCACATACAATGATAAGAAAGCTTTCTAGCTATGTCATGTCAGCAGCAATTGAAGAACCTAGGGATTCTTCCTTAAAAGAAGAGAAAACTCAGGGGAGACATAATGCAGTCATAAAGAATCTAAAGAGCTGGTATCTGTGAGGAGGAGTTAATTTCTTAAACTTGGTTTTAGAAGGCAAAAATAAGGAATAAAATGTAGAAGTCAAAAATAAGTACATTTCGAGTAAATATGAAGAAAAATTTTTCCAAAATTGTGTACAGTATCAAAGGAGAATGGGCTGTTTCAGGAGGTAGTGGATTCCTCTTCAACTGAAGTCTGCAAACAGATAGATGACCACTCATAGGGTTTGCTATAGGAAAAACTATTTAGTATGGAACTATGTTTAAAAGAATTTCATATGTTTAACCTCTATTGAATTATTTGTTATCTAGGGGAAGAGGAAGGGGAGTAGGGAGGGAGAAAAAATTGAAATCCAAGCTTTAGCAAGGGTGAACGTTGAATACAAAATACAAAAATTTCAAAATACAAAATGTATTTTGAAAAGTAAAAAGCTATTATAAAAAAGAAAAAAAGAAGAATTATTTGGAGGGAATTGATCAAATTTAATGGTTACTGAACTCCTTCCCAACTTTAAATTTCTGAGAAATGATCAATAACATGGTCAAGTTTTCAAAGAACATATATTTAAAATCCTCAAGTAACAAAAAAGATACTTCATACAATGCTAAGATATTACCTTAAAGTCTACCTTCAGGAGATATTAGTAACCATTCTTTGATGACTTGTTCATAGTGACAAAAATCACTGGACTAAAACTAATAGAAACTTTTAAAGAAAAAACTAAAATACTAAATAGAACAAATGCAACTCAACTAGGAAATTATGCAGTTATACATTTTAGATAACTATTCAAAATATTCCCCTCCTGGACCACTGCCTTGCTAATGGTGGAGAGACTTGTATAGTCAATGAAACTAGGAACTATGCCATGCAGGATTACCCAGAATAGAAAAGTCATAGTGGAGGATTCTGACAAAAGTCAGTTCATTGGAGAAGGAAAAGGCAAACCACTTTAGTATCTCTGCCAAGAAAAAATCATGGACAGTATTAAAATGATAAAAGCTATGACACCAGAAGTTGAATCCTTGAAAGTCACATTGGAAGATTTCCAGCATGCTACTGGCGAAGAGCAGAAAAAGAGCTCCAATAGTAATGAGGCAGCTGGACTAAAGCTGAAAAGAAATTCATCTGCAGATATCTAGTGATGAAATAGTCCAATGCTGTAAAGATCAGTATTGCATGGGAATCTGAAGTGTAAGATCTATGAACCAAGGTAAGCCAGATGTAGTCAAAGAGAAGATAAATAACACAATATCTTGGGAGTCAGTGAACTTAAATGTTTGACAATGGGAGGGTTTAATTCAAATGATCATTACACCACTGTGGGCAAGAATCCCTTAAAAATTATAATTAATAAAAGGGTGAAAAAATACTGGGATATAATCTCAAAAATGACAGGATATCCATTCAAATCAAGGCAAATCATCTAGCATCACAGTGATTTAAGCCTATACTCTACCCACTGATGCAAAGAGACCAATGTTGTTCAAATAATTCTATGAAGACCTACAACATCTTCTAGAAATAACATCCCCCCAAAAGATGTCACATTTATCATGGGGAGTTGGGATGTCTAAGAAATCAAAAGATAATTAGAATTAACAGGTAAGTTTGGCTTTGGAATACAAAGTGAAACAGACTAATAGTGTTTTAGAAGGATAACTCACTGGTTATAGCAAACACTCTTTCCACAACTCAAAGGCCATTTGCATGGCCACCACTGGGTGGTCAATAAAGAAATCAGATTGATTTTATACTTTGCTGTCAAAAGTGAAGAAGCTCTGATACAGTCACTTAAAATAAAACCTAGAGTTGACTATGACCCACATCACCAACTTCTTAATGCAAAATTCAGATTTAAATTGAAGAAAGTAGTCAAAACTATCAGACTATGTAGATATGACCTAAATAACATCCCATATGAAGATGAAGTACAGGGGATGAATAGATTTAGGGTTTTAGATCTGGAAGATGGAATGCCTGAAGAACTATGGACGTAGGTTCACAATATTAAGCAGGAAGGAGCAACAACAATTAAAAAAAAAAAATCCCAAAGAATAAGAGCATGCAAACAAAAAGGCTATGTATTGGAGCTTTTACACTCTTGGTCAGAGTGACAAACTAATGAAATTAGAGATAAATTTAAAATATTAAACAATCTATATGAATTATTGATTTTTAAACAAAAAATGAATATGCTGATTTAGTATATTAAGAGTTTTATTTGTCTAATGATTAATATAGATGACCCCTAAGTTCTCTTCTAGCTCCAAATCCATGAACCTAGAGTCTTACAAATTTATAATCTCTCAATATATTCTATACCTAGTCCTTTGTCTAGGACTTAGCTAGGTGAGTTATTAGGCAGCAATAAGTCAACACTTAGGTCCAAAATAATTTAAATTTGTGATAAGGCACATAAGAACCCAAAGAAATTTTTCTTTTTTTTTTTTTATAAGAGGTAGTTGTGTTTGCAGCACGATGATACTGAGCAAACAAATTTCATAAATGAAGTTAAACTACTAGGAATGCTTAAGGAGGATAAGAGAAAAAAATCTTGAGAAACATTTATGTGCTATTTACATTTGAACAATTGGTGCACCAATAACACAGGTAACTATTCATTAAAGCAGGGACTGGTGTGATTATTGCATTGTACTTGAAAGTGCTAACAGTAAATTTCCTGAAAAAATATTTTAAAATTCTGAGTGGCTTTATCCTAATTAGTCCAAACTCCTAGAGGATTGACTGTATTACATTAAAAGCTGCATTTTAATCATAAGTTTCCTTTGGCAACTTGCACCTTTGTGGTTATAATGAAGTTTCCCTGCATCAAATTTGTAATCACAAAAATGGAAATGGAAAATAATTAAGTCTTTTTGCTTCAGGTAATTATCAGATTGTTTTTGTGAACAGATTTGGATGCTGGGAACATTTGCAAAATGCTAATTTGCTTATCACCTCTCTTTCCCACAAACAATTACATGTATTTCCATTCCAAAGTTTTTGAAGGGCTGGGAGGAAGGCATATTTTGTTTGGCCCCAAAGGGTAAAACTAGAAGCAATGAATGTGAGGAAGTCAAAGAGAAGATTTAAGAGGAATTTCAAGAGAATCTTCCTCATAATTCGGACTGTGCAAAGGGACAGCTATTTCAGGTTTTGGTGGTCCTCATTGGAGATCTTTGGGCAAAGTCTGGACTTTTGCCTCTGATGTGTGGCAGTGAGAATCCCTGACTCTAAAGGGCCTTTCTAAACCTATAATTCTAGAACTCTGTGATTCTGGACTATTACAAAAGCTCCAAAATGGTTTCCCTACTTAGGTCTCCTTTCCAATTCATGTAAGCATCAAACAATTAAATGTTTTATTTAATTTACATATTTTCTTTATATATATTATATATCTTGATTTATACATATATAATATATATTATATATAAATATATTTTTAATTAAAAAATTAAGCATTAAACAGAAGCAGCAGACATTCCCACATACTATCTGAACCAGATTAAAACATGATTCAGATATAGTTAAAATAAAAATACAACATCGTTGATATTATTGTGTAGTTTTCTAGCTCAAGATGTTGCCTTCAGGGACCCTTTAGTGGCTTCATTTTTTATTTTCCTAATCTACACAGCTGGAGCAATCATCTGAAGGCACAGTTCTGATCAGATGACTACTTCCCCAGGATTTCCAGTGGCTTCTTATTATATCTTGGATAAAATATTAAAACCTCTCCCAGTCTGGCTCAACCGCCTATCTAAGCTTTTTTCTAATTACTCCCCTTCACACAGCTGATGCTCCTGCTAAGTTGCCCTTCAATGCTGTGGTTAATCCAACTCGGAACTTGGACCTCCTCCTAGGTCTGTTCCTCACCTTCATATTATAGGAGCCCCAGTTCCCATTGAGGCTCAGTTTGTGTGTCACCAAATACAGGAAATCTTCCCTAGTTCCCTCCCTCCTCCGATTATCAAGTGGAAACAAGCTTGCCATGGTCCTACATTCAGAAGCTAAGGAAGGGAATGAATTGGAAAGGGATTCCCAGGCTTTGGGTGCCATAGCTGGTTCTTCCTACCCATGTGATCTTAGACAAGTTACATTCAGAAAATAAAGAATTGAACGGGAATCCATTCAAGATCCCCTTCTAGTCTTAGACTAGGGTTTATATAATTTAAGAAGGATAAATGATTCTAAAAGAGGAACCTGAGTATCATGATAAGTGGGCAGGTAGTTGGCACAGTGCCTAGAGTGCAGGGCCTGGAGTCAAGCAAATCTGAGTTGAAGTCTGATCTGGCTTCAGACATTACCTGTATCATTTCACCCTGCTTGCCTCAGTTTCCTCATCTGTAAAAGGAGGAAATCACAAACCTTCCAGTATCTTTGCCTAGAAAACCCTAAAGAGAATCACAAAAGGCTGGATATAAGTAAATCAACAAAAATAACAATCACAGAAAATTTCAATAAAGAAGAAAGGGGACACTATGTAAAGACACTTGAATGGTTGGTCATATACGAAGACTTCTGAAGGAAAACTGAGGGCCAAGTGGGAGGAATTGTGTTCAAACCCAGCTCCAAGTCTTACTAATTGGGTGATCCCTTTCTGAGTCTGTTTCCTTAAATGTCAAATGATAACCATATCACTGACCTCTCAAGGTCAGTGGCAAAAAATACTTTTGTAGACCATGAAGCTGGCTATGGAAACAAGTAGTCATGTTTTTTTTTCCCCCTTCAGGGTTTGGGGGTGTAAGGTAATCTGCTGTCCTAATTGTGTCTAAACATCATGCCATGGGAGTATAACATGGTTAGGCAAAGTGGTGGATTTGAAGTTAGGGGATCTGAGTTCAAATTCTGTCTTGTCATTTAACTAGGTTGTGACAATGGGCAAGCCTGTCAACCCCTTGGGCTGTCAGATTCCTTATCTGGAATATAAAATGTAGGACTCTTGACTTATTAGGCCCCACCCTGCTCTCAGTATATGATCCTCCTCAAGGTGACAATATGGAGGCTGTATTAAGCCAGTGATCCAGTCTGTCAGTGACTTTGAGGAGAATCCCTGTCTTGCTCTGGAGGCTCAGTCTAGCAGCCTCTAAGGTGAGCTGTCCCCACCCCAAAGGTGCTAGTCCTCCCTGAATGCCCCAGACCCCCATTCTGCGCTCTGTATATGTACAGTGTTTCCTTAGAAAGAAGATTCCCATACCAAATGAAATCATGCCTAACACTTCCACTGTCCCTATCTTTTTTTAAAGGAAATAAAAGTTATACAAAGATGGAAAAAAGGAAATGGATGTATTCACAAAATGGTAAGGATCCTTTCTGATGGGGGGGGCATTAAATTTTATTTTCAACTATAGCTAATTTATATGGTTGTAATTTATATGGTTGTAACTGGTTTAAGCTCAGACTTTTCTTTTTGGTTTTAAAATAATTTAGCAATTTGTATCTTTTTGTATTCTTAGTGTATAATTCCCAGAAGATATTTTCTTCACAAATGTTTCCAATTCATCATAAGATAATGGATCCAGAGATCATCTAGTCTAAGCCTTTCATTTTCAGAGGAAAAACAGAGGCAGGCAGAGAGAGGTGAGGAGAGTACCTAACTCACATGGGTAGGATGCTGTATTTACAGCTGGGATGTTTTTGAGCTGTTTAAACCAATCCTTTCATGTCAGGGGGAGGGAACCTGTGCCCAGAGACATCCTGAGTCATTTGTTCAAGCTCACATAAGTACCCAGTGTCAGAAGTGAGAGTTGAACCCAGAGTTTTGGACTACAGATCCATTACTTTTTCCCCTGAGGCCCAAGAAGAGTTGTTCATTATTGTCCTTCCCTTTCCCATCTGGGAACCAAGATCTATTGTCTCCATGAGAAGCCTTGTGGAGGCAAAAGTACCAAACCAAAATTTAAAATAACAAGACTGGACAGATGTTATTCAGTCCTAGATTCATATCAAGATCTCTGAGAAGGCCATTGAGTGGGCTGGTTTTAAATGGACTTTGTCAACGGCTTAGGGAAACCAGGTTCCTTTTAAAGGACAGCAGGTGTTAAAACAATGAGAAATGCTCTTTGCATCTGGGCTACCAATGTTTACTAAAAACCAGGATAATAATAATAAAAGAAAACATCCTGCTTTGGTTTTTGCCCTGTTGTTTCCCTCCTCCCCTCCCCACCGGACAGCTTTATTTATAGAGGTTAAAGGCAACACACAAGGAAAAAAAAAAAAAAAAAAAGCCTCCCTGACCCTGGCTTCCTGATGGAAGTGATGCGGATGAGACGACAAAGGGGGCTTCCCTGATTCATTGTCATTCATGGACGCCCACTACTTCCAGGAACCTAGTACTTGGTCAACCTGTATCCTCTGGGATCTGTTTGTGGGCAAATTCACAGCACAAACCTGTCCAATGCAATCCAATTCTAGTCCAACACTTGCTCTGGTATTATTGGAATCCATTGGACCAGAGCCAGAGCATGTCATCAAAACCTTTCCACTGTGTGAGAAAATCCCAGCAGACTTTGCATAGTCAGGACTTAATAAATGCCTCATAATATTAGCTGGTACTTTAAGGTTAATAAAGGCTTCTCTATAGATTTCATTTAATCTTCACAACAGCCCTGGAAGGGAGGTGGGACTTTATAATAAAGTTGTGAGTCAGGAACTTATTATTTCGAGGAATTAGAGATACTATGAATCCCCAGATTACAGCTGGGGAGACTGAGGCTAGGAGAGGTTCAGTGATCTGCCTATGACTCCTAGAGATTGGGATTCAAACCACTGGTCTCTCCTGCCTCCCAAGTCAGAGCTTTTTCCATTCCAACATTCCAAAAGCATGCAGAGGAGAAGCTTCAGCCCACAGGGCACTGGAATTACAACTTCCAGGCAAATCTGTCAAGGCTACCAGTATCTGCTGTCTAGATCTGTCTTAAGCTAGCTCATGGCAGACAAAATTGCTTTTGCTACAATTAGATAATTTTCCACTTGGAGCATTTTGGCTCACTATGATGTGTTGTTATGCTACAGTTACAAGGCTCACCTTTTTGCCAGGAGGGGGACAGTGAGTGTGTGGAACTGAGATAGTGAAGAAATTCCCTTTATTGATACAAATTAGCACTCATTCTTCAATTTGGTCTTAGTTACCTTGGCCACTGAGAGGGTTTGACTTGTTCAAGGTCAGAGAGTCATCGAATATCAGGAGCTGGACTTGAACCCAGGTTTTCCCAACTCAGAGATTGGCCCTCCATCTACTCTGCCGAACTGTAACGTAACATCTTGGGAATGTATTGTCTTCCCTAAAATCTGCGAAAGTTCATTGGTTCCTTTTTAGGTGATGATTCTTAGAGTCTCAGTCCCAGAATCTCAGGGTTAGAAGGGACTTCAGAATCCCCTAGAATCCCCCACAACACCCCTAAATGTGGCCATACAGACTTTCCATGATTGGGATGCTTCTAATTGTTTATTGATTCCTATCTCTGAATGTAAGGTATGGAAAGCCTGGGGGGAAATGTTAATCTCTTTGAATTAAAAACTTGAAATTAAAAAAAAAAAAAAAGATAAAATGGTTCACCTTTCTTCTGTTGTTTGTGCTCCGTTTGAAATTTAAGTGAATACTTGCTCAGAAAAAGATTTGTTTTGATAGGTGAGCACAGGAAACCAGACCATGGACTTGGAATCACGAAGACCAAAGTTAGAATTCTGCCTCAGATATTGGGCCCCTTGGCAACGAAATCACTTAAATCTCTCTGATCCTCAGTTTATTCATCTGTAAAATGAGAAATTAAATTCAAAGACTGGGCTTCCTGGGTTTTTAGTTTTAGCATTAACCAAAGAAATTGGGACCTTATGAAACAGGAACTCATCTATGAGTCAGTCCCATTTTGACTTTTGATTTTCTCTGTCCTGAGGGGGCACAGCAGCCAGGTGGTGTCATGGTGGATAATAACACTTAGAATCTGAAAGACTCATCTTCATGAGTTCAAATCTGGCCTTAGGCACTTACAACAATGCCTGAATGGACAGATTTCCTCCCTACAGAAAAAAAGCTTCCTAATGGGACTAATGATTTCTATAGGAAATTTACAAAGCTGAAGCTTTGCAACATGCATATGCATGTGCTGCCCCATCTTACTCCCCTAATCACATAAAATAATCTTTAAGTTCCTTCCAGTTTAAATATTCCCTGACCTTTCAACTACATATTTTTTTATTCTTATGTAAAAATGACCTTTATTCTCCCAATTAATTCAGTCTTACCACTGCTCATGCTGATGTATTATTAATAGATTGATTGAAGTCACATGTTATCATTGACTTAGTTTTCTGAAAATCCAAAGAGCAAACTACTTACTTGGAAAAGAGCCAGCAACAGGAGTTTGATCCTAGTTATAATTCTCACTGAAAAACATCTGGTGTATGTTAATTGCAATCTGTTTTGACTTGCTCAAGATTTATGATGGTTAATATCTTTGGAAACACCATGCCAGGTGATTGAAGAGCCAAATGTTGATAAACAATAGATGACCCAGAAGAAATTCACTGGGAATCTTAAGAAGGCATTTCCCCAAATGACAGATTTGATTTGAAGCCATCCTAGGTTCTGGGTCCACAATCAGCTTCCAAATGTAAAGCTCTCTCCCCTACACACAAATTTCCAATGACCTGCTATTATTTAGTTAAAGTCTCCAAAGTCTATTAAAAGAGAGCAAAAGGAATGGACTGACTCTTGGAAATATATTTTCTTAGTGAGTTCTGATTATTACAAAATAAAAGCTGGCAAGGTCCTTGGGGGAACAGGGACAGGGGGATGTCATCGTTTTCCAGATGAGTAAACTAAACCCCAGAGATATTAGGTGATTTTTCACACAAGTAGGAGATGAGTGAAGTTGTCATTCATGTGGGTACCTGATGACAAAGAGCTGAATGCTACAGCATAGGGAAGGCAGCAAATGATTAACAATAATAATAATAAAGAGCTGTCTGGAACCAGATAACAACTTCAAACTTGTCTCTAATGCTCACTATTTGGGTGACCTTGGACAAGATGCCCTTGGGCCTCAATTTCCCCACCTGTAAAACAAAGGGGACCCTTCCCATTCTCAATCTATGATCCTATGATAATAACAGGATAACTCAGATTAATGCATCCCTTCCCTGCCAATTATAAGATAAGGCAGATGATGAAGTTTACTGTTATATAAACTAAGACTCAGGGAAATGAACAAATTTGCCTACAGTTAGTGACACAACCATGAAGTGTCAAAGGCAAGATTGACACCCAGATCTCCCGTCTCCTAGTCCAACAGTTTGTCCACTAAACTAGTACTTTAGTTTGAACAAAAAGTTTACTTTTATGTCAGTATATAGCTGAGGAGCAGCCTAGACAATTACCTCATCCCACTTATTGTGGATGATAAAGATGCTACAGCATGATACTTCAATCAGGTGAGACTATGTCTTCATCAATAGATTAATCAACATTTAGGTTGTTTGAAGATTACTTAAAAGCCATCAGATGAACCTAAGTAATGATGATTACATTCTGATTGTGTGAGAGACTTGGTCACAATGTGAGGGGGAATGTATAAAATGAGATGATGTTCAAAACCCTGAAGATTTTGAGTGAGCAGTGAATGAGTATTTCTTGAGAATCCTTGAGAAGGATTATAGTTGTCCACGGAGTCTGTATACTTCTGAGATAACGTTCTTGTTCTTCCATCAGAGGCACTCAGAGGTCCAAGATCGAGTCTCCGGATTTGCACATATATTTGGTACAAAGTTTTGTGGATGTTTTTCTGCTTTTGATGGAGTTTTCTGCTTTAGTACTGTGATTAGTATGCTCAAAAGGGAGGGGTATCAGCATATGATTCAATACGAACAATGCATGAGTTTCCTTCCCTGTGTTTCCTCGATGGGGGCTACAACATACCCAGAGAGCAAGAATATCTCACGGATTTCTGGGCCTTTGAGACCATGAGACAGTCCCCTGGATGCAGGATTTACAGCAGACTCCGTGTTGAAGACTTGGCTGAAATCTGAGTTAACTCAATCTATGGCATTCTGATGAAAGAATAATTTAATAACTGTCAAAAAAGGAATGGCGTTAGTCGGTAAAACCTGTTCTTAAGGAAGTCATTGATATTGAGTCTGTCCCTTTTGAAAGGTTCACTAAACTTGGCATGGGGACCTGCATCTAAAATCCCTGATGCTTGGAGCTCTCAAGGCTTGAGGATCCTTTAAACTGGGGAGTTCTGAGTGGCAGCAATACAGCAACACCCTGAGATCAGAAATAAAAGGCAAAGCTGATCCGTGGGATTGGGCTGTGAGTGGCCACCAGATTTCCAGCCTGGTCCAGCTAAAGAGACCAAGGCTCAGGTACATGCACAATACAGCTATCCTACATGCATGCATATGCCCTATGTGTGAATAGGTATATGCACATGTATATGTGGGGGGGGAAGGGTAGATAAGTGGAATCGACTGTGAAGTCAGGAGGACGTGGGTTCAAACAGGCCCAGACACTTCCTAGATGTGTGATCCTGGGCAAGTTACTTAACCTGATTTGCCTCAGTTTCCTCATCTGCAAAATGAGCTGGAGAAGGAAATGGTCAACCTTTCCAGCATCTCTGCCAAGAAAACTCCAAATGGGGTCATGGAAAACAGGACATGATTGCAATGACTGAACAACCACACACACACACACACACACACACACACATGCATATCATCAACATCATCATCATCATCATCTCTTTACTAATATAGTCTAAGAGTTTTCCTAGAAATCTAGACCTGGAAGGGATCTCAGAGATCATCTAATTCAACTTCTTTCATTTACAGATGAGGAAACTGAGGCCCAGGGTCATTAAGTGGCTTGCTTTTCTCCTCCAATTTTGTACTATAATCTTTTCTTACATGATGGTCACTTCTTCAACGATACTCCCACCCCTCCCCAGTTTACCCTTCCCTTGTAAAAAAAATGAAATGAAATGAAGGAAGGAAAAAGAAAGAAAGAAAAAAGGAAGAAAGAAAGAAAAAGAGGGAAAGAGGGAAGGAGGGAAGGAAGGAAAGAAGGAAGGGAGGGAGGGAGGAAGGGAGGAAGGGAGGAAGGAAGGGAGGAAGGAAGGAAGGAAGGAAGGAAGGAAGGAAGGAAGGAAGGAAAGGAGGAAGGGAGGGAGGGAGGGAAGATTTTTCCCATGCTTTTTCCTAGTCATCACCTCCGAGCCCTTAAAAGGAACTGAAGGACTTGTCCAAGGTGCTACCGGGCTCACGGATGTCCTGGGTTCTAGACAGATCTCAGGAAAGATCTCAGGATCTTTTGCTTTAACTGCAAAAGGGGAAGGGTCGCAGCTGGGACAACAGTCTGAGAGTCTTAGGGGAGTGGGGAGGAAGGGGACAAAGGAAGGTTTTGGGAGAGTTGGAGGAAGAGGTGGCTCCAGCGGTCCTAGAAGGGGGGGGGGGGGAAGACCAGGAGAGAAGGGAGGGGCTGGGCGGAGAGGAGCCCGGGAGATGGGAAGGGTCAAGGATTTGGGGAGGGGCTCAAAGGGTGGGGCTTTGGGGCAGGGTTGGGGGGAAGCTGGGAAATGATGATGGGGGAGGGCTCAGTGGGCGGGGTAGAGGGGTCTGGAAAGAGGAACCTAGGGGGAAGGGACGGAGCCAGGCGGGCTGGGAAGAGCAGGTGCTGAGAGGGGGCTTGACTGAAACGGGAGGAGGCTGGCCTGGGGGATGCCTCGCCTCGGGGAGGCTGGCCTGGGGAGGCCAGAGGGAGGCGGCCTGGGGATGCCTGCCCGGGGAGGCTGGCCGGGGAGGCGGCCTGGGGAGGCTGGCTGGGAGGGAGGCTGGCTCGGGGGGGAGGCTGGCTCTGGGAGCGAGGCTGGCTCGGGGGGCGAGGCTGGCACTGGGGAGGCTGGCTCTGGGGGGAGGCTGGGAGGGAGGCTGGCTCGGGGGGGAGGCTGGCTCTGGGAGCGAGGCTGGCTCGGGGGGCGAGGCTGGCACTGGGGGGAGGCTGGCTCTGGGGGGGAGGCTCCTTTCAGAGACAGAAAAGGGCCAAAGGGCGGAGCCAGAGTCAGGGGCGGAGCCAGATCCAGGGGCGGGGCCAGAGCCAGGGGCGGAGCCAGAGCTTCAGAGGGAGGCGAGGCGGGGCTGCGCTAAGGACCTCTCATTGAGCGGCGTCGCTTCCTCCCCGCCGCTGGATGCTTCGTCCGGCGCAGCACGCACCGGCGTCGTCTCCATAGTAACCCTGGGGCGGCAGGACGCGGAGCGGGCGGGCGGGAGGTTCGGCGCAGGCGCAGCGTCCCGTTGCCGAGCAGCTGCACCTCCTGTGCAGCTCTGCGCCCCCTGGGAGCGGACCCCCGGCCCCACCATGTCTAACGCGTGAGTATCTGCGCGGGGGAGGGCGGTTCGGCCCCGAAGACGAGCCGGGGCTTCTAGTATACCACAAGCCCCGCAGACGACAGCCATGTGCAGGGCCAAAGCAGGGGAGAGGGGGCGGCGCCAGGCCAGGGAAGGGGGCGGCCGCGAACGGGAGCGCGCGCGGCCTTCTTTGCAACATGCCCCCCCCCCCCCGGGCCACTTAGCGCCGGTAGCACAGTAATTACATCTGCAGGGACCCGGGGCCGCGCCGCCTGCTCGCTGTGCACGGTAAGAGCCGGAGGCCCGGGGCGCGGCCTCCCCGGGCGCGCTGAAGTCGGAGCCGCCGGCGGCGGCGCGCAAGGCCCTGAGTTCAAGTCCTGCCCGTGGCTGGGACGACTCGCGCCCTCGGAGGCTCGGCCCGTCCGCCTGCCTCGGAAAAGCCCCATCTGGCCACGAGTGGGAGCGCCCGGGCCCCTGCGGGTCGGCCAAGGGATGGAGACGTCGAGCCCGGAGGAGGCGTTGGCTTCTGGCCGGGGCCGGCGGGACCGGCCCGTGCAAAAGGGGTCAGCCCCGGGCCGCCAGCGCAGCGAGAAGCAAGAAGCGCAGCGAGAAAGGAGAGCGCTCCGCCTGGCGGGAAGGGCCGCGGGGGCGGTGCCTCGGCAAGGAGGCGGGGCCCCTGCCTGCAGCCGGAACGCCCCCCGCCGCCCGGGCGGCCGCCGCCCCGCCCGCAGCTCCGGTTCTGGGCCCATCACTTAGTGATGAGTCCCCACCGGCCCGGGCCGCCGCCGAGCCGCGCCTGCGCAGCGCCTTCTCCGGCCCGCCACGTGCCGGAAACGGCGTGGTGGCTTGCTCTGCTCCGGGAGCTTTTGGCTCAGCCTCTGAGCCTTGCGCTCCTTCTGGCTCCGAACGACCCGGCTCTCCTTTCCTGGCTCCCCTTTGGGAGCCAGCCCCACCCTCATTCCCGCTTCCCCTTCCTGGGGCAGCCCTCCTGTGTCGTGGGGCATTTCCGAGCTCAGTCAGGCTCGGATCCTAGTGGAGGAGGGCGAGCCGGAGCGCTGGGAGCACCGGGCTGCGTCCTAGTGGAGGAGGGCGAGCCGGAGCGCTGGGAGCACCGGGCTGCGTCCTAGTGGAGGAGGGCGAGCCGGGGCGCTGGGAGCACCTGCCTGTGTCTTAGTGGAGGAGGGCGAGCCGGAGCGCTGGGAGCACCTGCCTGTGTCTTAGTGGAGGAGGGCGAGCCGGAGCGCTGGCAGCACCGGCCTGTGTCCTAGTGGAGGAGGGCGAGCCGGGGCGCTGGGAGCACCGGGCTGCGTCCTAGTGGAGGAGGGCGAGCCGGAGCGCTGGGAGCACCGGGGAAGACTCTTGGAAGGAGGCGTTTGGGCCAGAACTCGAACTAGGTGCTGAGTGCGCCTGATGGAGGCGTGCTTGTGTTCGCACCTTTAGAGAGCTCATGAGTACCTAAGTACGTTTGGGAGCGTTCAGGGCTGCTTAGTCTGAATTCAGCCTCCCTTGGAGTTCTTAGGACCAGAGAGCACTCTGGGAGATAACCCATGATCCCTGCCTCGAGAAGGAGGCGTTAACCTTTGGGAGAGGATATATATGGAGGAAGCTCTTAGAGATAGGGGGGGATTTCTCCAGAACATCGATGGGGCTCGGAGAGGAGCACTCTGGGAGGAAGCCCACAAGCCCTATCTTCGAGGCAAGAGAGATTCCTCGTATCTTCTACCTTGGTGCTGGCCGGAGGCTGAAGCAAGCAGAGGCAGAAGCCAAGGACAAAGCTGCGGGAACTCAAGCAGAGAGACAGGTCTCTGAGCTAACCGGGCTAATTTGGAAGGAGAAATAAACGTTTGCATTTTTACCAGCTGGCTGCATTTTGGAGTAATTATTTATTTCAACTGAGACTAAGGCTGCCTCCAGAAAAACCTTCACAGAAGATGGTGTAGAGGAAAGGGAAGACTCTGGACAGGGCTTTGGATCATACACATGTTGGGAGAGAAGAATTAAGAGAATCTGGATGGGAGACGGAGAAGGATGGGGGTGGGGGTAAGTAGGAAACAGAAGATTGTGTCAAGGAAAAAATGTTTGAAAAAGAAGAAAAGGGCCAATAGTTTTACACGTTAGAATCATCCGGATGGAAAAGAGCTGAGAAAAGACTAATGCATTTGGCCTTTAGAAACCCATTGCTACAACAGCTCTCTAAGGTCACTAGAATGGTGAGAACTGAAGTCAACTTACAAGCAAGTCCAGAAAGAGTTAGAGAGATGGTAAGAGATACAGAAGAAAGAAGGATGGCTGATGGAGCCACAGCCAGAGAGTGCAAGATAGGATAGGTAGAAAGTGCCCGCCATGTTTAAAGTTGAAGGGAAGGAGAAGAGCCTGAGTGAGAATGGGGAGAGAAGTTCTAAAGACCATAGATGGGAAGTAAGTGTTTCTATCATCAGGTAGTCTGTCCCTTTTTTAAAATAGAGACTAGTAAAATCCTTAAAAGAATTAATCTGCCTTTCTAACTACTCACTGAGCACATTAAAAGAGGGAAAAACCCAAACCAATAAATCCTTAATACCTCCATCTCTTTAAGGAAGCAGTATGGTTCAGTGGAAAGAACTTTTTTTTTTTTCTGGAGGAAAAAGACTTCTTTTTGATTTTTAATCCTTTAAATCCTTGCTCTGCCACTTACTATATAAACAATCTTGGAAAATCACCTAAATTTACTGTGCCCCAGTTTCTTCCTTTTTAAAATGATGGGATTGGATTATGTGACCTCCAAATCTTTCAGTTCTGTGAACCTGTGATTCTTTGATGCTAAGTCACTTTGGCTCTCTGGTTCTCAATTCCCTTATTTGAAAATTTAGGAAATTGGGCAAATAGTCTGTAAGGCCTCTTGTAATTCTAATTCAAATAAAAATAAAAAGGATACTAATCCTTTGGTCAGTAAATTGGGAAGAAAGCCTTTAGTTTAGGAAAGAATAAGAGTTACAAAACAGAGGTTCAAAAAGGAAATAAAAGGGGTTGAACAGTGAGTATGGAGAATGTATAGGGAAGAGAAAAATAAAAGTACTGTGAAGATACAGCAAAGAGAGCCCAGATGACGTGGCATGGGATGCATTTGCCATGGAATCATTTGGTTGCTCTTCCCCAACAAAACTCAAGGAAGACTGGATGTAGGAAAAGTGAGGCAGAAAAATTGGTGGTTGTTGTCAATCTTAAATGATGTCAAGGCCCCCATCATTGGTATGAGGCTCCCATTGGGATGACAATGAAATGCCATCATGAAAGTGGTCAGTCATGCCATTGAAACTGAGTAAAAAGAATAGGAAAGGCAGAAAATGAATGAACAGGGCGATGGCACTGGGGGGGTTGATGGTCGTAGTGACAGAAGTGCAAAGGGGATGTCCACAGGGTAGGTGAGAGCGATTTTGTCCACAAGCCCCTACTTTAAGGGGTGATATTATATGACAGAAGCCCTTAGATTTGCTCAAAAAGGAGAGCTTCATCCTCCTTTTGAGTACAAAGGATTCCTATCATTTCCTCTCCTTAAATCCCACTACTCTGTAGCATTTTGAAAAGAGATCTTTGATTCCTTTAGCTTAAGATTTTAAAAAAATGTTTCCTCTTTTATCAGAAGGAAGATTATACAATGGCATGAGAGCTGATCTCAGAGCCAGGAAGCCTTGGGGGCAAGGCTGGACTCTGAGCCATACAAATCACTTGTCCTTTAGTTCTACTTCTCTAAAAATGATGACCTGGATCAGTAAGAATTTCCTGGCCAAGCCTTCTCTGTCCCAATGCAACCACAAGTCTAGTCTTTATCCATCATTTTATATAAAATTACACTTTCTCCATTTATTTTGTCAAGTTTCCCAGTATTTGATAAATTAATTGCAATCATTACCACTTCATGAGCCAGAACTAGAAACATATCACTTTCTTCCTCATGGATCCTATGAGTATTATTTCCCCAATTCACTTTAAAAATATATTTTGAAAAAATTTATAATAACTTCAATGAAAAACAAAAAGACTCAGCAATTTAAATAGTTATGCGATTTTATTAATTCAGACATGGCCTCCAACCCCATCCAACCTTTCTCCTTTTACATGATTCTTGCCCCTAGGGACAATTTGCAGATGGCTATTGTTTCTTCCTAGTTCCCCTTTCCTTAGGTCCAACTCTCATAACACTTGTGGTGGTCTCTGTAAATGCAGAGGCCCAGGATGATTCCCACCTCTACTCCCCCACCCTACCCCCAGTGGTGAGCTAAGTCCCCCAAACTAACATTTGGGAGAAATAGCTTTTCTCTAGCCTTCAGCTGCAATTCAGAGATAAGGATTTGTATACTAAATACAGCTGTGTTTCCAAAAGAGTTCTCTGCTTCCTTTCTAAAATGGGGTCTTGTGAAGATGACTTTAGTGAGGAAAGAGTTTTCATCTATTTGAAGGGTGGTTACACTGTATTGATGTAAAAAAAAAAAAAATTTGGCAGCAGCGAGATGGAACAGTAGATAGAGCACCAGCTCTATATACAGTCAGAAGGACCTGAGTTCAAATCCAACCTCAAATATTTGACACCTAGCATATGTGTAATCTTGGGCAAGTCATTTAATCCCAATTGCCTAAGGAAGGAGGGAAGAAGGAGGGAGCAAGGAGGAAGAGGTAGGAAGGGAGAGATGGAAGGAAGGAAGGGAAAAGGAAAAGACATTGCTGGCCTGGGGACCTTTTTCTGGGAATTTAAAATATGTTATGGGTATTAGAAATAACTCCCAGACTGTCTACTTTTGCTCTCAATTCCTAACTAGCTCATTTCCTTTTCTGGTCATCTTTTACCTAAATTATATATTTTATTTCACTTCTCACTTGCCAATCTTTATTGATAGTATTTCATTTATTCAAAGAACATTAATCTCAAGCGTGCTGAGCACTATGGGAGTTTCTGAAGAAGAGGTGATATATCATCACGGATCTATCCAAAGTTGACTTAGGCCCACCATGTATGTCTCTCTGAGGTGACGGGTACTGACAGTTTTCAGCTACAGTGGTCTTCCAAGATTTGTAGCTTTGTTGAATCAAAAGAGCAAGATTGAGGTTAAAAAGATGGATTTTGTGTCAGACACAGTTGGATCTTTGAATGTCCTAGAGAATTTCTACAAAAGAGCCAAACCTAATACCCTTCTCTTATTCACTGTTGACCTAGATTATTATCTCACTATGATATTTTTCCAGGATATAAATACCAATACAATTATTCAATGGAATGACCATCAAACTTCACTTCAAAATCTAGCTCGAAATGCTTTCTTCTTCCTCTTGTGGTTTCTTGAGCTGATTTGCTTTGAGTAGCTGTGATTCAAGTCAGCAAATGTTTCTTAAATATTTACTACAGGTCAGGAAATGGGCAAAGACAAAAATGAAACAATCCTTACCTTCAAGAAGTTTCTATTCAGCTGGAGTGCAAAGACTTGGAGTGAGAAGACATAGGTTTGATCTTGGCATTCATTCTCTTCTCTGTGTCTCAGGGATTTATGATCTATAATGTCCCCTGCAGCTATGGGCATTGGAGAAGGGAGAGACTGCCAGCACCTGGAGGAATCAGGGATTGTTTCAGCTCATATTTGAGCTGAACTTTGATTCTGCTCAATGACAGGGGGCCAGCTTCTGGAATATTTATGAGATGGGAGACAAGATATCAAGTTGAGAAAAAAAAAACCACTCCCTTGCCTAAAAACTAGTGTTATAAAAGGGACTAATGTGCAATAAGTCTGGAAATGTAGGAGCCAGATTGTGGAGAACTTTAAATGACTGGCCATAGTGATTTACAGATGGTTTTTTTGAAAAGAGAAGCAGTATGACACTTTAGATTATAAAGCAAGACATAATCATTCTGGCCTAAGCAGTCTATATCTACAAATTAAGAGGATTTTTTTGAAGGATTTGAGAAGGATGGATTGAAGTGAGGATTGATTCTACACAGGAAAACCAATTATGAGACTGTTAACAATAGTCCAGACTAGAGATGATGAAGCTGTGATTAGAAAAAAAGACAAATGTGAACCACTGAGACTTGGTGGGGCAGGGTTTGGAGTAGCAGAGGAAGTATCAAAGGTGACAGGGAAGCAATGGCTCACTCCCGCTTTGGCAAAGTGTACGTGACTTCAGGACTTGGACAGCGCCATCCGCATCTTCCTGCACTGAAGCTGCCAGAGTTCCTGATCAGTGTCAGGTATTGATAAGTCTTTGTTCACCCTCATCAAAGATTTCTAAGACCTGCTTCTTGCCCTCAAGGAAATTTTTTAGCTAGAGGTGGAAGATAACAGTACACCCAAATAAATATTATGAAATATTAAAAATGTGGAACTGAGTTTGAGAGAAACTTGATCAATCAAGAAAAGCTTCTTGAAGATATAATAGGAACTAGATCTTGAAGGCAGGAAGGAATTGATAGGTATTGCTAGAGCTAAGGGTTGGGAATAGAGTTCTAGGTGGAGAAATAGCATCAGCCAAGGCACAGAGAGTTGTGTGTGTGTGATGTGGAGTGTGTGTGTGTGTGTAGAAAGTACAAATAGTGATGATTTGGAGGTATGTATTTTTAGACTTGCTTCTTTGCTGAAATAATTAATTCATTAATTAGCTTCCTTTACTGTTTCTCTGGAGTTTTCTAAAAAATCATGATGTTTGCAGCAAATATAAATTGTTTCCTCTTTGCCTCTGTTTATGCCTAAATTTCTTTCAATTGTCTTATTTATATCATTAACATTTCTAGAACTATGTCAAATTATAGTGGATAAAGAAGGCACCCTTACTTTATGTCTATACTATTGGGAAATTTTCTAGTATTTCTTTTTGATAAATAAGTTTTAACATTGTACTTACATTTTAAAATGTAGCTTCTCTGTCCTTTGAAATTATTTTTTTCCTTCCTTTTTTAAAGAAAAAAAACCCTAGTGTTGTAGTTCACCAGATACTTTTTCTATATCTGTTGGTATCAAGTGTTTGGAAGTGGTTTACTTCTAAAATAATGAATTTGCCCCAATTATTTTTCTGAAGTTTAACTCTTCTTGCATCTTAGGTATAAATCTAATTTGGTCATAGTGAATACTTTAAAAATATCTATTGTTTTAGTCTCTTTGCACTTAAATTTACAAAACCAATTTTCCTCATGATCTTGTAGCTTGCAGATTCCATCGTCTTCTCTTTTTTTGAAAATTAGAAAACTATTTGCTTTCCTTCAGTCTCACAATGCCCACTCCATTGTCCAAATTGTCCAAATCTTTGAAATCTCATTGAATATGATGAAGAATCCTATCAGCCAGTTCTTTCAGTACTGAATGATGCCATCTACCTAGGTCAGCTGACATGAAAGTTTATCTATCACCTTCTCCCATTAGTTATTTTTTTCTTTATCATTTACAGTGAAATGGTCAATTCCCCTCTGCAGAAAAAAACCAAAGTAAAATAAGAATGGAGCATCTCTGGCTTGTCTCACTTGTCAGCATATAATCCATGCCATATTATGATCTGGTCTTATCCTTTGATCTCACTCCTTTTTTTCCCTGATGATGGAACCTTAAAAAAGCAGCAGCAATTCTTTTCTTATATTTAACCTTATTTTCTAGACTCACTTCAATTTGCTGTAGCATTTCAGATTGCTATTTTTACAGGACTGTTCTTCATCCTCAGTCGTGGGTTTCTACTTATTTAATTTTGTGCCTCTTTTACATATTTCAATTGGGAATCTGTATTGGCCTCTTTAGCCAATTCTTATTTTCCTCATTAGCATAGTTTCCCTTTTAGGTTTCATAACATCATTTTGGAAGAATTTTCCAATTTCTCCTTCTTTGATTTCCTCTGTAGACTCCAAGTGATCCTACCTGTTGTTACTCCTCTGAACTCCTTGTAATATGTCCTCTCCAAATCTAGGGTTTGTGCTGGACCATGCTGGTTTTCTCCTCCCTTTGTATCAAGCAGTCACTTTCCTCAAGTTTCCCCACCTTTCCACTCAAATTACCAAATTTCTTTCTCGGTGAGAATGGGATTCAAATTAAAGTTCCTTTTGTTATTCCTTCTGCCTTTTCAAGGTTGAATTTTTTGTTAATGAAAAGCAAGAATTTATTAGAGCCCTTCCTTGAGGTAAAAAGAGGATCCTAAGAGATAAATGAAGTCTGCCATCACTCTTCTAACATGACACCTCACTCGTGATCTTTTTCCTGGATTTATTCAGTTTTCTTTTGCTCTAGATGATCAGGAATATATAGAAAGAGTGAAGCTGATGTCTGTGTAATTCTGCCTCACTTAAATACAATTCATATGCAAGTCAAGACATCATCCATGATGTCACGGATTTTCTTCAACAACAAAGAATGAATAATAACAATAAAAGATCTTAGTATAGTTGTAAGTTTTATAGCTTAACATAATTTGTTTGGGCTTTAAACTAAAACTTTAAAAAATACACTAAAAGTATTGGTACGCCCAGATTCCCCCCCAATGGGGAGTGGTAGATAAACTTCAATTAATACCTAAATTATCATTTCTTTGTGTGTGTGTGTGTGTGTGTGTGTGAAGTTAGCAATGATTGAGTGCTGACTATTTTTGCCGAGGAGATTTGGGATAAGATTAAGAAGACTGTGCAGAGTATGTATGGAATCTGTTAACCTTGTGATCAGTTCATTAGTCCTCTATTCTAACTTAGTTTACATAGCATTTTCCCTGTAGACAAATGCAAATTAAGCTCTCAATTATATTTCTAGTAACGAAATTAACATAATGGCATTCCATTGACTGCAGAGTACTAGGCAACTATTTTAGGGACTTTATTTATTATTTGATCACATCTCACTCACCAGGGAATGAGGATAAAGAAAAAAGAGGATTTTTCAAACCATTAAATCTTTATGTATTTTATTTTCCAATCTGGAGCTAATATTCTCACTGATTGCTCTATGTGCAGATAGGATTTTTTTTCCCCCAACTAATCTGAGTGAAGCACTTTCTCATGAGTCCCTTTGCCCCCATATATGAAAAAGCAATTTGTTTGTTAAGTACCTGGGGAAAATAGTTCTGACAGCCTTAGCTCAGAACCCATAAAAACATGGGAAATTGGCAAAATGTAGGCTTTTCATATTAAATCAAGACAGACAGCTGCAGCGTACACTCTGTTAGATTCCTTTGGGATTTGTATAGTAATTATTCATCTAATCCAAAAGTGAGCAAAATGGTACAATCCCTTTTAATTGTGCAAACATAAATTATGTGGCCTAAAGAGCTAGGTCCCAGTGCATCTTCATATAAAAACAAACAGTGAGAGTTAAAGCTAATGGTCTTCTTCCTGAAAGTACCCTACTTTTTAGAAGTGTTTGTTAATCTCATTAGTGTGTTAATTTGCCTGCCTTTTAAGGGGTTGTAGGTGGATTCAAGTACTTTGTATGCTGTAGGAGAGCTGGGGACAGCTTCATTTGTTATCTTTTTATTCTTCCCTTTCTTAGCACAGTATTGTCTATTTTTGCTTAAAACATCGGTGTATATTTTTTGCTTAGAACATAGTAGTTTGCATGTTGTCTGCCCGTTAAATTATATGTTTGTTGAGGAGATGTGCTGAGTTTTTCCCTTTCTTTGTATCTCCAGCACAGGGCTGGGTTTAGAATAAGTGATTGTTGCCTTGATTTTTCTTGACTGTACACATGAAGTATTTCTTCATGTAATTCAAAGCCTCCTGATTGATATGTAATTTATATTTTGATTTGTTTTTCTCATTGTTAAATTTCTTTGACCCCCACTAAACCAGCAGCTCCTCCTTTGTCCTTCATCTGTCCTAGCTCCCAGCTACTAGGGTCAATTGATCAGAATCCTCATCTCATTCTCCCACACAAATGCAGTGAGTAAATCCCATGGGTCTGAGGCCTTTTTCTGGCTGTGAGGACCTATAGGCTCTGATGACCCCTACGCATCAGTCATTTTTTTCCAGTCATGTCCAGCTCTTCGTGACCCCATTTGGTGTTTTCTTGGTAGAGTTACTGGAGCAGTTGCCATTTTGTTCTCCAGTTTAGAGGCAGACAGGGTGAAGCGACTTGCCCAGAATCACACAGTAAGCATGAGGCTGGATTTGAACTCGTGAAGGTGAATCCTCCTGACTCTGTGCAGTCTCTTTCTCCAGCTGCTATTGCGTTACCAACTTCTTCCTTTATATTTCCATTCCTGGAGTTGTTGTTTCTTCTTTCAGAACCTACAATAAGATGTGGGGAGAAGCCCAAGAAGCCCTCAACTCTCTGCTGGAGGGGGAGTCTGAGAAGGCTCTGGAGCCACCTCAGGACCAGATGGTGATCTTCCAGATGCTGGCCACCTTCTACGTCAAGTACGTCCAGATTTTCCGCAACTTGGAGAACGTCTACGACCAGATGGTGCATCCACAGAAACGCATCCTCATCCGAGAGGTGCTGGACGCCGTCATGGGCCGCATCCTGGAGCTCAAGAACGAGATGGTCGAGCTGGAGTTTTCAGAGTTCCACTACTTTGATGACATTTTACAAGACCTGAAACTGGCCCCTGTAAGTTCTGCCTTCTGTCAGCGTCCCCTCTGTCTGTCTGTCTGTCTGCCTCTTTTTTCTTGGGGTTAGAAGCTGGTGAGACGGTCCTTCATCACATTTCCTGAGAGGGTCGGTTGATGTCTTAGTTTCTGGGCTCACTGGGTGGGGTGGTATGGCAGAAAGACCACTGGACACAGACTAAGGCAACCTGGTTCTCACACCATGTGCCAGTCTGGTTGAATCACTTTACCTGTGAATCTCCACTTTCTTGCCTGTGTATGGGGTTAATTCTTGTGCTATCTACCTCATGGGCTGTCCCAAGCATCTTGGGTTTGGAGCTAGGGGCCTGGTCAACCCACCATACTCACACCTGTTGTGCCAGGGTGCCAAGGCTGACAATCTGCCCTCTGCACTGGGGCTGGCAACATCAGTGTTGCCCTGCTGGTGCCCAGAGGCCCACAGGAGAGCCTTGGTGCTGTACTGAGAGTATGGGGCAGAGGGTGGGGGTCTGACAGCTTACCTGAGCTGGGGACCCAGTGCTGGCTACTAGTGTATGCTGGGGCCCAGTGGAGTGCTTCAGCGTTTCCCCACGGTGGTGGCTGCCTGTTTGCCCTCAATGAGCACTGAAGGACAGAGCTTGGAGCTGGAGCCTTTATTTAGGAGGTCAGCTTAGAGGTCTTGAACCCAGATCTTCTGCCTCCCTAGTCTTAGAGAGCCTTTCTGCTCTACTATGTTGTTCTAATCTTTTATATTCAGAACAAATTACCACACTTTTGGTATCCATAAATTGCTAGTCATTTGTCTTGATTGTCTTTTTATATTTATTTATTATATACTATTATATTATATTTATCATAGAATTGACTTAATTAGTCAGTTTTCTTAAGTGGAAGGCATCAAAATTCTAGGATGACAGAACCAAAACCAGGTCTAGAAAGAGGAAATGTTTGGGTCATGAAAACACAAACATTTTTTTTTAAATTAATCTAAAAAAACTTTAAAGCATAAAATTTAAATGTTATCATTTCCTTCAGCATGCTTGCAAGGCATCAGATGATCCTCAAAATCACCAACAAATTATTATTTCTATTACAAATGGAGAATCTAAACCGATAAAGTGATTCAGGTCCAGGGAATCTATAATAAAGTGGGAAGTTCAAAACTATTTATCAGTTAATTCAAAGGCAAATATTTATTGAGTATATATTTCACTTCCTTAAATAACTAATTTTATTATGACATGGAGGCAATTCAAGATTCTTGAAAGCAATATCATTGGAACATAAACTTTGTTATATCTTACCTAGAAGGGAAGGCTTTGACTAGTGCCGTGTGATGGACTATAGATTCTAGGTAAGATCAGAGACGCTCTTCAACAACAGTCATTTGGAAGTCATTCAAGCTCTAAAAGGAGGAAGAGATTGAGCAAATGTATTTTTTTCCTCTTGTAGAAGAGATATGCGGCATAATAGACATAGTGTCTTATGCCCCATTATCGGACACAATCCTTGAGATAAATTGGGCAGTTGATAAACATTTATTCTGATCCAGGCATTGTGCTAAGGGCTGGGGATACAAAGAGGCAAAAGGTAGATCCTGTTCCTCAAAGAGTTCAGTAACAACAATGGTCTTTGTTTACAAAGGAAGACTTATTATTAGGGATGGAGCTGGCTTATATCTAGAAATCACTTGTAAAAACATCACAAAGACTTTTTTTTAAATGACAATTGCTTTCTATTACCACCAGGATTTCCCTCACAATCTGTTTCTACTTTATTTTTTCCCTTGCCAAAATCATTTTAGTCTGGAAAAATTAAATCCGACATTATCTGAATAATTTCTTCCATATGTTCAATAAACATTTTCTCTTCTCCATATTAGAAATTTATACATTTTTCTTTTATTTACAATATCTTGTGATTTAAGAAAATCAAGTCAATGACACAGTAGGATTTTATTGTAGTTGTAGCTTGAATTGAGGGTCTAAATTTACTTTTTTATCTTGTTGATCCAACTTCACTTGTACTCTTGCCACAACATTTTTTTTTTTTAAAGATTGAAGTTACTACTATTTTCTCTTTTTATTTTTTTTCAACTGCTCCATCCATTCATTCAACAAGCATTTATTAAGAGCCTACTCTGCATCGGGCATTTTGCTATTCACCAGCAATAAAAAGCAAAAAATGACAGCCCCTGCTTTCCACGAGCTCCCATTTTATTGGAGAAATAATATGGATGCATACAAATAAATGCAAACTATAGAAAGGGTAGCTACAAAATAATTTCAGAAAGACCTAGGGGGTCTAGAACCTGGTGGAGGAAAGGGGGGGAGGGAATAGATTTTTTATTGAAGGTGATAGTTGAGCCAAATGTTGAAGGAAGATAGGAGTTTTCTAAGGAAGAGATGGGGAAGGACAAAGCTTCAGAGACATTTTCTGGCAACAACATGAAAGGGAATAATGCATAATAAATTTGGCTGGGAAGGGCTTTCAGTACTTGGGCCTAGAAGCAGTGGGGGTTCCAAAATTTAAAATAGTGAACATTTAATCAACATTTGAGTGCAATTGTTAGCAGACTGGAATGAAGCTATTTTGTTGTAATTTGTACTTTTCTTAGAGCAGAAACAGGAGATTATTATATCATTTGTACATTATAGTCATAGTGATAGCATCCTTAAGAAAAATGCCTATGTGTTTGGGTCTAAAACTACAAACGAAGAATGTTCTCAGCAGGGAACAATCTTTAGCCAATTTTGGAACGAGAATCCTATTTATAGTTCTTCGAAAAGGACAGTTAATTTGTTAGTTTAAATAACATCCTATATTTTAATTGCATGTATCAATATGTAAAAATATTGCCTTGTGTTTTGTCCCTGGTGTGAAACATAAAATGTGTCTCACAGCACAAACAGCTTTAATGAAGGTTTTGGTTTCTTTCAAACAAACAAATCATTAGGGTTTATGATAAAGTATAAACAGGGCCCCAATTAATGAATTTTCTAATGAAACTTCCCCATGGCAGACTTGACAGATGTACTCTTGGAAACAGGACAGCAAAATGATAGAGGAAAATAACTTAGTATTTATATGTTGATATCTTTAAAACATCCATTTCTCCAAATTTGTTAAAATGATTTCAGTGTTTTGTTTTATATAAATACTAGCTTTCAATAGTATCTGGGTGAAATATCTTATTAAAAAACTGAATTATCTTAAAGATTTATTTTAACAAACTGAAACATCAGTAATAGCAATTGGCATTTTTAATGCTAACTTAGAAATCACACAATTATGCTGTATATAATGAGCAAAATTGAAGTCACTCTAGAAATTATATTTAATATTATGTTATATAAATATATTACATAATTATGTAAATATATACTATTTAACATATGTTTATATATAAATGTGTTTATATATTTATAAATAATATATAAACTATAAATTAGACTTTATATTTTTTCAAGTTCTCGTTTTTTAAACTGGCTGCTTTCTGAAATTAATACAAATCCTAATCCAATTTCAATGTGATAAATACTCAGTACATTCATATCAAGCACTAAGAATTTGGGGAGTATTCAGTTGTGCTTTGGTTCTTGTCTCATGCAGCCCTTGAAAGATACCGGGAAATCTTTTGCTCCTGCAACCATAGAATTTGGCTCGGTTTGAATGTAACTATTTGGAGTTCAGTGATTTGGAATTAGTGAGAGTCCTCAGTGGCGATGAGCTGAATTTTCCTCTTGTTTAAGGAAAGGTTGAGCAAACAAGCTCACAGAGAAAGAAGTTTGCTTTGGAAAGCAGGAGGCTAAGAAAGGTTAAGAAGATAACAGAAAACATTCTTTAGAAGTCCTTAAGCATCATTTACATACAAACACTCCGTGCCCCCACAACAAATTTATCTGTTCCTTAAAGCAAATTCTCCAAGTCCTCTCCCTGGCAACCCTTTTTCAGCTGAATCTGAAATATTGTTGTACAAGCTTGAAAATTAACATTCTTTGAAAACGTTTAAAATTAGACTTGTTTTTCACCAATTAGTTATTATTAGTATGGTTTTGTTCCAGTTTTATTTTTTAAAATGATTTTAGTCATTGTTTTGTTTTTTTTTTTTTTCTCTTATCCTTAACTTGTTGCTTCATAGACCTGGAACTGAATGGGGCCTCCAAGGCCACCAAAGCCAACTCTCCCATTTTATTGAACAGGAAATGAAAACCCAAGCAGAGGGGGCTCAAGATGTCAGTGGTGGCCCTTGAACCTCAGCCTCTGACTCCATAGTGAGGGCTTTTCTCATGACATTGTAGTCATTGTGAAGTCATTTTGCACCTGCTTGTTCCTTATAAAAATAGGAATAAAACTCAATCACCAGCCTTGTTGGGATAGATGGTAATTCGGGCTCTTAAGTTAGGCTCCTCGGTGCCCCTAAGCAAGGTGGGCTTCAGTTTTCTTATCTGGCAGATGGGATTAGGAGGGCTGCCAGACCTCAAAGCTCCGTGTAGTGGGAGCTGTTAAAGTTCTATATGACTGCTGGAATCCAAACAAACCCTTGGTCTCTTTCCTTCCCCAGGACCAGCTAGACATCCCCATTCCAAAGTACTTTTTGAAGGAAAAGATGGAGGTACTAAGAGAACGAGAGAAAGTCCTTGCTCAGATATTGGCCAATGCTGGATTGGAAGATCTGCACCTGGTTTGTACCTGGGCCTTTCCTTTTTCAAAAACATGCTTTGTTGTAACGAGCTCCATGGTTATTTCTGAAAAACCTTGTCTTTCTTGGTACCGGTGGGAGAAGGCTACAGACTTTCAGCACAGTCCCCTTGAAGCTAAATACTACTTTGACATTTTATTTATCAATGCTACTTGAAGAATCACAGAGCACCAAGAAATAGGGTCTATGAGCAATCAATCACCAGTATTTTTTAAATGTTCACTTTGTGCCAGACACTGGGCTAGGCGCTGGGCATTCAAAGGCAAAAATGCTGTTAAGGACCTTGCGTGCTACAGGTATATGTGTGAGTGAATGAAGGGAGGTTATTGTGGGGGGCCGGGGAGGAAAGCCTATTATATAAAATTGTTATTATTAGGGGTATAATTAGTGGCCTATTATGTTAGGAAGGACTATATAAAGGCTTCTTGTAGAGGTGCTTCTTTAACTGAGTTTGGAGAAAGTAAAGAATTCTGAGGGTGAGGTGAAGAGAGAGTGAATTCCACTTAGGTAAAACAGCGGAATTGAGTCTGGTAATGGAGTGCCCTGGGGGAGGAGCAATGAGTCAGCCAGTCTGGGGGATTGTGGGGTCTGTTAAGGGGAATGTAGGAGAATACTGCCGGAAAGGGAGGTTGAGGCAAGGTTAAGAGGAGCTTTAAATGACAAAGAGAAGAATTTATATCTGATCTTAAAGGCTATAGAGAGTCATGGGAGTTTATTGGATAAGGGAGTGACATGGTCAGATTGAAAGAAAGGAGGGAGGGAGGGAAGGAGGAAGGGAGAAAGGAAGGAGAAAGGGAAGAAGGAAGAAAAAAAGGAAGGGAAGAAGGGAGGGAAGGAGGAAGGAAGGAAACAAGGGAGGGAGAAACGGAGGAAGAAAGGAAGGAAGGAAGGGAGGGAGAAAGGAAGGAAGGAAGGAAGGAAGGAAAGGAAAGGAAAAAAGAAGGAAGGAAGGAACAAATAAAGGAATGAACAATGGGGGAACCAATCCAATTAATAATTACCAAAAGTTCACCAAACATAAAGCAGCTTGGGAAAGGAAACCTTGACCTCAAGGTTTGGGTTGAAAATAAGTTGTATAAACCTGAACTAACACAATAGGCATTTAAATTTTTTTGCCTCCATGGTTACCCCTTTGAAAGGAATTTAGTTTTGCTCAAATAATTATGTCATGAAGTAATTTAGCATATGTAGTTAGGAAACATTTGTCTTAACAGTGATTGCACTAGGACTAATAAGATGCTATTGTCTGTAGCTATCAGTTTTCCAGGAGTGTAATATGTAGTGATGTCTTGTTGTCAGTAGAAAGAACCCCAAAGCAGCCACAGTCCCTGTTTGCCTAGAAAGGAAGAGAGAGTCAAGGGGAAGAGGGAGGAAGTGGTTAGAAGTTGAGGATTCTTTGAAAGACCTGGGAGATTATTCCTGTTACTGATTTTTGTTTGGATTTGGGTTTGGCAGTGAATCTGGCAAGAGTCTCCTGATGACTTATCATTGGCACCTGGACAAATTGTTGTCTTCAGACCCAGAAAAACAGATGTACTAAAGAGGAAATCTACAAAATTAGAAGAAAAATAGACAAATTGGAAACAAAAATGATTATAGAACTGATATAGAGTTAGAGAAATGTATCCCACTGGGAACTGCACGTGGTTTAAAACCAAAAAATATCAATACAAAATTTTCTATGGAAAAAAAAAAGATCACTACAAAAACTGCCCCAGTATTTTCTGGCCTGACGACAAAGACAATAGGCCATAAAGCGTGTACAGCAATCAAGCAGTAGTTTGTGATCATAAGCAGCAAAGGCGAGGAGAACCTCTGAGAGTCACCCGAGAGCTCATTTAAGTATATGCAAGAGAATTCTTCTACCTTTAAAGATACCATGTTTTTGTGTTTCTTCTATAGGAAATGTACATACATACATATATATATGCATACATCTATAAAAATATTACATGTAGACATACTTATATAACATGCATATAAATCACATACATATATATTATACAGCTATACACATATATGTATGCATATATATGTACACATACTATATATATGTATGTATGTATGTACATATATATATATATAAAACATATCCATACACTAAAAAAAAAGGTTTACCTTGGGAGAGGGCCAAAATGCTACCAAAAAGCCTTTTTGCTATCCAGGCTGTAAGGGCTGAAGTGTGCTTCAACAGGAAAAAAATAATATGTTCCTAGTAGAAAGTTAAGAATACTCTTAAAACAGAAAGCGGTTCAAGATTATGTCAGGAAGTTGAAGAACAGACAATATGTGAGCTAGAAAATGATAGCAAAACTCTCTAAATTAATGGCCCTCTGGAACAGATGGCCATGTTCTGGAGGCAAACTGGAAACCTTCCAAAGGAGGAACCACCCAGATGCCAGGTGCAGTGATTAAGCCCATTCATTGCAGGTCACATGAGTCAAGTCCAGCATTTATGAGGCTCCAGTATTTTCGGAGGGCTTGGTAAAGGTGAGCCTCCTTGCTGCAGGCTAGGCTGATCTGGCCTAAGTGGGACCAGTCCGGAGACAAGCTCTTTATCTGGGTTGCATATCTAGGGTGTAATAGAAATTTGCCAAACTGGATGGCAACTTTCCACTTCTCAGGATTGGTGTGGGAGTGGATAATAAAGCTGTAAGGTACATGAAAAGAATCCTACAGATTTTGAAATTGTGAGCAAGAAAGAGGAATCTAGGGGGCAGGGAGCTCAGGGAGGATAAGGTATTTCCATTATTCTTTCTGGCTGACAGTAGGGATTTGAGAAAAGAAAGGAAGCTATCAGAAGTGAACAGCCAGATGAAAAATGGTGTCTGAGACCTTAGATTAAAGTACAAGAATCTCAGAATTGAAAGGAATCTCAGGGATCCCAGTTGATACCTGAAAAAAATCATTCCCTCTCCACCAAATGTGGTGAGTGGTCTTTGTATGAAGACTTCCAGAAGAAGGAATTCCCCTCCAGCAGTCCCTGAGGGGCTCCATTCCATTTTGGGGTAACTCTGACTACCAGGAAATATTTATTGATAGTCATAAATTTCCATCTTTTGCAGCATCTACCCATTTCTCTTGGTTCTGTCTTGAAAGACATAATCTTTTGTCAAATGAATTCCTATTTGTAAAGAAAAGTGCCTGCCCCTTAAGAGGTGCTTGATAAACCTTTATTCCTTTCTCTGTCCAAACAGAGAACATCTAATCGCTCATCCACATTACAATTCCAACATTTTGAAGGTAGCTATCATGTTCCGCCATCTTCTAGTTTTTAAACCAAGGCTCTGTAGTTTCTTTGATTCTTTCTTAAAGTGTTTCCCCATTCTGGCTGCCCTTCTCTGGGAACTCTCTAATTCACTGCATCCTCCTGAAAATGTGGAACCGAGACCAAAGTCAGCCCTCCAGACATCACCCAACTAGGACAGAGTTGGGCAGGACTCTCATTCTTGGATGCCATGCCTCTCTCTCTTATATTCATTTTCTTGACTCTCACAGAACACAATTATTCATTAATTAATGACCTTGTAGGCCACTAAGAAACCCCAGCTCTCTTTTCAGACAGACTGCTGTCCAGCCATACCAGCCATACCAGTAATGCCATAGCATACTATGAATGTACCTTGACCTTCTCATCAGCCAAAAAGCCCCAGATCTTCTTCAGATGGACTGCTGACTAGTCGTACCTCCATCTTGGACTTCTGAAGTGACTTTTTTTTTTTTTTTTTAACTCAAGTAGTACTTTACATCCCCCCTGTTAAATTTGATCATATTCCATTTGGTTAAGAACTCCAGCCATTCAGAACTCGGATTATTGACATTTTTTTCTCCATCATTTTACTAAGTCGGGATGATCAAAGCAAACCCTGATTTATAGCATATTCTCATTTTCAAAGGGTTAATAATCATACTGAAATTTTAATTTTTAATGAAAATTTAAATCAGGGCTTATAAGCTGGTTCGAGCTGGCTCTAGCACACCAGTTCCCTTTTAGTCATGTTTGTGCTGCCTTATTTAGTCTAAATCTCAGTAAATACAGAATCCACATGAAAATCGAAGAATTCTGCCTCCCTCCCTTGTCAGTTTTCATGATCCCTTCTTTGGGCTTCCTTTAAAAAAAGAAGCAGCTGTAAAAGCCCTCCTTTGTTTCCCCTTCCCTCTCTTACTCCCCCAACTTGTTCTGAGGTCTAGCTCTCCCGACACGTTCTTAGCCTCTGGTGCCGGGCTTTGGACAAATTCATCCTTTAGTACCTGACCTTGCTTCCATCTTCCAGGCGTGTTTTTTTAAATCTCAGCTGTTCTGTGAGCTCCTTATCCCACCTCCCCAGACAACATCTGGTTTTCCTCCTCAGTAGAACCATTTTTCTTGCTCACTTCCCATCCCTCCTGGGATGAATGGCGACCACTGAAGAATTTCATCCACAGGACTCTCCCATGCTTTTGCTGAATGTTTTTATAGATGGCTGAACAGAGATGAGGTAAGAACAGCCATCCACATCCATCACACCTGGATGGAGGTAAATCTTTGAGAACGTGATTGTTTCTTTTCTTTGGAAGACGTATACAGGGCTCTTTGAGAAGATGGAGACTTGGACGGTTAACTTGGTAACCTATTATTCATCCCTTTTTAAGGGGGAGTGATTAGGGTTCAATTCATGAGGATGATTTGATTGACACAGGCTCTTGTCCAAGGGAGCCATCCTTTTAAAAGGCAGTCATCCAAAATAAAAGCAGGGGAGGGAGGAGGCTGTGAAATCTTTGTATTTGGGATCATTGGATGAGTAGGGGGCAGAGGGGAAAGAATGATTTCAATGGAACATCACTCCCCTACATGGAAAACTATTTGTTGTTCAATCATTTTTGATCGTGTCCAGCTGTTTGGGGTTTTCTTGGCAGAGATACTAGAAGGGTTGGCCATTTCTTTTTCCAGCTTATTTTCCAGATGAAAAAACTGAGGCAGTCGGGATGAAGTGACTTTCCTAGGGTCACACAGCTAGTAAATGTCAGAGGCCAGATTTAATTTAGGTCTTGCTAACTCCAGGCCCAGCTGCCCTCATATGTAAACTGTTGGGTATTTAAAACTGTTGGTTCTCTGGCTCTAACTCCCCATTACAGGCTTATTTCCACTTCACAGGACTTTACATTTCAGCACAATTGTCCTATTTTCTGATAGGAACATTCTATATGCTCTCCTCGCTTTTTGAGAATCTGAGGCAGAAAGAATGTGACTTTCTGGGTCACAGTCTAGTAAATGTTCTTGAACCCACATCTTCACAAGTCTCAGCTCCTTCAGTCTTTTATAGCACTCTGTCGAATCTCAGCATTTGGCCCCCTGTTTATTTTATTTATTTTTTTAACTTTTTATTTTCAAAACATAGGCATAGATAGATTGAACACTCACCTTTTCAAAATCTTATGTTCCAATTTTTTCTCCCTTCTTGCCCCTCACCCCCTCCCTTAGACAGCAAGTAATTGAATATATATTAAACATGTGCAGTTCTTTTATACATATTTCCACAAATATCATGCCGCACAAGAATAATCAAATCAAAAAGGAATAAAATGAGAAAGAAAACAAAATGCAAGCAAACAACAACAAAAAGAATGAAAATACTATATTGTTGTAAACCACATTCAATTCCCACAGTTCTCTTTCTGAGTGCAGATGATTCTATCACAAAGCCATTGGAACTGGCCTAAATCACCTCATTATTTTTTTCCCCTGAGGCAATTGGGGTTAAGTGGCTTGCCCAGGGTCACACAGCTAGGAAGTATTAAGTGTCTGAGGCCAGATTTGAACTCAATTCCTCCACTGCTCTATCTACTGCACCACCTACCTGCCCTGAATCACCTCATTGTTGAAAAGAGCCATTCATCAGAGTTGAACATCACATAGTCTTGTTGTTGTCTTGTACAATGTTCTCTTGATTCTACTCACTTCATTTAGCATCAGTTTCTGAAATTCTCTTCAAGCTTCTCTGAAATCATCCTGATGATCATTTCTTACCGAATAATAATATTCCATAACATTCATATATCATCACTTATTCAACCATTCTCCACCTGATGGGCATCCACTCAGTTTCCAGCTCCTTGCCACACAAAAAGGGCTGCCACCAACATTTTTACACATGTGGGTCCTTTTCCTTTTTTTATGACCTTTTGGGGATATAATGCCAGTAAAGACACTGTGGAATCAAAAAATAATCAGTTTGATAATCCATTGAGCATAGTTCCGAATTGCTCTCCAGAATGGTTGGATCCATTTACAACTCCACCAACAATGCATCAGTGTCCCAGTTTTCCCACATCCCTTCCAACATCCCTCATTATTTTCTCCTGTCATCTTAGCCAATCTGACAGGTGTGTAGTGGTATCTCAGAGTTGTCTTAATTTGCATTTCTCTGATCAATAGTGATTTAGAACATTTTTCATATGACTAGAAATGCTTTGAATTTCTTCTTTTCTGAACATTTTGACTCCTATTTATCAAATAGATCTTCTCCTATGAAAGTTTAGCTAACATCAGCCAAATAGCATCAAGATGCACTTAAGAAATCTGAAGGGAATACCTCTGAGGTATATCTGCTCAGAGAAGTGTTGGCTATTTCCCCAAAATGATTGGTTGTGCCTGGAATGTCTCTTGTTCCTGAAATCCCCTGGGAATCCTTCTCTTTCTTCCTAGCTTAGCTCAAGGGTCTTATCCTAGCAGAGGCTTTTCCAAATTCCCCAGCTTCTAGTAATGACTCCACATTTACTCTGTATTCTTTGTATTAACTTATACATGTACATCTTGTTTCCCTCATTGGACTCTCAACTCCCTAAAAACAGGTCTCTTTTCTTTTTTTATTCTTGTGTCCCCAGTTCCTGTTTATTGATTAAAAGAGACTCAAATGTCTTTTTAAAAAGTCTGGGAGGCCTCCCTCCCCAATGGTAAGGTTTGATATTTTTGGGCTCTGCTCGTTATTGTTCACTGGGATACTGATGCTTAACTGTAATGCAGGGGACTTAAAACACATTGAGCATTTCTCTCCCAAACGTCAGTATTTTCTGGTATTAAAAATGAGTGATTTTTATATAAAAGTTGATATTAAAAAACATCTCTTTTTATGCCCAAGGATTGGTCCTTGGTTCCCGATTATTTTGTCCTCTCCTGATTTAATTCTGTGCTTAAATTGTTGGGAAAAAGCAATGACTGAAATTCCTTAGTTTGGTGGAAAATACAGTTTTCCCACCTTTTGTCCTCATTAAAATGATCTCCGGAATAAAAGCCATGGAAAATTTTTGAAATGATGACTTGTGGATCGTGAGTTACCTGAAAGGATTGTCTACTGTCTCTTGCAGAAACTGCCTCTAAAGATCATGCCCCTGGAAGAAGCCGTGAAGTTGATCCAGATCTCAGAGAGGGCCCGTCAGGGCCGCCTGAGAGCCACCTTCATGCGCCAGATCTATCATCAAGACATTCGGGAAAAACAAGCCCGGCTTCATGGGGAAAAGATCCCAGACATCGGGAACGCTGCGATCCGGATTCAAAAGGTGCTGGGCTGAACGTGTGCAGGTGGGGCTGGGGAACGGACTGTGCCAAGGGCTCCCTGACCCCTGCCGGACAGCCTTGGATTTCATTTCCCAGGTTTACCCAGTCCCGAGCCGGAGGGAAATAGCCCCCACTTCTCTGAGCGGATACCCTCTGATTTCTTAAGTGCATTTTGATATTTTCGGGCTGCTGTTAGCTACACTTTGATGGGAGAAGATCTATTTGATAAAAAGGGGTGAAAGTGGATGGAGTGCCCATAAAAGATTGCACGAGCTCAGAATTGTGAATCCCTGGGCTTGAGATCATTGACTTGGTCATGACCCTCCAAAGTCATATTCTCTCTGCCTCAGATTCTCAATTTCCTCATCTGTATAAACTGAGGAAATTCGATCTTATGACTCTCAAGGGTCCTTCCTGGCCCCTCTATGTGGTCCTGAGACCTGTGGACCCATCTCATGACAAATTCCCGCTCCCATTATAAACGGGGTGTTTTTGTGTAATCTAGAGGAATTCTAGGGTGTCTTCAAGGTGCTCAGGGTGATGGCAAAAGTGGGCTTTGAATCCGCATCTTCCTGACCCCCACAAAAATAGGAACCCCCCCATTCCTTTCCTTCCCAGATCAAGGTTTTTCCGATTTCAATGAGGAGACTATTGGCTTGGGGGAGAGGAACTCTCAGCAGAGCTTCCAAATACAAAGGGAGAAACTGATGTAAGACCTTCGCCTCAGACTAAGGGACTATTCATTCCCAGCGACCACATTTATAATGAAAGAAAAGTGGATTGGATCGAGGGCCATGGGAGGTTGATAATTATAGTGAAATCCAGTGTGGGGTGACGGTGCTGCCTTCAAGGACCAGGAGGGAAGGTCCTGACTTCATGACCCACATGAAACCACCGTGGGTGCAGGGGGAAGGGTAGTGGGGACAGGGGGTGGATATCCATGTTATGTTTTATCACAATCGATTTGACATTAATGAACAATTCCTATTTCTAATCCAGTTCTGGCGCTCATTCAATCAATACAAGAAAACTGCAAAGGAAAAGGAAGAAGAAATGATATTTCTAGGAATGGTGAGTCTCTGTGGGTCTGGTTTAATTTCTCTTAGTGACTTCTCTGAACCTCTGCTCTTTTTCTGTCACTTTCACTCTCTTCCTCCTTCTAACTCTCTCTTCTCCCCTTTACCTGTTTTCATCTCTTCTTTTTCTGATTTTATGGGAAATCTTGAATATCTCCTTTTAGAAAGTTTTTTTTTTAAGTTTAAGTGGATTTTTGTGATCCAAAAATGGAGACCAAACTGATCAGAGGTAGGAAAGTAAGGACTGGCCTTCACTGATGAATGTCCTATTCAGATGGTTGTATGGTAACCCAGCATATTCTCTCTTCCTGAAATAAAATCCTTCCCAACTCCCTCTCCCTGTTTTCATCTTTTCTCTTTCTGATTTTATGGGAAATCTCGAATATTTCCTTTTAGAAAGTTTTTTTTTAAGTTGAAGAATACTTTTGTGATCAAAAAATGGAGACCAAAATGATCAACGGTGGAAAAGTAGGGACTGGCCTTCATGAATGAATGTCTGGTTCAGATGGTTGTGTATGGTACCCAGCACTCTCTCTCTCCCATCTCTGGAATTCTCCTCCTCCTCCTCTCTGGTTCTTGGAATTTTTTAAGAATTTTCTCCCCCTTGAGACCCTTCCTGACTTTTCTGAGGCATGATCTCCTGTACCCCCGACATTTCCAGGGGAGGGTTGTATAGTTACTTGGAGCTGCAGTCAATCATCTCTCCCTTTCCGTTCCTTTCCATCCCTCCCACCATCACCACCCCAGTCCCTGCCCTGATAAGGAGGCTGCTGGCTATCACCCCATGTCCAGCAGGGCAAGAGAAAGGCAGATTTCTAACTCCCCTGGAGCCCCCATTCCTTCTGCCCCCAGACTTGGAGAGTTAGTGGCTTCAGAGCCTCTGGGACAAGTCTGTGGTCTACACTGGCAGGTTTCCATCTTCCCAAACTCATGCTGGCTTTTCTGGCAAGGCTTCTTTCCTATTGTCTGGAGGCTTCTTTTTGCTGGAGCATGAGTGTGAGAACTGAGCTTTCTCTGAAACCTTCAAAGAGACATTGTAATGACAAGTCTTCTCTGTCACTATCCAGAGACATTGAAGCCCCAGGTGTGCCCCCCCTCCCCTGGCAGAACCCCCTGGAGGACGAGGGATGGCGGCATGCTCCCAGAATAGGGCATCTCCTGCCATGGGCAGCACGTTCCCTGCCACCTAGAAGAAGGGACCCTTGGTTGGATGCCAGCACTGGGGGGCAGGTCTCAGACCATGTACAGCAGCAGGCATTGAGAGAACCTTAGAAAGTATTCAGTTCAATTCTCTAGACAGAGGAGAATGGCTGAGCCAAAGTTCAATGGTGAAAGCTTCTCAGAACCCTCCTGGGATGTTAATGGACCCCTTGGGTTTGGAACAGAGATTTATGTTGGGTAGGAAGGCGGGAAAGTGAGATTGGGACCAGATCCTGAGGCGTCCGAAAGCTACTGAGCAAATGTTATTCATTTGTTTATTTCATTATTCATACCCTGGAGAGCATCCTGCCAAGGCAAGTGAACTTCTCCACAGCATTTAAAACTTCTCCATTTTCTGTAACTGCTGGTTCCAGGTAGGAATGGTATGGTGCTGACTGATAGAGGACCGGTGTTTTCTGGGTGTTAATTATTACTCCAAAATGAGCACAAGCAGCAGAGAATCCATCCATATTCTATTGCATTTAGAGGCTGCATTCAGTGCACAATTATAGGCAAACAAAAAATCACATGCCAATTCTCCCTCCACTTTCGTCTTAGCTTGTAACCCTTTCAAGATAAATGATTTACACATCAAGACAGTAGCTGATCTTGATGCAGTTTTTATCTTTTCTGAATGTGTCTGACATTGTTAAAAAAAAAAAATCATGCTAAAAAGCATGGGAGGAAGCACACAGCCTTGTTTCTCTCCGCTGGTGACTTGGAAAGTGCAAGAACTTTGTCCATTAGCCATCAGGGAACTGGCATACAGTACTGATGAACTGCTCCAGGCAACCACATTTTTACATGATTTTCCACACGCTCTCATGACTGAAAGTATCAAAGGCCTCGGTCAGATCTACAAACATTGCATACAGACATTGTTCTACTCCTGCTATTTCTCCTGGAGTTGTTTGGCAGCAAATACCATATCCACCGTTCCTCAGCCCTTTCTGAAGGTACACTGGCTGTCAGGTGGATGATCACCTTCCAGGTGAAGGATTAGAGAGAGATTCCCCCTGTGATTGTCACAGAACAATCTATTCCCTTTACTTTTTGAGAGATGGACAAAGGAAATGTCAATGAATTCTTGGAGCAATAAACTTTCCTCTTGTCATATACCCCAGAAAATGTCTTTTAGCTCTTGTATGAGCAATGGATGCCCTACCTTATAAATATCACTTGTAATAGAGTCAGCACCAGGTACTTTAGAGGGATTGACTTTAACCTGGAGTATATGATCAGTGACTTCAGCATTAATTGATGATAGTCTGTTGAGAACACTATGGACGTGGTTAGCCCATGTCTCCAGGATCAAGCCTTCATCACTAATCAGTGTGGTTCCATCAATCCTGAGAAGTTGAGATAAACCATAGGTCTTTGGCCTGTAAATAGCCTTCAGGGCATAATAAAAGGGCTTTGGATTATTTTTATCAGCATAAAACTGAGCCAAGAATCCTTGTGTCTCCAAACTCCACTTGCTTTTGATAGAGTTAAATGCTGTTTTTTTAGAGGTGGAGGAACTAACCTGCTGGTAAACTCTGGAGTTCTCATTTTTTCCCTGAATTTTCTTATCAGTAATAGGTGAATAAATGGCTCAGTAACAGGGTAAATGACTTGACTTTAGGTCTTCTGCTAGTCACTTTGCCTTAGGGGCTTCCACTTTTGTTGAATGTGAATATTTAGCTTGAAGAGGATAAATCTATAGTCAGTCCAGCACTCTGTGCTACATATCATTGCCTTCTTCACTGTCACATCCTACCTGCCTCTTCTCCTTATAATCCAATGCCAATGTTTGCTGTGAGGGAACATCCACAAAGTTTTATTGCCAGTGTGGATGATGAGAAGGTCATGAGATGCATGAGTCTTCAGGAGCAAGTGACCATTGCTGTTGCTGTTTCCAGCTCCCTTCCTCCCAAGGATTCCCTGCCTTGACTGGTGATCTGAGTCTACTCCAGCATTAAAGTCACCCCAGAATTACAGGCTTGTTCTCTTCCAGCGCATTGATGATTTCAGAAAATCATAAAATTTCATAAAAGTTTTAACTCCATCAGAATTTAATCCATTAGAAATATAGACACTGGTGGTAGTGTCATGGCATTTTCCTACAAGTGGCGATCACATTGTCAGGAGTCATTGTTCACACTTTTTGGTAGACAAACAAGCTTGCTGACTAGATTAGTTTCGATTGAAAAACCTACACCATCTTCATGTTGCTCCCCACCACTGTGGGCATCCAGAAAATGTGTCTCATTTCATCCTCACAACTTTTTGATAGGTTTTATTATCAAACCCATTTTATAGATGAGGAAGGAAACTACGGATTGCTTCTGTTAAGTAGCTTGCCAAGAATTACACAGTTGTAGATTTCAGAGGCAGGATCTGAAATGAAATGAGGATACAATGAGAGTGAATAAATTAAAAAACAGTCATGAAGTGCTTAGTAAATGGGGGTCACTAAACTTAATGTGGATTTGTTTACTAATCCAGCTTTGTGGAAAACCCTGATGACCTTTCAAAGTACTGGATTATGGGAGGCTAAAGGTCTGGCCAAAAAGAAGTTCTCAGAGACTTCTGATGAAGAGGTGGTTGATGGGCTCAGGCTAGTCTTTGAAGGGAACCATACTTTGCTCTATTAGAACTCCCCTGTGGCTGCTGTCAGAAGGTAGGACCCCATGTGGGCTCAGGTGCTATGGGGAAGTAGGCAGCTGTTCTTCATTAGTATAGATTTTCCTTCTTCCTTTACCAGCAAGTATCTATGTTACTTGTTATTCCTTCTGTGCCTCACTTCTGTTTTGTATTGTTATGCTTTAAAAATAAATGCTATGAGTGAGAGAGACAGACTGACAGAAACAGAGGAGAGAGACAGAGACAGAGAGAGGAGAGAGAGATATATAGAGAGACAGACAGACAGACAGAGACACAGAGAGACAGAGACAGGGGAAGATATATAAAAAGAGAGAAAGAGATAGATACAGATACAGAAGAGAGCAAGGAGAGATACAGACAGAAAAAGATAGAAAGAGTTAGAGAGATACAGAAAGAGAAAAGGGAGATACAGACAGAGAAATACAGAGAGAGATAGAGATACAAAGAAAGAGACAGACACACAAAGAGAGATGGGGGAGAGGGAGAGAGGGAGAGAGGGAGAGAGGGAGAGAGAGAGAGAGAGAGAGAGAGAGAGAGAGGAGAGAGGAGAGAGATCTCACCAATTAGGTTATAATCTCCTGCTCTTGTATTTCCCCAGGTCTAGCAGTCTAAAGACATAGTAAAAGGTCAATCAGTTCCTGTTGAGCTGAAGGCAGTTGTTTTCTGAATTGCACTAGTGTGGGGGTGAAGTTAACTGGTTTTTATTTCTCCCTAGGGAGCCCAATTCACCTAGCAGTTTCAATTGGAAGCATCAAGCATAAAACATGACTTAAAAAATAACATTAATCCCTTGGAATAGACATTTAAATAGAGAGATAATGAATTTTTTCATCCCCTTTTTCACGGCTGGCATCTGTTAATATGTGGCTTTTTGGGGGGGTTGTTCATGTTTTTTGGTTATACCTTATGCATTCCTGTCTCATTCAGAATAATGGCAGTAGTAATCATCAGAGGTAAACATATATTGAAAGGATGTTCCTTTCAAAGGAAAAATGAAGATGAGAATGGTTTCTGTTTGTATCAAACAGTTAAAATGTATATTTTATCTTAAGGAGAGATGCCTCTTGAAACAGGAAAAATACAAAGAACTCTTGCTACCTATTTGGTGCTTTTTGTAGGAAGCGCAGCCATAACTCTAGGCTAGCTTTTTTTTCTTCCTCTCATTTGGTTTTACATTTTCTTTCACTTTTGAATGCCCCATGCCTTTCTTTCTGGGCTCTAAGGAAAACAAATGGGCCAGACAGTTGTGTGCCTTGATATATCTGCAGAATGCCACAGGTTGGATCCCTTTGATGTCCAGTCATGACTCCAAAAATGATCATAGATCTTTGTGTGTAAACATGATAAATTTGCTTTCCCAGTATTCCAAGACTTATATAAACTGGAAGACTTCCTCCGCCATCATTGTTGGGAAAAGCAAAATATTCTTTTGACCCCACTCTTTGGGGGAGACTGGCATAAAAGTCCATAGAATTTCATCACATGTATTTTGCAGAACTGTTTAACTCTGAATTAAACCTCAGCCTTATTTTATTTTTTAAGTGTTTCACATTTTATGATGGCTAAGAGAATCCAAGAATGACCACAGTGTTGCCGGTTACCGCCTTCCCTGGATCGCTCTGCTATTATCAGCACACAACTGAAGCGTTTACATTTGTTTTCTGGAGAGTCTCTTTATTTTCTTTAGCAAAGTATGAAAATCTATGTCCCGGAGTGGAATGCATGCTTTCCTGGAGGGGTGAAGTCATATAACTCTACTCCACATGTTTTTCTTAATCCCAAATAAATCCTGATGTCTAAGACTATTCAACTTTTAAAAATAAAGTAAATCTTCACAGAAAAGCATCTATCACTTCACTGAAACCTTGATCTGCTTCTCCAGCCCCTCTTATTTTCAGGTTTCATTTTGATCTAACTTGAGACTTTCTGATAGCAATAATCTAACCCTTCAAGAGGAAGCCCATCTCCTTCTTCCCAGTAGCTTCAGTATCCTAAAAAAATCAAATAGAGAAGGGGGAAGTTTGCCTCTTTGTTCTTTTCTTAATTTTCCCAGAATAAAAATGCATTTTTATACTTAAATAAGTAAAACCAATTTAAATATCTGGTCACTCAAAAACAAAGAATTTTACTTCCTTGAGAAGAAGCCAGATCCGATTGATGAGGGCCTTGTAGGGCCTTCCATGTCAGGGCAACACAAGTAGGAAGTCAATTAGCTTCTCACCAACCACCCCACCACCCCATGGATATCTCCATGTCCTTCTGCCCCTCATTGCTTTCTATTTCTAGTTGAATAATAAAAATCAATACTGCTCCTACTACTGGAAAGGGTAGATCAATCTATCTCCTGTGGGTCCCCTCAATAATCTTGAAATATCCACATCAAAGTACCCCTTTCTTGGCCAGCATGTCTCTCCCATTAGAAAATCACCTTCCTGGAAGAAGGGGCTGCCTCCACTTTTGTGTGTGTCAGTGCCTGGGATATAATCAGTGCTTGCTGCTTGACTGACTGATGGAGTCAGTGGTCCCTCTACGGAGGATTTATGAGTGAACACGGATGAGAATACGTTGGCAAGACCATGTATGCGCCAGTGGGCTCTGTCTCACCAATGTAGCACAGATTGCAACCTCTCCATGCCCTATTGTTCAGCCCAGTTTATGTCCATGTTCCCCTCCAAGTGTTCCACAGAGAATCCAGCCAACAAGCTCAAAGTCTTCTCTTTGTAGAGATCATGTAGTATCACAGAAGGAGCTCTGGACCTGGAGAACGGAGAGCCCTGAGCACCATCTCTAATGCTACCTGGCTGTTTGACCCTGCTGAGACTTATCTTCCTTCCATTTTTTAAATGTTGATAGTGATGTCTGTGGTACCTCCTTGCCAGGGAGGAGCCAGGGAATAAAGGGTGGGAAGTCCTAAAGCTTACAACATTGTTAGTCTTCTGGCAGAGAGAAGAGAGAATTGATTTTCTTTTTGATAGAAGGAAGTAAAATGTACTTGGATTCTTGGCTATGTTCCTCTAATTAATCGCTGTCTATTTGAATTTGATACTGATGATCAACATCTCTGGGTCATAGCAGATAAAGCTGTAGATGGCTCATGATTGTGCTGATGCATTCACCATAACAAACCTTTCCTGAGATTCCAAAATTTTTCTAGATCTGTTTACCAATGTATTGCTGATTAAGGTGTTCTCTTGCTCTCTTGAAATGCTCCTTTCTGATTATTTCCTTTTGCTCCATTATGCTAACGTCTAAATCATTTGGCTTCTCTAGTCAGATCATATTTTAGAATCTTCACAGGAAGAAATCTGGCAGGCTGCCCAGGAGCACATATTTGGGGATGACCTTGAAATCTCTATAACATCATTATTCATAACATCGTCCTCTTGTACTCCATGTCAAACACATCTTGTACCTTTGTCATATTTCCTAGATATAATGTCTTAAATGTTTATATTCTGAAATCTTCCAGCCAGAGTAAATAGTATTCTTTCAAATGCATGTGGCCATTATTTTAATTGGCGGCCTCAATGGAGTAAATCATGTACGAGGAAGCTAGTGAACGTCATAGATTTCCTTCTGAGGAACCCTTTGACCTTCCCTTGGCTCATTGACACGGCCATCATCTACTTTAGATGTTGAAGTGAAGAGATCAATATTTGTGTTATAATAAATTTTGCCCAAAAGAATGTTTATGAAAGGGGAGGGCGTGTTGATGGTTTTAGAAGTATCAAACCAAAATCTGAGATAAAGGGGAAATTCTTTCTTTGAGATCAGTCAATAAAATCGATGACACATGGGATTTTAAAATCAATTTGGCCAAATTTCTATGTGAAAATGAGGGTCATTCCCTTCCAAGAATTGGTGTTATTAGTTATTGTCTTCAAGGTTTGCAAACTGGAATGTATCCAGTTTGATTTTCACACCAACCTCATGAGGTAAATAATACTCTGATTTTACAGCTGAGAAAACTGAGGCTGAAATGTTGAGATTTTACCTGAGTTACAGAGTAAAGAAGTGTTAGAATCGGGATTGGGACATAGCCCCATCATTCCATATGCATTATACTATCCTGTCTCTTGTCATTTCCCGCGGAGCTTCCTTGTGTATTTCAACAATACATTGCTCCTGAAAGGCACTTTTGGAATCAGAACCACTTTATGAGCCACAAAAGAAAACCAATCATACTCATTTATAGTGACCCTTTCTCTTCCACCCCCATCCATTGGCTCCCCAGCTTATTCACTCATTTTATGCACCAGACTTTTCCGTGAGAGACTTGGGGCCATTTCCAGGAATCCATTCCATCCTCAGAGGACTGGGATTGATCAGGATGAAGGATATAGACCATAGACTAAGGACAGCAGTTCCCAATAAGCATCCCAAACCTACCCGGCATTGGCCCTGACCTAGGTAAATGACCTACAAGGGGGCAACATGCATCGGCTGCATCTGTATATGTGTTAAATCATCAACCCTGTGACTTTCAAATCACATCTCATACATTCAAAGACTCCAAGGGCCCTGAGATGAAAATGAGGCAAATGTTCCCTCCAACAATACAGATCAAAGTCCCTCCACACTTACCCTTTGTCTTCGTCCTCCCCTGGGTCACTTATAATGATGGAATGGAAAGCTTTCTTTCAGCAGAGCATCCTAAAAACTTTGCCCATTTAACAAAACACTCTATTAAAAAATAAAATGTCTTGTGGCAAAAAACATGTGCAACCAATTTTAAGCTGCAAAGTATCCTGACATCTGTTAACATTTAACACTGAATCTTCTAAACCTGTAATCAGTCTTTTCAAAGCATAATGCAAGGAGGAAATTTCACACAAAAGATTTTCGGGCTGAAAACTTTTGACAACGAAAACCTTTTGGCAGTAACAGAGAGCAGGAATAGCAACACCTACTGAGTTTATCTTGGGGAATCACACACAAAAAAGCTCACCTAGTTTATCCTGAATTCACTCAGAATGAAAGACTAAATAATATTCTAATCTCTTGCCCTCTTCCCAACCCCTACCCCCAATTTGGGGGGAATTGCTCCTGCCTGCTGTGTATTTATAGAACACGGTATTTAAAACATAAAAGCATTAATTTGAAATATAATGAAATGAAATGGGTCATTTTAATAAAGCAAGAAGTACATTCTTCATCTCCCCATCTCGAAATGAAACAATTGGAGAACCATTACCTCCTCATCATTAGGCATCCCATCTGTCAAAATAGAGCAATAAGGATACTTGGGGCAGGCAATGATCTGACTGAGGGAATACCTCTGTGTATTTCAGAATGAATAGTAAGGCTTCCAAAGATAAAGGATGCTAATTATTCTCAGCATTTTAGATGGCAGGATCCCATAAGATGCTTCCCCTCCCCTTTTTTAATTAGGTATTTTTTAGCTTTAGCTATTGCTAGCCCTTTCCCTTTTGTGATGGGGAGAGACACGGCATGTGAGTTTTGAGAGCAAGAGGCAAAAGTCTTTAAGGCAATGATCTTATGATGTTGAAAACTTTGAAAATCACTTCTTTGCAAGTATATTTGTCCCTGATTGATTGACCAGCTTCTCATTTGGGCAAATGTCCATTTTGTCTCACTAATTTGAACAAGGGTTTTTAAAAGACAAAGCCCATCAAACATTAGATAAGCATTTTAAGTTAATGGCCCATGCAGTCCTATTTTCCCACAAACTCAAGAAGCGTCATATTATGTCCTATTTTTACAGCAACATCAATTATTAATATGTATATTTTTGCTGACAGAGGACCTTGCTATAAATGTAAGTTTCGTTATCCAGTTCCGGGTCATTAACGATGGAGAGCTTGTAAATATCATGGTGTATTCACATGGGAAGCCT